>NC_034592.1:119600590-119601867 GCF_900095145.1 Mus pahari | reverse complement strand
CAGCTCCTGGTTTGGTTGATTCTTTGAATAGTTCTTTTTGTTTCCACTTGGTTGATTTCAGCCCTAAGTTTGATTATTTCCTGCAGTCTACTCCTCTTGGGTGAATTTGCTTCCTTTAGTTCTAGGGCTTCTAGATGTGCTAACAGGCTGCTAGTATATGCTCTCTTTAGTTTCTTTTTGGAGGCACTCAGGGCTATGTATTTTCCTCTTAGGACTGCCTTCATTGTGTCTCATAAGTTTGGGTATGTTATGGCTTCATTTTCATTAAGCTCTAAAAAGTCTTTAATTTCTTTCTTTATTTCATCCTTGACCAAGGAATCATTGACAAGAGTGTTGTTGAGTTTCCACATCAGTGTTGCCTTTCTATTATTTATGCTGGTATTGAAGATCAGCCTTAGTCCGTGGTGATCTGATAGGATGCATGGGATAATTTCAATATTTTTGTATCTGTGGAGGCCTGTTTTGTGACCAATTTATATGGTCAATTTTGGAGGAGGTACCATGTGGTTCGGAGAAGAAGGTGTATCCTTTTGTTTTAGGATAAAATGTTCTGTAGATATCTATTAAATCCATTTGTTTTATAACTTCTGTTAGTGACCATGTGTCTCTGTTTAATTTCTGTTTCCAGGATCTGTCCACTGGTGAGAGTGGGGTGTTGAAGTCTCCCACTATTATTGTGTGAGATGCAATGTATGCTTTGAGCTTTACTAAAGTTTCTTTAGTGAATACGGTTGCTCTTTTATTTGGAGCATAGATATTCAGAATTCAGCATAGATATTCTCAATTCTGAATATCTATGCTCCAAATAAAAGAGCAACCTTGGTAGATTTTACCTTTGATGAGTATGAAGTGCCCCTCCTTGTCTTTTTTGATAACTTTGGGTTTGAAGTCAATTTTATTTGATATTAAAATGTTTGTTCCAGCTTGTTTTTTCAGACCATTTGCTTGGAAAATTGTTTTTCAGCCTTTCACTCTGAGCCTTTTCACTCTGTCTTTCTCTCTGAGGTGGGTTTACCTGTAAGCAGCAAAATATTGGGTCCTGTTTATGTAGCCTGTCTGTTAGTCTATGCCTTTTTATTGGGAAATTGAGTCCATTGATATTAAGAGATATTAAGGAAAAGTAATTGTTGCTTCCTGTCATTTTTGTTAGAGTTGGCATCCTGTTCTTGTGGCTGTTTTCTTTTAGGTTTCTTGAAGGATTACTTTCTTGCTTTTTCTAGGGCGTGGTTTCCATCCTTGTACTGGTGTTTTCCCATTATTATCCTTTGAAGGGCTGG
>NC_034592.1:119555397-119599744 GCF_900095145.1 Mus pahari | reverse complement strand
CTTCTTAAAGTCTTCTACCAGCATCATGAGGTATGCTTTTAAATCTGAGTCTTGCTTTTTGGGTGTCACAGACATTCTTGCTCATGAAACAAATGCTTTAGATAAAATTTTCTTTATTTTTTTAGTTATTTTTTCATTTACATTTTAAATGTTATGTCCCTGCCCTGCTCCCAACCCACCCACTCCCACTTTCTGGCCCTGGCTTTTCCCTTTACTGGGGCATATAATCTTCAAATTTTCTAGAAGAGCCTGAAGCTTGGGTTCCTGGCAAGTGATTGGTGGATAGATGCATCACAGAAGCAGTTGAGAGGTTGGTATGGTTGTAACAATCCTTTCTTGAGATCAGAAGACTACTGTGCTTATGTGACAGACTATCTTTGGCCATGGCTTTGGGGGCCTGGCATAGGATCTCCATTGCTGTGACTCTCATCAACATAGGCCAGTGTTTGAAGGAAGGATTTAGCTTGAGATTTTACCAGCCAGTACTGAGAGAAGCCAGAGAATGGGAATATGGTTCAACATAGGTGTCATGGCTTGAACTAAACTGTAACTGTCACAAAGAAGAAACACTCAGATGCCAATTTCTGAACTTAAAGACTTAGAGAAAGTATACAAGAGGCCTTACAACTGTCTCTACATGTTTGATGAATTCTGATGTCAGGCAAAGAATTCTTCTGCGGACAGATCTTGGACTTATAATTGGACTCTCAATAGAGGCATATTTGGACTTTATATGAGGGGAGAATATTGGACATGAGCAATACAAAAATAAGAAGCTTGCTCTTTGGTATGAAGTCTTCAAAGCACATGGAAAAAGAGACTGGGTTTTTTTCTGGACAGATAACACCAGACACTGCTTAGGTTTGTCACAGAAGAGGGAGCAGTGATGGGAATCCTACATCTGTGAATACACAATATTCTGATCAGAAATCAGAAAAAAAAGGCCTGCAAAGAAGATTGTGCAAACATGTGCTCTCACCATAAGGCTTTATTTCTAATTTCTTCTTTGTAACCTGCTCTGGTTAGCTAGGCACTGACAGAGATGTAGAAGATCATAAAGAAGATGTGTCACTATGTAAACATCCTCTTTAACCCCCTCAGTATACTGAGTAATGGAGTTTGAAACATTAAAAATTTATACTATCAAACACATAAAAATTTCCACTTTTATTAAAAATAGATTCTTTTCTTCTACATTGTCTTAGTTTGGGTTTTCTTGTTGTGAAGCAACATCATGATCATGGCAACTCTTACAAAGGACATTTAATTGGAGTTAGCTTAAGGTTTCAGAAGTTTAGGCCATTATCATCATGGTGAGAAGCATAGCAGCATCCAGGCAAACATGCTGCTGGAGAAGAAGCTTGGAGTTCTACATCTTGCTTGGCAGGCACTAAGGAGACTGAGCTACTGGACATGCTCTGAGCATGTATGAGACCTCAAAGCCAACCTCCACAGTGACACATTTCCTCCAACAAGGCCACACCTCCTACTAGTGCCACTTCTTATAAGCCAGGCATTCAAACACATGAGTCTATGAGTCTATACCTATTCAAATCACCCATATAATATATCTTGATTACAGTTTCTCCTCCTTCTCCTCCTCCCAGTTTCTTACCATCACCACTCTCATCCAGATCCATATAACAACCAAACATAACAAAAATATAGTAAGATAAAACTTTGACATTAAAAAAGGTAAACTAACAGTAGAAAAGGAGCCCCATGAAATGGCACAAGAATTAGAGACCTGTTCCAGCCCGCGGGACAATCGAACAGGGTCTGGGGAACCACCATGGAGAGAATGAGAGGCGCGAAACACAAGGATGGACAGCAAGTCTGATTGATCAAGATGTAACATTTTTATTGTTCCCAGACAGGTTTTATGCCCATAGAAGCAGAGTATGGGGAGGGGGATGACACAGAATCAGAATTGCTTTGTTTCTGGGGGAACGCACCTGTTCCCAAAAGCAGAACATTGGCTAGGTAAAAAGTTCAGCAGGAGAAACAGAACAGAATGGGTTGCTAGGTACCTGTCCACAAGATCTATAGCTATTTGTTCTTAACTGGGGGTAGTACTTTCCCATAGAGGCTTCAACTTCTTTCCCACAGAAATCTCAACTAAGCTAGTACTTTTCCACTAAGGCCAAGACTTTGTAAGTAAGCACTTTTGGCTGACAAGACAGTTAACATTCAAACAGGGTTACTCCCAACAGAGACCCACTTTTTCACACACTCAGGTGTTCCATAAAAATGCTAAACTGAAACCTCTAATATATTAATGTAGAGGACCTAGTACAGACCCTTGGAGGCCCCATGCTTGCATCTTCAGTCTCTGTGAATTCATAGGGGCATTGGGTCAACTTGACACAAGCTAGAGTCATCAGAGAGAAAGGTGCCTCAGTTGAGGAAATGCTTCCGTGAGATTTAGCCGAAAGGCATTTTTTTTTCAATTAGCGATCAGTGGGGGGAGGTCCCAGCCCTTGGTACATGGTATCATCCTTGAGCTGCTAGGACTGTGTTCTATAAGAAGGCAGGATGAGCAGGCCACATACATGAGAGCAAGCCAATTAGCCACACTCTCCATGGCCTCTGCATCAGTTCCCGCCTCCAGGTTGCTGCCTTGTAGTGGAAGTTTGACTAACCACTTTGTGTTCCAGTGAGTTGTGGTCCAACACACACACACAAGTTAATTATAATATGCCTCTGTTAGCTCAAAGGCTGGACACTTCTAATCCTTCCCACTGCTAGGAAACACTCCCCTCTAGTATCCTGAAGTTAACATCCTTGAAAAATCTATATTTCATCCCTGCTACCCCAAACCCAATAGGGGAAGTGGCCCACATGGCCATTTTCCCGGATTCTCACATGTTGACAGGCCTTTCGTTCTGCTCTTTCTTTTTCTCCCATCATAGTGATCTCTGCCTCTTCTTCTTCTCCTCCTTCCTAGTCCGAGCACAAATCCCCAGGTCCTGCCTCAGTCTACCTTCCTAGCCATTGGCTTAACGGCATTCTTTATTGCCAGTCAAATCCAGCTGGGGGGCGGAGACCCTCAACGCCCTTTGTGAGCGGAATTGAATTGAGACAGCATTAGAACCCTAACACTGACCTGCTTGAGTTCCTGCCTGACTTCCTTTGATGATGAGCATCAATGTAGAAGTGTAAGAGGAATAAACCCTTTCCTCCCAGCTTACTTTTTGGTCATGGTACTTTGTCAAAGTAATAGAGACCCTACCTAAGACATTCAACTTATTTAGAGGGCCTTATCCTCCCGGTGTCCTCCATTCCCTTTGCCTCCTTTTCTATGCAGTTTTCTGGATTTTGAGGGGAGGTATCTGATGCTATCTTATATAGAGCTTTGCATATCATGATCTCTCACTCTCTGTGTAATATCTGGCTATGGGTCTCTGTATTTGTTTCCATCTGCTGCAGGAGGAGTTATCTGATGTTTGCTGAATAAGGCACTGAATAAGAATAAGATTTGTGAATGTAGTAGAATATCATTTGGAGTCATTTTATTGTTCCTTTAAAAAAAATAGTAGTATTAGGTTTCCCCCTAGGTCACTGAGCTATCTAGTTTCTTGTTCTTGGTAACCCAAGCAATGTTAGGTATGAGTTGCTTCTCATGGAGTTGACTTCAATTCAAATCTGGCATTGATTTGTTACTCCCACAAGTTTTGTACCTCTATTGCCCCAGTATATTTTGTAGATTGTAGATTAAAGGTATCATGGCTGGGTTGGTGTTTACATTTCTCTTTTGGCAGCCTGCAGAGTGCCTTTTTATACCAAAGACACTAGAACATAGGGGTGACAGTCTTCTTGTCCAATGAGTTGTGTGGATGTTGTCTTCAGCAAGATGGGGCCTCGGTGTCAGTTTGTGGAGAGAAAACCTTTTTCCTGGCAACAGGCTGAATTGTTTGGGGATTTACATGGGACCCTTTTACATGGGATCCAACTCAATTGGATATGACCCAGTCACAGAATTAGAAACTTTAGTTGGTGACAAGAGATGGTACAGTTGGTCCTCCATCTCTGTCATTATTTGGAGATATCATTAGGATCTCCTTTATTTATTTTTAGGATATTTCCACTACACTTGGTTTCCATACCACCTCTCAAATGCCCCTCAATTATAGCTCTCTCTCTCCGCACATTCTGTTCCTCAACCTCATCTTTCTCCTGCTCTCTTCCGTCACTCAGTCCACCTATAAAATCTATTCTATTTTCCCCTCTCAAGGAGATCCATGTCTGTCGCTCCCAGTCCCTTTATACCTAAACTCTCTGGGCCTATGTATTGTAGCCTGTTTATCATTTATTTAATGACTAATATCTACATGTAAGTGAATACATACCATATTTATCTTCCTGGGTCTAGGTTACCTCAATCAGAGTAATTTTTTTTTCTAGTTCCTTTCCTTTCGCTTTAAATTTTATAATATCATGGTTTTGTTTTGTTTTGTTTTGTTTTGTGTTTTAAAGGCTGAGTAATACTCTGTTGTGTAAATATACCACATTTTCTAAATCCATTTTTCTATTATGGAGCTTCTAGGTTGTTTTCAAATTCTGGCTGTTATGAATGGAGCAGCAAAGAACACAAGTAAGTGTCTTCATTGTAGGATGAATCATACTTTGAGTAGATGCCCAAATGTGGGACTTGAGATAGATTGATCCCCATCTTTATGAGGAGCAGCGATACTGATCTGCACAGTGGTTGTACAAGTTTTCACTCCCACCAAGCAATAAAGGAGTGTTCCCCTATTCCACATTCTTGATAGAATGTGCTATCACTTGTGTTACTGATCCTAGCCATTCAGACAGGTATATGATGGAATCTCAAAGTTATTTTGATTTGTATTTCTCTGATGGCTAAAGATGTTGAACATTTCTTTGAATGTTTCTCAACCATTTGGGCTTCCTGTATTGAGTATCTTCTGTTTATTTATGCCCCATTTTAATTATATTACTTTTTACATTTAGTTATTTTTGGAATCTTTATATATTTTGGATATTAGTTCTGTACTGGATACAGATTTGGTAAAAAAAAAATATTTTCTTGTTCTATAGGTTACCACTTTGTCTGAATGACAGTGTTCTTTGTGTTCTTTGCCTTTCAGAAGCTTTTTGGTTTTATAATATCCTGTTTAAAATTGTTTATCTTTGTGCTCGTATTAATGATGTTCTGTTAAGGAAGTCTTCTACTATGCCAGTAATTTCAAGGGTATTCCCCACTTGTTCTTTTATCAAGTTCAGTGAATCTGGTTTTATGTTGAGTCTGAGTAATACTTGATACATTTGGACTTGAGTTTTATGCAGGGTGATACGCATGGATCTATTTGCATTCTTCTACATGCAGACATTCAGTTTGACCAGCACCATTTGTTGAAGGTGCTTTCTTTTTACCAGTGTGTATTTTTGGCATCTTTATCAAAAACTACTTTTCCATAGCATGCCAAATTATTTCTGGGTCTTCAATTTCTGGATCTGGGAATTAAATTAGAATTCTTTGATCAACATGTCAGTTTTGATGGCAATACCGTGTTGCTTTTATTGCTATAGTTTTGTAGTACAACTAGACATTTGGAATGTTGAAACCTCTGGGAGTACTTTTGCTGTGTGACATTGTTTTAGCTGTTCTTGGCTCTTTCATTTGTTTGTTTGTTTGGTTGGTTGGTTTTTCATATAAAGCTGATAATTGCTCTCTGCAGGTCTGTGAAAAATTGTGGTCAAATTTTGATGAAGATCACATTGAATCTGTCAGTTGCATTTGGTAGCACGGACACTTTTACTATGTTAGTTTTATTAATCCATGAGCATGGGAAAACTTTTAATCTTCTTATATCTTCAATTTCTTTCTTTAGTATCTTAAAGTTTTTAATCATACAAGCCTTTCACTCTATTAGATGGAGCAACCTCTCCCCCCCTCAACTTACTTTTTTGAAGCTATTATGAGAAGTATGACTTCCCTGACTTTTTCTCAACCCATTTGCCATTTGTATATGGGAAGGCTACTGATTTTTGTGTATTACTTTTGTATCCTGCTACTGTACTGAAAATGTTTATCAGCTGTAGAAATTTCTTGATGGAGTTTTTCTAATCTGTACAGGAAACTTGGATTTTTTTCTCTTTTTATTCTAATTATTCAATAAAATCACTTGGAAACGTTTTTAAAATGTCCATATCTCATCTTAAAATGAGTCTAGGGCCTGTCTAGGGCCTGGTGCAGAGAGCTCCAATTTCTAAGCATCTTGGGTACATTTACTCTCAGGTAGAATATTATCAGGGAAGCAGCTCACAGACATCAGCTCACCTCACCTAGCACATTTGTTGAGCTACAGATTGCTGAGCACCCCCACTGGAGTATCAGATTCCACAGGTTAGATGTGGGCCTGAGTTTTACATTTGCATCTTTCTCTCAGAAGAAGTTTATGTAGCAAGTCTAGAGTAACACTTAAAGCATTTCAGTTGCTATTCAGAGGAATAGATGCCAATCACTGGAGATTTGTAAAATGAGTTCTGATTCCCAATTCCATTTGTTTAGAATGAACACCTGCAAATCTGCATTTCTCACAGCACCTGGCTTGCTGCTGCTGCTGCTGCTGCATCTACTGCTGCTGGTAGAAAGACCTTAGTGTCAGAAGTAAGTGTCTAAATTTAGTTCCTCCTACAACTAATCCATCCTCCCTGTACTGATTTAGTTTATTAGCATTCTGCTAGGTAGACCCATGCTTGGGAGCTGGTGTAATCAAACAGGTGCTTACTAGACAATAGAGAGACTCGTATACCTTTGTCTGGTACTAGAAGAGCTAGCTAGAAGAATGTCTATTGTCAGCGTAAGTGAGACATTTTTTCAATTAAATTGAAAACTGCTGCTAATATGAGAAAAGTAGCAGATGAAAATGATGTATTACAAAGTAAATGGATTTGAGAGTACTTCTCTATGAGAAAACCTTGACACACAGCTTGTTGATAAACTATACACTTCAGATGTGAAAGTAACATTATATGAAAAATTCCACATTTGAAGTGAAATGAAATCAGAAAAAGCAAGCAATGTGAACCATCTTGCTTGGGCTTTTATTTGAGGCTACAGGTTTTGAGATTTCTATCCATGAGCAGTTGGCAGCATTTTGGGGATCTGTGGTGTCACAGTACTCAGTAGGTTGTGGCAGGAGGGCATGGGAGAGGAAGTTGTGGAAAGCCCACCCTGATGACAGGCCAGTACAAATCTGGGAGGAAGAGCTGCCCCACCATCCTCCTCAGAGCCCCACAACCCTCTCAGTAAGCTGCCCCCCAAAGATTCCAAGTCACGTCTAACCAAATCACTTTCTAATAGTACCAAGCTAAGTCCCAAGCCCTTAACACAGAGACCTTTAGAGGCAATTGGTTCAAATCACAGCATTTCTCAGCTATGGTGGTCCCTGCCGCAGGCAAATGGTTTTAACTACTTAGCCTCTTCTTGCTACAAAATAATAATAATAATAAAGTAAAATTAAAAAAAATCACTTAGTGGTAAAGAAACAATTAAAACAATTGCAAATATATTTTTCATATCTGAAAATGAAGACTTTCCAAAATAAAACCAAACATTTAACAAAAATGTTGCTAAATTGAACTTTAATGCTATTTTAAAAAATAGATTGTTTTATATCAACACTATCAACTATATCTAATTTAAAATATTATAATGTATTATTGTAATTTATATAAAAATTACAAATTAATGTTAATATTGAACTAAAATATTATCTTTGAAAGCCACTTGGCATCTTTGCTAATTAACTACCTACATCTGATCTTCTTACTTGATTAATTGAACAGGGAGGTTTTTTTTTAGAGAAACACAACATCCATTAAAGTACAAATACTCTAACATTCTTGCCTAACATCATCAGAGCAATATGATTGATGGTTGCTAGCTGGAGCTTTCATAACCATTCCAGAAGAGACCAGCTTGCATAATTGACTGACCTGTAATTCTTCATCATGATTCATGGGAATGAAAAATAGAGATGAAAAAACTGACCTGGGGTCTTAATGTACTGAAATTGAGGGAGATTCAGCAGCCAGTGACATGGTGAAACGTTAGGAGGACTTGGAGTGATGATGACATCAAATTTTGTAGCATCTGTCTAGGGGTATTGAATGCCAGGATTCTTATTTATATATAACAGTATGGTTCAGTTTCTGTTTCTTGTAGATTAACCCATTAATTATGATTGAACCTTGATCTATGTCCATGGTCCTCCACTCCAATCCCCAAATCTATCTGGTTACATTTTAGAAGCGGTTCTGTTACAGAAATTCTCAGACTCCAGCAAGCACTGGACTCATTATCTTAAAGTGCATCTTAAAACTCAACTCTTTAGTCTCAGGCCCAGAAGTTCTGATTTGGTTCATTGGGGGTAGGGCCCAATAATTTACACTTGTAGCCAGGTTCCAAGTGATGCTGGCCTTTGGAATAGTACACTATGTGACCTCTCATTTGGAAGCCTAAAAGAAAGAGAAAAAAATCTATCTGCGATGCTGTGATGGTTTCAAGTGAGTGCTCCAAGTCAATGACACACCAATGTTCACTTTGTAAACTAGCTAGTGCTAGGACTCTGTTAATCCCAGCTCAGGGACTTGGATAGTATTGATACTCAGCTACTCAAACTCCAGATTATTCCAAAGCTACTTTTAAGGCATTCTGGTATTTCAGTAGTGGGTAGAAGTAATCTACTGGGAAAGTAGGTACCAAGAAATTTATTGGGCTTTTGTTCATGTATATCATCAGTTCCTAGCAACAATAATTTCTTTTTGTAGCATTTGCGTTTCAAGACCACTTGTATCTGAAGTTTGTTTGAAAGCATGGCTTTTCTCTCCTCTAAGATCCATTACTTTAGAAGAAACTCAAGGTGACTTTGTCTTCTTCTTTATATTTTTTTTGAAGACTCTCATACTTTCTACTAATCATTGCTTGCTTCCCAAAGGAGCTGGAGGAGATTAATATTCCACAAAAGCTAATTTATGATCAGCCACCTCCAATGAGATGACCTTCCTGACTCACTCTCTGACTCATGCTCACTCCAGAATACTCAATAATAAAATCTTCCCTTTAAACACAAAGTCTTATGGAGAAACTCCAAGATCTTCTTCTCAGATTTAGCAATTAATCTTGCAGCCAGGTGGGATCAAAGCAAATATAGACTGTTTACAGAGCAGTAAATATGAGATCAAGTTCCAGTTTCTGGGCTACCTTACATTGGGTTCTGTTGACACTTTGCCTTTCATATTCCCTTAGTTCATCTAATTAGAGATAAGGCTGACTCTTCAATTATAAATCTTAGGAGATTTAAAATTCAAGGTGTTTTGAACCCAAGTAGGGTGGTAATGATGATGATGATAATGAGTTCAGAGAATATGCCACTATTTTAATGGCTGGACATTGATGTTTTAGGAGGTCACTAGTCCACATAATGATCTTTTGTGATGAGACTTAAATATTTCTCCCATTTCACAGTTGGGTAATCTGGTCAGCAAGAAGATGCTAATTTACCTGCATTACAGCTACTGGGAGTAAAGCTAGCATTAGAATCTCACTAGGGTTTCTTAATTTTGCATTAACCAAATAAAACCAAACCAAGTCAAACAAAAGACCCAACAAATAGAACATGGCCTGATAATTGATGCACTAAAATCACAGATGATTTTGTTTTATGTAACTTTGTCTTAAACCTTAAATTCCTAAAAGAATCTGCAGCAACATATTAGAGGAGGAGATCCTGTAGATGTTAATGAAATTCAAGTTTCTTTAAGTTCCTAAATTGGGTCAAGAGTGTTGTAAGACTCACTAGCAATTGTATCATATCTGGAGCTTTTCTATTTATGTGTTGTATAATTATATACATTTATGTATTACACAATATATAATATTATTATTATATATATTATTAGCACATAATATAGTATTATCTGTCTATATGACTTATGTTATGGTTTGAGTAACTTTCTCCCAAAGCATCATGTGTTTAAGGATTGGTCTCTATGGTGGTGCAATAGGAGTTGATGGGACCTTTAGGACATGAAATCTGGCGATACTGCCTTAGGTCACAAAGGCTGTGCTCTCCCTTGCTATTTTATTTACTGTTCTCTGGCTTGTGACATAGGCAGTGTTTCCTCTGCTATGTATTCCTATGGTGATTTGTTGCCTCAGTACAGATAATCCAACCCAATGAACATGGACTGAAACCTCCACACTCCTTTTCTCTTTATAATCTCTGTCTTAGGGTTTTATTGCTGTGAAGAGACTCTATGAAAATGGCAGTGCTTACAAAAGAAAGCATTTAATTGGGGTTGGCTTATAGTTTTAGAGGTTTAGGCCATGTTCACCATGGTGGGCAACATGGTGGCTTACAAGCAGACACGGTGCTAGAGAAGTAGCTGAGAGTTTTGCATCTATATCTCCAGGCAACAGGAAAAGAGATACTGGGCCTGTGTGGGCTTCTGAACCTCAGAGTCCACCCCAAGGCATATTTCATCCAACAGAGCCACACTTCCTAATCCTCTCAAATAGTGCCACTCCCTAAGCATTCAAATATATGAACCTTTTAGGGCTATTTCTATTCTGAGCACCATATTCCACTCTCTGACCCCTATAGGCTTGTAGCCATAGCAATGTAAAACTGCATCCATTCCAACTTGAAAAATCCCCATATTCACTAACAGTCTCAATACTGTTTAAAAGTCCAAAGTTCAAAGTCTCCTCTGAGACACATGTCAATCTCTTAAAAATAAAATCAAAATGAAAAGGCAGATCACATACTTCCAACATACAAGGTCATAGGATATACATTACCATTCCCAAAGGAAGGAAAGGGAGCATAATGAGGAAATAGTGGACCAGAGCAAAGACAAAAAGCAACTTGGCAAAATCCAAACTCTGCATCTCTATGTCTGATGTCAAAATATTCTTCAGAACTCTCTCTCCTTTCAGTTTTGTTGACTGCAACATGGTTCTTTCTCTTTGTCTGGTTCCACTCCCTGTTAGAAGTTCTCCTTAGGAGGCACCCCATGACTCTGGCATCTCCAACATTTGGGGACTCCAGTGAAATTCAGTTTCACTTTCACAGCTTCCCACAATGACCTCTCTAGAGCTCTATGCAAGGATAACCCTGACACACATCCTGCCTCAGTGGCTTTTCTTAGTCATTGCAGGGGGAGGACTCCATAACCCCTTTCTTGTACCCTCAACACTAAAGCCAGAAGCACATGGCCATAATTGTCAAGTTCTACTGCTTTCTGGGGCTGGAACATGCCCCCCCCCCCAACCCCTGGTTCAGTTACATCTGCATCAACATTCTGTTCTTGATGTTTTCCTTCACAGCTTAAGCTTTTCTTTAATTCCTTTTCACAAGCTGGAAGCTTTGCTGTGTGGAGTCTTGCCATGAGGTCACCAGTCCCTTTTTTGTATTTAGCTTCAGGATTTTCTTTAATGTTTTTATTTCCTTGACCACAGAACTTAGCCCCATTACACTTTCTGCTGCCCACTGTCTCTCCAAACTAAACATTTTGCATTTTTCTTTGCTTGTCTTGCTCCTTTCATTATAGATTTACATAAAGATGATCATTTATAACCATGACACAGAGTCAATGGTAGGCTATCTTGAAATTTCCTCTGCCAATGCCACTAATCCAAAACTCTTCAATTTAACCTCAGGCAGATATTTTGGGCAAGGCCAGAAAGCAGCCACGTCCTTTGCCAAAGTATCACAAGAATGGTCCCTAGACCACTTACTAATAGTCTTCCTCTCTGAAACTTCCTGAGTGGGAGGCACTGTTTAAATCACCATCACTACTGTCTTTCATTTTCCTACTTGGATGGCACATTAAACCCTGCTTAATGTATTCAACTGCTTTTCAAATCCAAAGTTCCAAGTACATATTCCAGCAAAAGCTACCTGGTCAGGCCAGTCACAGAATACACCATGTACCCTGGTACCAATTGTATGTTAGTCCTTGTTCTCCTGCTGTGAAGAGATACCAAGTCCATGGAAACCCTTAAAAAAGAAAACATTTAATTGGGGCTTGCTTACAGTTTCAGAAGTTTAGTTCATTCTCATCATAATGGGTAACATGGCAGTACAAAGGCAGTCATGATACTGGCTAAATAGCTGAGAGTTCCATATCCATATCCACAGGCATGAGGAAGAGAGGGCCCACTGGGCCTGTTGAGGGCTTCTGAAACATCAAAGCCCACTCCCAGTGATACACTTCCTCTAACAAAACCACACCTCTTAATCCTTTCAAATAGTGCTGTTTCCTAAGCATTTAAATATATGAACCGATGTGGGCCATTCTTACTTAAACACCACTTCTACTTTCTCAAGTATTTTGATAATTCAAACCACCACATCATCTAGCTTCTCAGGTGTTTTATAATAGTATTGGGAAGATGACTAATAAATACACTATTGTGATCAAAACATGCTATATTTATAATTTAGGTTTTGAAAAATATTTACTAAGATTAATCATACACCACCAATTATGTGCTAGAACACATATTTCAATAGAGATTAGTCTAGTAACAGCATGTGGAATCATCCTGTGTCTAATCCCTGAGCATTCCATTACCTTCAGTAACTCGTTACACCTACTTACAGCCATTCCTCAGCTCCTACCTTCCCTTTAATCTCATTACCCAATGTGAATTATCTCATGACCATGATCAAATATCCAATAAAAAGTAACTTAAAAGAAGAAAGCTTTGCTTTGGTTTATCACTTTAGGAAACGGAGCCCAACATAGTAGGGAAAAGATAGCATCCAAGCAGTTGGTAGCTGGTCACTTGCATCCACAGTCAAGAAGTAGGAAGAGGTGAATTTGGAGGCTTGGATCATTTTTCTGCTTTTTGCTCATTCTGAAGTCCAGCCAATGGGATTCAATGTGGGTCTTCTCTGCTTGGTTAAACTTCTATAGAGACAATCTTAAGGACACACCCAGAGATTCATATCTTAGATGGTTCTAAACCTACTAAGCTGTCAATAAAGATTAACTGTCACACTTGGCAACCACTAGTTTACCTTCCATTTCCACGGGGCTGCCTATTCTGCATACTGCATTTCAGTGAAACCATCTAATATTTTGTCTCTTGTGATGGTCCTTTAGGTCTAAAAGTATTTTAAGACTTAATCTTTTTTTTCCAAATATAATAGTAGAGAATTCCATTTTAGGGAAAATTTTTTATATGGAATATATGACATTCTATTATCAATTAATTTATAGACATATGGTTTGCTTTCACTTTGTGATAATATTAAATGGTCTATTAGCATTCATATACAAGTTTCTCTGTGAACATGTTTTTACTTCTCTTGTTTATCTATATAGACATGCAATGGAGGTAGCATACTTGACTTTTAAACAATTATTAGGCTAGTTTTCAAAAATATTTGTAGCAATTTACAATCTCAGTTGTACATAAGGATCCTGAATTTTTCCCTTTACCAACATTTGTTTAGTCATCTAAGTGTTGTAAAAAAATATTACCACACTATCACTTTGATGTACACGACAGCTGATGATGTCCAGTGATACTTGATAAAAAGTCATTATGATAATTATTTTAGTGAAACATTATGTCTATTGCCATAGCAACGAATTGGCCATCTTTAGTGTTGTTCTGTTCTCACTCAATTAAAACTGATTTCTCCTTGAATATCTGTAAGGACATTACTTTTAACCAAGCAATTGTTTGTTTGTTTTTAGAGTTTCACTATATTGCCGAGACTGGACTGAAACTCTTGATCATCTCATTGCAGCCTTCTGAGTGATGGATTAATTGTGTGACAACATGCTGGGTTTTGATCTAAGTGATTTGATCAGCTACCTCATAAGCAGTTGAACATTTTCGTTGAAGAGAGCACAAAATTTTGCAAGTGTCCATTAATACCAGCACCTTGGAGGATGGATAACTGATGCTCCAGAGGGTGAGAAGGAAGTGTTCTGTGCAGGTAGAGAAGACAGAAGTTTGCAGATACTGCCATATCAGAGACTCCACACCAAACTCAAGGCTTGGGGAGGGTATGTGCCAGCAGGAGCAAGGATAGCAACCGAAAAGCACTGAGTAATAATTGGTATATATGGATAACATTTGAGCTAGATTCTTCTCTTAAAATCAGTATAAATCTGAGACCTGAAATTTCAGGACTCCAATCACGAGTCACTGGAGTGGGACTTGAGTCCTTTCTCTGGCCATGGGTAGAGAATTGAAATTCTAAATATCCTGAAAGGTCATTACTTGATCATTATTTAAACCTGGAGTGCTAATGGTACAGATTACAGTATGGCAGGAGACTTCTGGACAAAAAAATAAGGATGTGCCATGGCTCCTCCTTTAAGATGCAAACCAGACCGAGACTCTGGAGAAGCTGCCTGTTTCAGAGAATTTAGGTAAAGTTTGCTTCAGTGTAGCTCATCACACTGTCCCTTTGTTCACAGTCCACTCTGTATCCTTGAGAGTGTGCCCTGTTTTACTCAGTAATAAACTCTATCACTCTACTGTTGTAACAGAGATTGAAAGGACACGAAGCCAAAGGGAGTCAGGTTGATATCTTGGTAACAATTGACATTTCAAGTGCTGAATCCTGAGAATGACTTGTGATGTGTTTTGATCTGGTCTTTCCTCTTGGCTCTTTTTTCACAGTCAAAGGCTTCTTGCTTCCTGAATAGTTCATTTCATCATCTGTAAATGTTCCCTGTGCTTGGAGCTCTCTCACTTTCCCCCATTCCACACCCCAGATGCTCTGACATGGCAAGAATTTCTCAATCTAATGTGCTTGGCTTATTCTTAACTCCTCCAACCTGATTTCCAAGCTTGCAGTTAGAAGCCCTTCCATATGTATTATTGATCCCCTATTTATCATGGCTGCATCCCTCCATATGATGCAAGCTAGATTGCTGCCTGTGGGGGACTGTGTATCCTACAGAGGTATGTGGGGATGATGCTTGTCATCCACTGTGTAAATGGCTAGAGCATTCAAAAGTAGTCTCTTAGAGACACCAATATCAATTGAGAGTTGAGAGTTTGTTAGAAATTGAGAGTTTGTTAGAAATACAATCTCTTGGACCTCAGTTTTCAGAACTACTGTACCAGACTATAGAGGAGAGACTCAGGAGTTGTGTTTCAGAAAACCTTCAAATAAGCCTTTTAGGTACCTAAATGCTGACAGAATGAAAAAACTGTGTAATGCTCTGTTATTCTCTTCAGTCATTTAGCTTCTCGTGCCTTGTGATTCCCAGCTCTTTCATGGAGTTAGGCAGAGACAGTGTGAGGTTTATGAGGCAGCCCTTGTAAAACATATTTAATGCCTTCTCTTTCTAATTTCTTCATTCTTATTGTAATTCCACTACTTCCTTGAAGAGTGTCTTTCAAACACTTGGCCCATTTTCTGTCTCCCTGCGTTATTACTGCAGCATCTATAGATTCAGAGATAGATAGGAAGTACAGATGGCCCATCTGATCAGGAATTTGACTATGTAGGCTGAGCAACAGATGTTAATAGATGACAGAATACTGAAATGTTTTCTTTCTAAACATCAAGCCTACAGGCTAGATAAGAATCATCACTTAAAAAATGAGAGAGCTGATTATCAATGTTCCTCAGTACATATTAAAGCAATAGCATTCATCCACTTAGTAAGTAGTTTTCAAGTTTTTGTTATCTCCTTTGGGATTGTGTTTCAGAAGTTTTTCTTAAAAGCAAAATAAGAGAAGATTTACAAATTCCTGAGCTGTTTTCCTTGACCACATCAGAGTCATGTTTCTCCTGTTCCTAAGTTCCTAATGGCTTCCCTTGAGGGCTTCATTCTCCTTAAATTGCTATGGAGCTGTGCAAGGGGCTTATAATTTTCCTTGTACTTATTTGAAATTGAATGGTCAATTAAATTACTCACTAACTATTTTCTAAATTTACAGGACATCTAAGAGATCTTTCAAAAGGTACATAAGGAGATATTAAAAATAAATGATGCTCGAATGTCCAAAAGCTCTGCATTTCTTTTACTGAACCAGTTGAGTTGAGGCAGAGACTCATGTAGTATAGAAAATACTATAAAGAATGGGCTGAGCAGCAGTAGGCTGTTTGCATAACAGTACAATAGCAGCCCTTGCAATTGGGATATAAAGTGAATAACTAAATTAATTGATGGACAAAAGGATGGATCCTAAGAAGCAAAATGCTGTGATTAAGATCAACCTGGGGCTATGATGCCTGAGAACAAGACCCCAAGAGAAGGATGCCTCATAGCTCTAGACATTGATCTCATTGATAAACACACAGAGTTACCTCTCCTGGCTTCTGATTCATCTTTTCTATAAATTATAATATCCACCACAGGAAAGGCAGAGAGACTAAGCCATGTTTCTCACCTCAGTTCTGGCCCAAACTATCAACAAAGTCATTCCCTTTTGCCAATTTCTTACTACTGGCTTTTTGGTAAGGTTAAGGAAGCAAGAGATCTAAGATTCCTGATGTTTTGTTCTTCACCCAAAGGGGAAGCATAGCAAGGAGCCAAGAAAGAAAGGTGGAGAGTAATGGAGACAATGGGGAGGGATGTTTTTAAATGTAAGACTTTCTGCAGAGGCTCAAGGGTTTGAATACTCTATGCCTAGCTGTTTGGAGAGGCTGAGGAAGTAGGGTGCTATGGGGTAGGCTTTGAGCTTCTAAACCCGTCTGACTTCTAGCCTGAGCTCTGTTTCCTGATGCACAGAGGTATGTGGTATTCCAAAGGATTCCCAAGTGAAGACTCTGCTGCCATGAACTCCACAGTGGCCTGTACTGTCCTCACAAAGAGTGAACCAAATTCAGTTCTTCCTCCCCATAAGTTGTCTCCATCAGGAATTTTGTCACAGCTGCTTGAAAGACAGCACAGCAGCCTGTGGGCCTGCACCCTGGCGTTTCCATAGAGTGCAGCATAAGAAGGCATTTGAGGGAAAATTAATCCTAGGCTCTGAGAAAATATCAAAGGCAAGGCTCTGTCCCTGAGATTGATAGTAGTACATATATCATCTGAATAATGATCTTACAGGGTGATGAAATATAGGAGGACCCCCACATCTATGCTGTATATTCCATCCAGAGCTATCAGGGGAGGTTAGGATCCTGTAGGCAGGAACTCACATTTACTGAGAAAGTGTATTTCTTTTATCTGCATTAGACAGGGAGTTGCAGTCAGCTACAATTTTTTTTCCTTTTGAAGATTAAAGCAGGATGTCATATTTATAATCAAGAGAATTTTTGGAAGCAGAATCAGGCTGACAACTTGAGTTAAAAATCCTTCCTCCCTTTGATCTCTGTACTCCCAGGAAGGCTCAAGTAGGGATGACTCAGATGAATACCATGGACTGCTAGAGCTGCTGGTAGGGCTAAGTCTCCAGTGATAAAAATGCTCTCCTCTATGTTGATCAGGGACCCTCTTGGTTGCAGACCGTAAGAGCAGAGGCACTGTAGCAAGACAGAACCCAGGGCACAGGAGTTAATGGAAGGTGTTCTACTTTGTCAGAGGTGGAATAGGGCATGGGTAAGGCACTGCAAGGTTCTATGTTGTATAACCTGGAGAATGTTGTTTATTCTCTATTTCCATTCTATAATTTTTGAATGGGGATAATAATTGCCTACCCTAAACTAATGTGAAAATAACTAAATGAGCATTTATATTTAGAGCTTGTAGAAAAGATTTGTTTAGTCCCCGAAGGGAAATTGTCAGGATAAGCACTTTTGTCAATCTTGGGTACAGAGCATCCTGTCTTTAAAACCTTTGCAGGACCTGACCAGTACTTATTAAACAACATCATCATGATTACCATCATCAACATCATCACCACCAGCAACACATCATTTACTATGTTACATGATCAAAGTAGTAGACAAATAGGACTCATATCAGCTCTTCCCAAACATAATTGTAATATCAGAAATCTTTTTTTTTTTTTCAAATAAAAAGTTCAGGAGAAGCCTAACATAAGGCACTCACTAATTTAAAAAACAAAAACAAAAACAAAACAAGACAAAACTAGATGCTTAAACAGTTTGCCTGCTTAGTGTTACAAAACAGTCTAGGAAATGTCCCATCTCAAGAACAGGTAGCTGACGTCAGGATTCAAAGTCACAGGGTAATTGTCCCCTCTGCCTCTCAGTAGTACCACTCCTTGGTCTACTTGTTTCCTGGATCCACAGATCCTCTTCATCTTCATCATAGATGACTGGCTCCAATGGCTTTGAAAACAATGTCCCTCTCAGTTCTCATCTACCGAAGAAGACTGTGCACATGCACGCCAGCATTCCCTGTGGGTGTCTCAGTACTTACGTTGATTAGTGTAGCATTGATTACGTGCTCAGGCATATACCAATTAAATTATGTTGTGTCAAGGAAACGCATTATGCCAATTAGCATAGTGGGCCGCCTTGAGAAGAGAGTAAAAGGATGTCCTGGTGATGTTTCCTAGAGATATCTGGGAAGAGAAGTAACAACTGAGAACATAGCTCCCTCAGCTTGCCTACAAGCAAGCTCTGTAGTAATCATAGAGTGACTCATGTTTCCTAGGCCCAGCCCAGGAAAGGAGGTACCACGTCTGTTCAGGTTGTATAAGAAAGCAATCTGAGCATTCCACGAGGAGCAGCTTTTCTCCATGGCCTCTGCTTCAGTTCCTACCCCGACTTTGCTTCCTTCCCTGACTTCCCTCAGTGATGGACTGTGACCTGAAAGTTGTAAGCTGAAATAAATTCTTTCTCTCAAAGTTGCCTTTGGCCATCTTTTTTTAATCACAGCAATTGCAAACCTAATTAAGGCCAGTGATGCTTTGCATCCCGTCTCCTTGGGAGTCTCTCCTTGCCATCTTAAGTGTTAGAAACCTGGAATTGGCGATTTCTAACATTCTGAAAATTTCTAAGGTTGCAAACCTTATCCGAATGATGACTATGGTAGAAGCTAAGGGTGGAGAAGTCTCTTGAGGAAGGCCGTATTCACTATCTCTCAAACCATCCTCACGGCCATCCAATAACTGGTGTCTTATGAAGCATTGCTTTTTCCTCTGTGCACTCAGGGCAGTACTTCCCATCAGCAATCATATCCCTAGCAGACAGGAAAATCATTCAAGTCAAGTTCTGTATTGTACTATGTGTAATATACCTCCTGTTCTGTTTAGTTATTGATAGACTCAATATCCTCAGAAAACAGTGGCTTCATTCTAAGCTTAATGTCACTTGGGCTCATCTGTAGACCTTGGGTGGGGCTGCCTCTGTTTACAGTAGGACAGTGTTGTTTGGAAGGCTTTATCATTCATGTGTATGGTACCTAAGCTGGGAAGATTTTAGCTAGGACTGAAATAGATAATTCCCCAACCCCCTGTGTCATGCTCTCCCCTTACACACATACACACTACACACACCACACACACACACCAGGCTCAGGATGTTTCCCTGGATGAAACCACATGACCAGCTTTGATGCCAAGCTTTATGGGTTGATCTAGGCAATAACTGAGCCCCTAATTGGTTCAAATGATGGAAACAAAAAGCTTATGTTCAGGAGGAGGATAAATTCGTGTGTGGCACTCTAAAACTATCCTGAAGATTGCAAACATTATTTGCCTTTCAATAGTATTACATACCGTGTCCCACATCTCCATGTGAAATCACACTTTTGAGCTTATCTTGGGCATACTGCTCCAAGATTCTGACCCGCTCTTGATGGAAAAAAAGTGTTCAGGAGGTGAGATTATTATGGTATAGCAAGAAAACTAGCTTCTTTGAGGATCATGTTCTGGAAAAGAGGCTTAGACAGCACATGCAAATGCAATGGCCTCCATCTGGTCAGGCTGACCTATTTTGAATAGCTGTGATCCCCTTTAACACTGGGGATATTGCAATACTTCAGAGTGCCAGGCAGCTTAGGCTTATGCTATGGGAACAGTCAGAGCTGTGAAAGACATTAACTTTACTATGCATTTAGAAATAATCCACAAGGCACTCTGAAGCAACTGTGAAACAATCTAATATTCTTACCCCCACAGCTTGTCTTTCAGGTAAGCTCTGGTGCTAATTGTAAACTCGGCCAAAGCTCCTGTGCCAGGTACAGTGATAATACACATGCACCTTCTACACAGAACTCAGCGCTCTACTCTTGGGGACCACTCAGTCCCTGTGGCAATTACTAAGCACATTATTAAATCAGTAAACAGGGGGGTGGGGGTGGGAAGCACAGTGGACCGCTCAAACACACTGAAGTGGATTTTAAAAGCCTGCTTCTCAGGGAAGCCTGTGAAGGTGTTGGAAAAAGGAGGTTGCATGAGGGAGAGCGAGAAAGGCCTCACACCTTTTATTGAATCTTAAACGCCTTCACCTTTAACACAACGGAACAGTGAAGCTGCCTGTTATTGAACGGACTTGTTATTAGGCAATGGGTTTTACTGAGTAAAAAACTACTAAGTAAAATTGTAAAATCAGCAAAGCCATTTTTGATCTGAGCCCATTACTTCCTAGTGACGTCCAGTGATTTTACCTGCACTTATTCTGGTAGGCACTAATTCCTGGGCCATTTTCTTTTTTCTTTATAGAGCTGAGGAAGATTTCTTTTTCTTTTTCTTTTTTTTTTTTTTAAATGTCAATTTTTTATTAGATATTTTCTTCATTTTCATTTCAAATGCTATCCCCTTTCCTAGTTTCTTCTCCAAAAATCCCCTATACCCTCCCCCACACCCTGCTCCCCAACCCACCCCCTCCTGCTTCCTGGCCCTGGCCTTCCCCTGTACTGGGGCATATAATCTATGCAAGACCAAGGACCTCTCCTCCCATTGAAGGCAGACTAGGCCATCCTCTGCTACAAATGCAACTAGAGACACAAGCTCTGGGGGGGGGGGGTACTGGTTAGTTCATATTGTTGTTCCTCCTATAGGGTTGCAGACCCCTTTAGCTCCTTGGGTACTTTCTCGAGCTCCTTCATTGGGGGCCCTGTGTTTCATCCAATAGATGACTGTGAGAGCATCCACTTCTGTATTTGTCAGGCACTGGCATAGCCTCACAAGAGAGAGCTATATCAGGGTCCTGTCAGCAAAGTCTTTCTGGCATATGCAGTAGTGTCTGGGATTGGTGGTTGTATATGGGATGGGTCCCCAGGTGGGGCAGTGTTTGGATGGTCTTTCCTTCCATCTTAGCTCCTAACTTTGTCTCTGTAACTTCTTCCATGGGTATTTTGTTCCCCATTCTAAGAAGGAGTGAAGTATCCACACTTTGGTCTTCCTTCCTCTTGAGTTTCATGTGTTTTGCAAATTGTATCTTGGGTATTCTAAGTTTCTGGGCTAATAACCGCTTATCAGTGAGTGCATATCTAGTGACTTCTTTTGTGATTGGGTTACTTCACTAAGGATGATATCCTCCAGATGCATCCTTTTGCCTAAGAATTTCATAAATTCATTGTTTTTAATTGCTGAGTAGTAATCCATTCTGTAAATGTGCCACATTTTCTGTATTCATTCCTCTGTTGAGGGACATCTGGGTTCTTTCTAGTTTCTGGCTATTATAAATAAGGCTGCTATGAACATAGTGGAGCATGTGTCCTTATTACCAGTTGGAACATCTTCTGGGTATATGCCCAGGAGAGGTATTGCTGGATTCTCTGGTAGTACTATGTCCAACTTTCTGAGGAACTGCTAGACTGATTTCCAGAGTGGTTGTACCAGCTTGCAATCCCACTAGCAATGGAGGAGTGTTTCTCTTTCTCCACATCCTTGCCAGCATCTGCTGTCACCTGAAGTTTTGATCTTAGCCATTCTGACTAGTGTGAAATGGAATCTCAGGGTTGTTTTGAATTGAATTTCCCTGATGACTAAGGATATTGAACATTTTTTCAGGTGCTTCTCAGCCATTAAGTATTCCTCAGTTGAGAATTCTTTGTTTAGCTCTGTATCCCATTTTTTAATTGGCTATTAAATTTATTGATTTTTTTCTGGAGTCCAGCTTCTTGAGTTCTTTGTATATATTGAATATTAGTCCACTATCGGATTTAGGATTGGTTAAGATCCTTTCCCAATCTGTTGGTGACCTTTTTGTCTTATTGACAGTGTTTATTGCCTAACAGAAGCTTTGCAATTTTATGAGGTCCCATTTGTTGATTCTCGATCTTACAGCACAAGCCATTGCTGTTCTGTTGAGGAATTTTCCCCCCTGTGCCCATATCTTCGAGGCTTTTCCCCACTTTCTCCTCTATAAGCTTCTTGGGCCATTTTCTTAAGGTTGAAGACTCTACACAGTTAGAAAACAAATGTTTCTCTGTCTGGTTACTGGGTTCATTCAACAGACACTCATGTAATATGTACTGAGCATTAATATTATATAAGAGCTCTGCTGGGTAACTTGTTTACATAAAACAGACAAGTCATATACAGCTTTGATGTGTGGAATAGAAAGTGTACCATCTCTTTCTGGGAGAGTTACAATAGCAGAGTGGAAATCTATTCATCCATTTTTATTACAAAGCTAGCAGGGGACTGAGAGAATACTTTGTGACATTTTTGGTTCTTACTGAAATGAGTTAAAGTTTAATTAAAAGCTGCTTGACCTCCCCCAGGATGTTTGTATACTTTATAGGACTCCCAAAGGTAACTACCTACAGCAAATGCTTCTGAAAGCTGGAAATCACTTAACTTCTAAGTTAGAAAACAACAAATATTGTTCCAAAGCACACAGGCAATATGTAGTTCTCTATCAATGCACGATTTTAGTTTTGAGAGTGAGCGGGGCTGAAACTAATAACCTGGGACTAATGTTCAAGCAAAGGACCAACAGGGGCAGTATCAGGAGCAAGGATACCTTTCATGAATATGTAAGAGCAGAAGTCCTGAGTGAATATGGATTGTAGACACGGGCATGGCTATGTCGAAGACACCAATGCCTTAGACCTGTGGGAATGACAAAGCCTTCCCTTCGGAATCATGCTCAGAATTGGCAAAGTGTTCATTTGGTCTGAGTGGGCATGATGATGGCGTGTGAATGAGCAACTGCAGCTTCCTCCTTGTGGCTGACTACAGAATGTGCCCCTATACAGACCTCTTACCATGACCAGCTAACTTCCCTCTGTGCAGTACATAATAAAGAAGCTGACTTTACAGGCCGATGCATCGTTTGTACTACTCCATTATGGGGAGCACAGGCTGCCTGATGCCAGATTTTCTGTAGGTGTGTCTGTCAACTTTTTTATTCATTTATTCCTAAGGAACAGATAGCAGTAGAACAGATAGAACATAGTGCCAATTCAAACAAATATTAAGGTCCTAATGATCCCAGCCGTACCACAGAGAATAACACAAAACGACTCCCGTATAAGGATTATCCACACAGGGCACGGGAAGATAATGAGTAACATATTTGCCAACAAATATGCTCTACAGTAGCAGAGTGATACACACTGAGATCAGAAAGAAAGCAGAGGAAAGTGGAGGTGACAGAGGTGCCTAGTATATTAGATAAAGCTGTTCGAAACTGAACTTTTGGAAGCACTAGGATTTAGGTCCTATCTACTGGGCTGGAATGAGCTACACAAAAATCTGTAGGAACAAGATATAAGACAGAGGAAAGAGTATGAGCATCACCAGAGATCCAACAGGGCACGCCAAATCACAGGGACACAAAGGACAGAATGACCTGCAATAGCACACGCCCACTCCATGTTGAGCCATCTATTGTGAGCTCTGACTAGAAGGAAATGACTCATTTACTTAAACAGAATTACCTCAGAAATACCTCAGAGCAGGCACACTGATCAAACATTGAAAATATAGGCAAATACCCTTGACCTCAGTTAAAACTGAACTGAGAAAGCCTTGTCAAGCTCTATGAAGAGACATGGAGGCCCAGAATTAGGAGGAGTGTGCCATGTTTGAGCTAGGGAAGCATGCGTTTTTAGAGGCAAGGGTCAGGTTGCTATTTTCTGTGAGATGAAGATGGAGAGGGAAAGTTTCTTGACTTAGGTTGCTTTTGTGATAATACGCTGCAAGACTGGATTAATGTGCCATCAAAAGAAGTACTGAGTATTTTAGATAAGCTACTTACAAGAGTCTAATGTCACCAGGGCATTAATGTAAGGTTTAGAAACATAGTGTTTGCAGACAGAATTAAACACAAATGTATATGTACATGTGCATGTACACACACACATACAGATGGATGGAGAGGGAGAGGAAGGGAGGGAAGGAGGGAGGAAGGGAGGGAGGGAGAGAGAGAGAGAGAGAGAGAGAGAGAGAGAGAGAGAGAGAGAGAGAGAGAGAGATTAGGGATTCATAGGAATTGGTTCAACACAGTCCACCCTGTTCTAGTCTGAAACAGGCATGTGCAAATAACCAGTTCTCTAAGTATATCATGCTACCTTGGCTCCCTAATAAATGGATGCTTCAACATGATTTATTTCACATTCCTAACTCTAACCTAATGTCGAGATCTTCTCTTTGACTGCTGTAGTTGTTCCAGGGTTTGCTGATTCCATGAAGGGTTGTGCTCTCTATGATCTCTGCAAGGTGGTTGTTATGGCTAAAGGTCAGCTTGAACACTTGTTTTTGTTTTGTTTTGTTTTGTTTTGTTTTGTTTTGTTTTGTTTGTGAGCTCTACTCATTTCTACGCAATATCCTGTCTATCTTCACAATCCGACACTCTGACTTTTCTTTGGGTGTACCGTCTCCTTCTCGGGTGAACGCTCCTCTGCTCCTTTTATTTCTGTCTTAATTCTGTCTACACTGTCTCTTCCAGCGTATTCATCAGACAGGTGTACTTCTTGGACATACCAGAAATAGAACAGAGAGATTTGCTACATCTCACCAATCTTTGGAACCAGACCTGCTTTTTCTTGGTTTCTTCTCCCCCCCTCCCCCCATGGTTATTCTAAATCTCTTATGTTTTTCTGTCTGGAGACAATGCTCAGCCCATTTTGGGGATCTGGTATTCTTCAACCTATCTGTTTGGCTCCTGGTCCACTTCTCTGGGCACACAACTAGACTACATTGTCAAGACTCCTCTCTACCTAGTTGTAGCTCTGTGACTGTTCAGTAGAATATGCCACATACAATTTCTCATGAGCTTTCTTCTGTTTCTTTCTTTCACTACATATCTACCTAATGGATAGGATTTTAATGAAGTAGAATGGGATATCAAAGATAAAGACACCTACATCTTTCCATCCAAAAGAATTTTCATTGGATGGAATGTGAATTAGAACTAATGTTTTATAATGCCACAATGCAGATATTGCTTATTGTCAGTCTCACAACAATTATGTATTCGGTACCAATCTCTGACAGGAGAGATTTGATTCAAGAGATCTTAAGTCTCTTGTTTCTTTGGATCACTCAGCAATGAACCAGTTTTCACAAACAGGACCCAAAACTGTCACCCTCATAGGATAGCTAACCTTTGTGTCATAAAATGTGGTTTGAAACATCACACCCTAAATGAGCAAGCAGGAGTGACAATGGGGAGCATATTTGTCTCATGCCCTCTGTGTGGCTTCCTTTGAATACTTTTTAGTTTATGATAAGATTGGTTAGAAAGTTTTATTGCGGTTATTACAATAAGGTGTTAAGTCATACAATGGAAATGATTTGGGGTTTAACATCAGATGATATGAGCCTTAGACCAAGGAAACAACAGAAAGAGATGGTAGAGGTTTTGCCAAGATATTGTTGGAGGTAGCAGCAAGTAGTTGGATCAAATGTCTGCCTTCCAGGCTGTCAAAGTTGGTAGAGCAGCTTCATTGCTCACTTTTGCTGTAGCTCCCTAAGGCATAGTGGTACAAAGGAGCTGAAAGATGTGGAGAAGTGTTGTGTACACAGACAGGCTAGGAAAAGAGATTAAAATGGAAGCTTCATTGAGCCCTTGGGACTAGCAGTGCCCTGAGGTTTGCGGGCACATACCCAGATGCTACTCAAGCAGGGAGTTTTATCCCCATGGAATAAACCAGCTGCTGTTTTATTTCCTTGTTGACTTTTGTGCTGCACCTGGGGAGTCTTGGTAACTGTCAACAAAGATTTAGAAGACTAATAAAGGATTAGGCGCCCATGTGGTTGATCCTGCCCGTATGAAAAGATAAAGTATCTGTGGTTGGATAGCTTGCATGAGGGACTCTAGCAGAGTCCAGAATCAGGGGTTGCTGATGTTCTCCCCCCAGTTCATACTCTGTGTTTGGAACCCAGGGTTAAGTGAGTCTTGTTTTCTAAAGGCTGATGGAGGACCTCAAAGGGACCTAAGTTGATGCCTAGATCCCAATCCCTACATTTCCCCATCCAAACCTATAGCAAGGATTAACTGATACAGAGAGTCAAAAGGTCACCTCCTTTGCCTCTAGGTGTGCACCACAGGGGTGACATTGTGATTTATGATTTATACTGTAGTGTCTTTTCTGGATGAGAACAAGTTTAGATCTTACCTGGGCACACATATTCACATGACTCTTGCCCTACACTTGCTATTTTTCTCCCCTTCTTCCTCTATTAAATGTGCTATTCATTGACCTTTCTCAATAAATCCTGTGTTTCAGATTTTCACTGTCTTGGGTTCTAATTCTGGCGAATATGTTTCAGCCGACAGAGGGAAGGCATGACTTTGAAGCCTAAGAAATTTGTATTCAGGGAAGAATCTTCAGCTCTGTCTTTGGGGAAAACAGCAGGTTTGGGAGGCTGAGAATATGTTGGGTATCAGGTATTATCTGTAGCGGAAATAAGCAGGCGAAGGATGGGCATTAGCACCTTAAGCTCTCATCTAATCAGGGCAGAGGTGGAGGAGAACAAGGTTCTCCAGCACTAGAACCAGGGCCAGCAAATCTAGTGTAGAAAGGATTGTGATTTTTTTTTTTCTACCTAGGAGGTCTGAGCTCATGTCTGACTCACCTGATCTTTCATCTGTTTGTGGTGAGGCTTACGCAGTTATTAGTCATGAGAGTCTAAGGACGTTAATCTTCAGAGTAGAGCCTTGGGGTTTTTTTTTTTTTCCTTTTTTTTTCCTGCAAAATATCATGCAGCATGCACTGAAGAAATTGCAAGTATTTTACTGTATGATTATCCTTATAAACCACAGTAGGCAATGGGATTTTTTTCCCCCTTATTTAGGTTGGCCTTCATTTTCTGTATAAGACCCAACAAAGAAGGATACAAGCTTAAGGCTAAAAATTGGATACATTGTGGGAAAGAGGGGTGGATGGGTGATATTACACACACATATGTACATGATAAATCATTAGAGTGTGGTGGTGCAAGCCCATAAATTTGAAGTTAGCTAAGCTATATAATGTTTACAGAATAAAATCCCACCACAGAAAAACAAACCAACAAAAAAGGTAATAAGAAAAATGCCCCAAACCAATTGGGAAATCTAAGCAGTTGCTTGCATGATGACCTATGGCCCAGAGAAAGTTTTCTTTGCATGCTAGGTGCCAAGATAGGGTGGAAAACTGTCTTGATAGAGGGTGAAAAAGGATAAAAGTGGAGGAGGGGCAAGGAGAAGAAGAAGGAAAAGTCGAGGAGGAACAGGAAGAAGAGGAAGAGGAGGAGGAATGAGAGAGAAATAGCACATTAAAGAACTGTAAACTAGGAATTTTCGTGAGTTGCCTAATGCTGATCTAGAATTAGATGGAGAGTTTCTGCTGAGGACAGAGAGCTGTGCTGTTCAGTTAAAAGTCTACCCAAAGTCTACTTTTGTAGTAGGTTTATTTCTACCTTGCTTGCAGACATTCCATACATACAATTTCCAGTGCCCAGTTTAATTGGAAGTCTCCAAAGATAGAATAGGAAAAAAATCTCAGCCACCACATTATGCTTTCCCTAGCTCCATGTCCTACTTTCTTTGTTCTTTTTAATTCATGTTAGTGTGGTCCAGATGCTGCTGTGCGACAAAAGCTTTTCCTAGGGAGATGCTCATTGCAGACTGAAGTATGGATACCATCCAAGTTCATGTTGGTGAATGACCACTTTTATTTGGGTTATTTATAGGAGTATGGTTAAGGGGCTAATTACAGGATCAGAAGACTCAAAAACAGTTATACCACCAAAGCCCACCCTAGCAGGGGTAACAGCAAATAAATGCTTGGAAACCCGGAACATACTGCACCACCTGTAGGCAGCTCAATAGGTTGTAGAATGTCCTTTTCAATGACCCTGACCTAAAATTCTTCCAGGCAGCTCAGCTGATTTCTGCTTCGCTCCCTGGCAGCTGGTCTGGTCTGAGTCTTCTTTGTAACTCAGCTTTGCTACTTTGAGAAGAACTCTCTGCTTTTATAGCTTACTTTGGCAGGAAGGGGTAACTAGTGAATCTGGTCAGTTTCAGGAACTTCTTGAAGCCATTTTGAGCTGATGGAGGAAGGAGCTCCTTGTTGGAGGAGCATCCTGAAGGATAGAATGTTTCTGTCTCCAAGGAAACTTACATAACAGATAGAAATCTTTCATGTTAAGAGCTCAGGTATAGCTGGAGCTATTGAGAATATATTCTTGGGAGAAACTAGGCATAGAACACAGAAAAAATTCCCCAGAAGAATTTCAACCTCAGCCAGGTGTCCAGGAAAACTTGGAAGCAAAGATGACAGTTTAGGCTTTGCAACAAATCCAAGGTGAAGAATCCGAGCTTTCATTTTTTTCCACACCTCCAAGTCCACAAATAAAGACCACTTGAGCACTCTTCAGACCGTGTGGATGTCTGAAACTGATTTTAATATACATCCAGCTTGTCCTATTGCTTGTGGCTCGTGGCAAGCCAGACCGTCATGGTAAGAGAACATAGTAGAATGATTCCTTAAGTAAAGATGAGAGAGATGAAAGGAGGACAGGGTTCTTGTGTCTTTAAGCCATACCCATGCGACATCACTTCCTGTTAATAGGCACTATCTACTAAAAGTTTAACATGATCTCTCAGTAGTGTCATAGGCTCATGACCATGCCCCTAGGATATGGACTTTGAAGAATAGTTCAGTTCCAAATAACAATAAAGGGTAAGAACTTTGTACACCCCAGGAGTGCAAGAGTGCTTCTTCAAATAGAATCAAAGATGGATAATTAGCAGCAAGATACACAAAGACATGGAAAAGGCAACTGGGACCCACAAAATGTGAGCATGATGATGATAGACATGTTGTCTCATTAGCACTATCCCATGGGCCTAAAAATGCCTGGCCATGTCTACAAATGCAGAACCTCTCCTTTCTAGCTTATTGTAAGGTGGTACAGTCATGGGGTTAGTCATAGGATCTGGGAATTTTCATCCTATATCTGACTCAGATGAACTTTGTGACCCTGAGTATACATTTTTGCACCATGCTTTTAGCTATAAAATAGTTTCAATGTTTGTGTGCTTTTAGAATAGAAATGGATGTTTTCTTCTGACTACACTGGCTTCTCATGTAAACATTTTCAAACATTGAATGGAATGGTAGAATTTTCAATTTTATCTCATAATCTTGTCTTTTTCTTTACATTTCAAGCCAGATTGTTAGCCATTCAAATAAAGGGCTGTTCTTTTCATTACTACATAAAGTTTCTTTTTATGTTGTTTGGTTTGAATTCAATGTCATTGATATTTAAATTATCATGTTAATAAGATTAGCTTATTGTTCATTTTCCATTTCCTTAGTTTCAACCTTTTTGAGTCATTGTTTTAGGTACAGCCATTGAAAAACATATTAGCATGTTGAAAAATCTAGGCTGGTAATCTTCCTAGAGGAATGGTCAAAACTTTTATATTTATTTTGATTATTGTTTTATCTGGGCTTATTTTATGTTACATGTTTTCAATTTTCTTTATTTGATCCCCCACCTCCTCCTCCTCCTCCTCCTCTTCCTCCTCCTTTTACTATTCCTCCTCCTATTCCTTTTGCCTTCCTGTCTGAAAGTTTCAATTTTTAATGTTTACTTAAGCATACAAATTCTTAAAATGTATTTAATGTATTTGGCTTCCTCCCAAGTAACTCAAAACCACACTACTCTATATAAGCCACAGGACACTTTCCCAATCTCTATCCTTAAATTGATACCAATATATTTGGATTCTATTTTCTTATGGAAGAAGATAGAATAGCTAACAGTAAATCAAATTTATCAATAGTCAACAATGAATAAATAGCCAACAATAAATCAAGTTCATTCATGCATTATCTCAATTCTGGATGAAGGTTTTTAATTTCTTCTTGCTATGTAACTATTGCTCTTCATATATATATATATATTTTTTTTTTTTTCTGTCAGACTCTTCATTAATGAAGTTCTGTCAGGATTTCTATGTTGTTGCTTTCTTTAATTCATTTCAGTGTATTCATTCTGTCACTATGGCCAGAGCATCCTTTCTCAGTCTGTTTTGTTATTTGTTACTGAACAGTGTTTCTGGCTAGCTGTGTGTCAATGATTCTTATCATCTCCCTTTATGTCTACCTATATTTAATTTATTCTTCCACTCCCTTGGAAGAACATTAGTTCAAAAACAGGTTTTATATGGGTATCTCCGCTTTCCCAATCTGAACCGATACTGGAGTTTCCCATGTTAATCTACCAGCAACTAAGAATCAGTCCAGGGTGAGAGATTTCTTTCTTTCTTTAGATTCCATGCAGTCTGATCTGGTTTTAAATAAATAACTGTTAAGTCTTCAGTCAGGAGAGTATATGAGTACCCTGTAATGGCTAAGAGAACTTCAGTTGTGCTTTGGTGTCAGTGATGAGTGAGTCTCTTCCTTCTCCTGATACATGTAGTTTTCTTACCCTAGAAGAACCTGACCATTTGCATTTGCTTCTGTATCTGGAAATCACTCCACCAACTAGTCCCAGTTGATGTTTGGTATCACATCCCTGTTCTTCTTAATAACATTTTAATTTCTACTTTTGGGTGAAATGCTGTTTTAAATCCTCCCATTTAGGCATCATATTTTATATTAGATAGCTATGGGTATATTATAAAAATCACTCCTGAAAGCTGATGGGCTTAACCCCACAGTCATGGTTTCCACTCATATTTCTTTGGCTTGGTTAATCTGGATTTGCCATGGTTAAGAATTGTCCTTAACTCTTCAGGAAATATAGTAGGGAGAATGAAACTTGAGTTTATTATTCTCCTTCTGTCAAGTCTTTATATCTCTAACAGCCAAACTCAAATTGGAGTCTTAGGTATCATTAATAAACACACACACACACACACACACACACACACACACACACACACACACACACACAAAGAGAGCCTACACAGAGAAACGATATCTACAATAATTGAGAGGAGGAGGTTGAAAGGATGTGACACANATATAGTAGGGAGAATGAAACTTGAGTTTATTATTCTCCTTCTGTCAAGTCTTTATATCTCTAACAGCCAAACTCAAATTGGAGTCTTAGGTATCCCCTTAAAATAAACACACACACACACACACACACACACACACACACACACACACACACACACACACAAGTCAGCCTCCTTGACACATTGACACAGAATTGAGAGGAGGAGGTTGAAAGGATGTGACACAAAATATCCACCACATCACCAAAAGCATTTTGCAAGAAGTTAGTAAGTTACTGGGAGACACAAGGTATGTACAAATACCAGGAGGATACACATATTTTCAAAGCTGCAATGGTCCAAGGTATTTTTAGATATCCACTCTATTGGAAACTACAAAAACTGTTTAGAATTGCAGGGAACAAAAGAGATCCACATTTCCAGATGAGAAAAATCTCACCACCTTGGGAAATTTATTCTTTACTTGAAATATTGAACCCTATGAATTATTATTATTATTATTATTATTATTATTACTTTCTTTAGAACTCATTGATTTCAGCTTTCTTTTATATTGAAAAATAACAAAAAATGAAAAATGGCCAAATAATTTCATTCACTAATACCTACATTAAAAGTCATAAAGACCGCAGAATTCTAGTTCTGATATGGCCCAGTTCTTAGCTAGATAGACTTCTTGGTCTTTGAGCAGTTTTACTTGCAGATGATGAAGTGATTTAATGAACACTGAAAACTCAATATCTGGCTATAGATGAAATGAAAGACTTGCTAACTCAAACATATTCAACACTGAATGCCCATATCTCATGGCCGTATTTTGGTTTCTTTACTTCTATTTCGAGAAATCTTTTTTCCCCCTAATTTCTTTTTATTCACATTACAGCCCAATCACAGCCCCTCCCTCATATATTCCCAGTCCTACCCTTACAGATTCTACCCACTTACTATCCCCTCCCCTTGGGTACCACCCTACCCTGGGACATCCAGTCCCAGCAGGACTGAGCACCTCCTCTCCTATTAAGTCCAACCAGACAGTCCAGGTAGGAGAAGGGAATCCAGTGGCAGGCAACAGAGTCAGAGACAGCCCCTGCTGCAATTGTTAGGAGACCCAAATGAAGATCAAGGTACACATCTACTACACAATATATAGAGAGCTTAGGTCCTGCCCCTGCATGCTCTTTGTTGGTGGTTCAGTCTCTGCGATCCCACATGGGTTCAGGTTAATTGACTTGTAGGCCTTTTTGTGGTTTCCTTGACCTTTCTGGCTCCCCCCCATTCTCCCACCCAGTTCTCTCTCTCTCCATCCACTTCCAATGAATATTCTGTTTTCCCTTCTCAGTGAGAATCACACATCCTCCTTATTACAAAGTTTTTTTGGGTCTGTGGATTGTAGCATGGTTGTCCTGCACTTTATGGCTAATGTCCAATTATAAGTGTGTACATACCATACATGTGTTTCTGGGTCTGGGTTACTTAATTCAGGATGATATTTCTTGTTCCATCCATTTGTGTGCAAATTTCATGTCTTTGTTTTTAATAGCTGAATAACATTCCATTGTACTACATTTTCTTTATCCATTCTTTAGTTGATGAGCATCTAGGTTGTTTCCAGTTTCTGACTATTATGAATAAAGCTGCTATGAACTTAGTTGAGCACGTGTACTTGTAGTATATTGGGGTGTCTTTAAAGTATATTCCCATAAGTGATATATCTGAGTCTTGAGGTAGAACTATTCCCAAATTTTCTGAGAAACTACCAAATAGATTTCCAAAGTAGTTGTATAAGTTTGTACTCCTACCAGGAATGGAAAAGTGTTCTCCTTGCTTCACACCCTCACCAGAATGTACAGTTACTTGAGTTTTTGATCTTAGCCATTCTGACAAGTATTTCCCTGATGACTAAGGACATTGAACATTTTGTTAAGTGCTTCTCCGGCATTAGAGATTTCTCTGCTGTGAATTCTCTGTTTAGCTCTGTACCCATTTTGAATTGGGTTATTTGGTTTGTTGATATCTGATTTGTTGTATTTTTATATATTTGTATTAATAGAAATCTTGAGAAAGAATTTTGTATTTTCTATCTCCTCTACTCAATTTCTTAAACCTCCTCTACTCAATTTCTTAAACCTATCATTTTCTTTTATACCTGCCAGGCAAAAGTGAGCTAACTTTGATAGTTGGCCAAGGCAAACTATAACTTGATAATGGAAAAATAATTTTTAAAAGGATAGAGAAGACTATATACTTAGATTTACAGGGTATATGCCAGTTCTTGGCTTCAGCTATCTCAGTCCTTATCAAGAATGACACATAATTTACCTACTTATATCTTGTATGAAAATGTCATTTTTAAGATTGGAGTTTGACAATGTATTGGTTTGTCCTGCAGAATAAATTGAGGGCACTGGACCTAAGACTTTTTAATGTTCCTTGAGCTAAAGATGTGAAGCTACCTGCTATTTATAGACGGACATGCTTAATTGTTGCTTTTCAATCTAAATAGAAAGGCTCTGTTTATCGGTGCTTTTAATCATAACAGGCTGGTGATAAAACATGCAGGGCCTCTTCAGTGAAGGCAACCCAATAAAAACATTTTGTCAGTAACTTATTTTTGACATCAAGAAAACTGTGCACAATGTTGAAATATTGCACAAGCAACAACTTGGCTTCTCCCTTTGCTGGAGCCATGGCTTTTCACTATTTTTCCTTTTATTTAGTTTTTGAAAAGCATTAGAGCTGATAAGAGCACTATGTCCCCCTTAATATTTAGTCTTGTTTTATAGAGGGAGATTGGAGCTCCCTGTTCAGGGTCAACACATAATTGTAAATTATCTTGGAAAACAGCACTTTTCTGTGAATGCCTTTCTGGAAGAGACCATAACAGCTATTTATCTTCATTTAGAAATTCTCTTTTGTGAAATGTTTTTGAAACACGTTGTACCAAATGTGCAATTTAATTTTCAAATCATGGGATTTGAGCATAGTATAAGGCTCCAATTCTAATCCAAACAACAACAACAACAACAACAACAACAACAACATCTCAAACCCAACAGTAACTGAAAAAATCAAGTTCCAGCAAGGTCTCCAGGGGAAAGTGGAAGAATTAACAGAGATTTAAAAAAAAATCATATAAGCATTTCTACTCCAATATATGCTCACAGATTTTTGTCATCCTTCACTCAAAGTGCAAGGCTGTTTCCCTTCTCTTGAGCTTAGAAAATCTCCATGTGTCTCCCTCATGCATGTCTCCATGGTAGACATGTTATGAGCAGTTAGCTTGTGTGCCTTGTAGGTTAGTCCATACAAGGTGCAAATGTCTGCCTTTTCTTTCAGCCTGGCTATCATGCCAGGAGAAGTCACAGCCATGTACAGATGCATGTGCAAGTGTTCAGCTGACATCCTAGCTGATAGGTGACATCCATATATGAACAGGACTTTATTCCCATTGACAAGAAAGCTTGAGTTAGCTATCCCTGTTGGACTCTATCAAAACCAAAGCTTCATGAAGGAAATAAGGTTGTCAGTTTAAAGCCAGTTTATTAAATTACAGTTCCCATGGGCTTGTGAAAATGAATGTTAGGGGAAGTCACAAATGTGACCTCTAATGACCAGAGACTAAGTCAAATGCAAATATGTAATGAACCTGTAGTGTTTCTGGCCCTGTTCACCTGTGTTACATTTGTGACTTTTGTGGTGTGTAACCATCTAACATTGCTGTATTTTCTTGGGAGATTGGCTCACTCGAATGGAACTATGGTTATTCAGTTTCCTACTCCTTCTCCCCGCCCCCTCTAGCTTCCCATGTCATGCCATGCTTTCCCTATCATGGTGGAATCTATCCCTGTGGAATTATGAGCCAAAGTAAAACCTTCCTTCCCTATATTGTTCCATCATTGTGTTTTATCCCTGTAGCAGAAAAGTAACCAACGAAGTACCTAACCAGAAACTAGTCTAAAAAATTGCAAATAATAATCTAAAACGTAAATAATAAAAAAATAAAAGTAAGTCAGAACATGAACTGCAAGTTACTTTGCACCGAGACAGTAATTCTTCTCATTGGAATGGAAGTTTTTCTCCCTTACTATGAGTTATCTTTTTTCCAATCTCCATAATTCAAACAAGTTAAGGAACCTTATCTTGCCAAATGAGAACTTACTGCAATCGACTATCTGCTATTATTTTGTAATAATAGCATACCTGTCTGTATTTTTTGAGCTAATTTGGGGATGGATAGGGCTTTCTGTGCCTGGTTATGAGTGGGCACGCATGACCTGCCTGCCCGAGTTCACCTTTGTTTTCCATCAGGAATCTATATAAGTTCCATAGATATTTCTTGCACTCCTTTGAAGCTCCCTCAGGTAATGGCAGGAAAGTACCGTCACCTCTCATGAGTACCTCCCAGTGTTGCCTTTGGTTCCCTGGGACATATTTTTATTCCTCTCTGCAATGCCTGCTCTCCTTCAGACCACTCTCAGGCCACACCTTATCTGTGTCCTGTTTTATTTCTGTAGTCAGACTTTCTCAGGATTTTTTTTTTTTCAGAAAAAATTTACATTGACTTCTGTGTGTTTCCTTTAACTCCTTCTCTTTTGTAATACAATCTAAAGGTGTTTTAGTCTTTTTAAAAGTTAGGCTCTGCTTATATCAATAACAAAGTTAACAGACTGACAATTGTATGATTCACGAGTGTTTCTGAAAGTATGCTGCACTTCAATAAAACGTATAGATAGGTTTTATGCCTGCTCTATTTCTACAATCCAATTTAGAGAACTGGATACATTCATAAGATCAGTCCCAGGATAAAAGGTAATCTCATCTCCCTATATCATCCTTCAGTACCAATGTTTAATCCAGAAGTAAACGTATGGTCCAAGGTAACCCATGCATAGATTTAGCTGATTTAATCAAATCTTGGGTGGCAGAGGTATACATTCTTGTTATTTTAGAATGTAGTTTTCCATGTAGACTATGAACAAAGTGTAAAAGAATAATTTCTACAGAAAAATGAAAATTGAGTAGAAGGGACCAGAATGCCACAGTATCTGAGAGACAGAAAGCGTGGCTCCAGTTACTAGGGGTTTCCAAGTTGCTCAGTGTCTGTGTCGGCTCCTTCTTTGAAAGGTTATACTGAGTTGACTTATGCAAGGTTATGGCTTCAACCAATCGCTCAAGGTTATTGCATTTCTTTTCCTATATTTATGAAAATTAAGCCTTTTACTAACATATATGTTTAACTGGTACAAAGAACACAGTGTATTTACAATATATTTAGTACATTATAAATATTAATGCAGTCATTCTGGGTATTTTCAGTAAATTATTTATTACCATTTTCTCTCCCACTATGAGCAAAATGTGCTTCATTAGTCTATTGTGTTAGAATTGGCCATGTGATTTGCTTGGGCCAATATGATGCTGTGGACAATATGTGAACTGAAGCCCACATAGAGGCCTTATTTTGTCTCAATGATTTCTTATGAGAAGTACACTTCCTGAGTCACTTCTATCTCTTCAGCTTGGGGCCATGATAAATACACTTGCTAAATCACCCAGAATCCATTGAGCAATGACAAATCACGACAATTGACAACAAACAGTAGGATCAATTGGTGACATTTTTTTTTTTTTTGGGAGGAAAGAGTTTAATTCATCATACAACCAGGGGTCACACTCCATCACTGAGGGAAGTCAGAGCAGGAACCTGGAGGCAGGACCCTGGAGGCAGGCACTGAAGCAGAGGCTATGGAGGGGCACTGTTTACTTACTGTTTTACTCCCCATGGCTTGCTCAGCTTTCTTTCTTTCTTTTTTTTTTTTTATTATTATTTTCTTTATTTACATTTCAAATGCTATCCCGAAAGTTTCCCATACCCCTCCCCCCACCTCTGTTCCCCTTCCCACCCACTCCCACTACTTGGCCCAGGCCTTGCCTTGTGCTAGGTCATATAGAGTTTGGAAGACCAAGGAGCCTCTATTCCCACTGATGGCCGATTAGGTCATCTTCTGCTACATATGCAGCTAGAAACACAAACCCAGGGGGTACTGGTTAGTTCCTGTTGTTGTTCCACCTACAGGGTTGCAGCCCCCTTCAGGTACTTGGGTACTTTCTCTAGTTCCTCCATTGGGGACCCTGTGTTCCATCCAGTAGCTGGCTGTGAGCATCCATTTCGGTGTTTACCAGGCACTGGCATAGCCTCACAAGAGGCCGCAATATCAGGGTCCCTTCAGCAGTATCTTGCTGGCATGAGCATTAGTATCTTGGTGGCTGATGATGGGATGGACTCCCGAATGGGGTACTCTCTGGATAGTCCATCCTTTCATCTTAGCTCTAAATTTTGTCTCTGTACCTATAACCTTTCATGAGAGTTATGTTCCTTATTCTAAGGAGGAATGAAGTATCCACAAATGGTCATCCTTCTTGATTTTCTTCTGTTTTCCATAATGTGTCTTGGATATTCCAAGTTTCTGGGCTAATATCCGCTTATCAGTGAGTACATATCTAGTGACTTCTTTTGTGATTGGGTTACCTCACTAAGGATGATATCCTCCAAATACATCCATTTGCCCAAGAATTTCATAAATTCATTGTTTTTAATGGCTGAGTAGTACTCCATTGTGTAAATGTACCACAGTTTCTGTATCCATTCCTCTATTGAGGGACATCTGGGTTCTTTCCAGCTTCTGGCTATTATAAATAAGGCTGCTATGAACATAGTGGAGCATGTGTCCTTATTACCAGTTGGAAGATCTTCTGGGTATATGCCCAGAAGAGGTATAGCAGGATCCTCCGGTAGTAGCTTGTTCAACCACTCTGGAAATCAGTCTGGCGGTTCCTCAGAAAATTGGTGACATTTTTAACTGGATTTTTAAATTGATCACTAAGTGTATCCTATTACCTAGTAATACTAGCTGATACCTATTATTGTTAACACCAGTAGTCTATTAAAAACTGCTTAACCTCTCTCCTCTTTTGCCTTCTAACCTACAAATGAGAACATAGACACTGTCAATCTCCTAGGCATGTTGTGAGATCTAAAAAGTAAATCCATGAAGAACTTAGAATCATGTTAACACGTACTCAATGTTAAATAAATGGTGCTTAACTATACACCTGGTTTAAGCCTCTTCTTATTTGATATCTGTGTTAGATTTGTTGTACTTGTAACCAAATATCTGATAGAAAAAAAAACTTAAGGGGAGAAGAATTTATGGAAAGCTCACAATTTAATGAGTCTCATTCCAATACGGCTGGTTCCATAAAGTCTCTGCAGCGCAGCAGAATGTTATAGTGGCCACAGCAGCAACTGGGAGGAGAAGTCTTTTCCTCTCATGGTAGATAGGATACAAGGTAAACAGAAAGTGCCCCTACAAAAGATCTATAATTTCCCCTAGGAACCTATGTCATACTGCTTAAGCACCACCTCCTAAGGTTTCTAGAATCTCCCCCAAACAGCACCCCCACTGGGCAAGCAGCCCTTGAATATTAAGAACAGTTTTGAAGGACAGACCATGTCAAACCCATAACAATGTCCTAAAGATTATATACCTAAATAGAGTGAAGAATATATCAAGGGTGAGGTAAAAGGTAAGAGTGAACCAGTTCAAGAACTTTGACATGGATATTATCCTTTTAATAGAAGAAATCAGCATATGTGTACTATGTATTAGTGATATGACAGAAAACAAGAAAATCATATTTCTTATCTCCATAAATATAGTTATTCAGTGGTATGGGTAGATAATAATAGTCAAGTAAACAATATGATTATAAATCATTACAATGTTTCTTAGCGTTTCTATTGTTACAATAGAACATTATGACCAAAGCAAGTTGTGGAGGATAGGGTTTATGTGGCTTACATAAACCTAGTAATTATAGACACTACAGTCAGTAATCTGCGGGAGCCAAGACATGAACTCAAAGCAGGAACCTAGAAGCAGAAGCTTAAGCAGAGGCCACAGAGGGATGTTTTTACTGCTTGGCTCCCACATGGCTTTGCTTGTTCAGCTTTTTCTTTTCTTTTCTTTTCTTTTCTTTTCTTTTCTTTTCTTTTCTTTTCTTTTCTTTTCTTTTCTTTCTTTCTTTCTTTCTCTCTCTCTCTCTTTCTTTCTTTCTTTTCTTTTTTGTTTTGTTCATCTTTCTTAAATAACCCAGTACAACCTGTCCATGGATACCCAGAAAACCTCTTTCTCAGAGAAGACCACATCAATCTGTTAGTCTATACCAAATAGTCAGCCCTGAAAAATACATTATGTAGACTGAGCATGGTGTTAGGGAATATATACATATACATTACACATATCCATCATATATATTCACACAGACAGATATAAATACAAACATATATACACATATATGCACACACATATACATACATGTATATACAACAATTAATGAAAAAAGAGGTAATGGGTTTGAAATAAAGGGAACAGGGTTATACGAGGGGGGTTGTAGGGAGGAACGGGAAGGCAGAATGTTGTAATAAGATTATAATTATCAAAAATAAAAGAAACAAGGATAAAAAGAAAGCCTTAATCATGGAAGTATAGAAAAACTTTTTGTGAAAGGAATTAATGAACAAGAGTGTTAGGAAGGCATTAAACCTACCTAGCACAGTAAGTTAGCTTCATCCTAAGTTAATGGGTTGACACAAGGGACAAAAATCAAGTAATAATCCAACCAGAATTATGCATCAAAAATTACAAGAATTGGTAAATATATATCAATATTAGCCATAAATGTAAATAGCCTCAACTCACCGATAAATACAGACAGACTGGCTGACTGGAGTATAAAGTAAAACTAAATTCTTCTTTATTTCTGAGAAACATACTTCTCAGATGGGGAGCTGAAGGACAGAAAAGAATCTATCAAGTAAACAGAAGCCCAAATCAAAGTGGTATATTATGATATTTGGTAGAGTATATTTTAAAACAAGATCAATCAGAAGTGATAAAAACTGCCATATGTATACATATAAATAGATAAATTAATGTGTGTATGTGTTTCTGCATCATGTCACATGATGTTACACATGTGGAGATCAGAAGATAATTTGCAGGAATCAATTCATTCTACTTCATGGGCTGAGGGGATTTATCTAAGTCATTGGGCTTGGGAGCAACTGTCTCTAACCATTGATCTATCTCACCAGCTTGCTAAAGCAGGTCTAAGAAGAAATATCTCAAGTATCTAATGATGCACCTGAAGATCCCAGAAAAAGAAAACCAGAACAATCCAAACGTAAAAGCAATAGATGTTAAGATATAGCTGTCTGATATTAGCTGACTCTTGTGAGGCTATGCCAGTACAGAAGTGGATGCTCACAGTCATCTATTGGATGGAAAACAGGACCCCCAATGGAGGAGCTAGAGAAAGTATCCAAGGAGCTGAAGGGGTCTGCAACCCTATAGGAGGAACAACAATATGAACTAACCAGTACCCCCCAAGCTTGTGTCTCTAGTTGCATATGTAGCAGAAGATGGCCTAGTTGGCCATCAATGGGAGGAGAGGCCCTTGGTTGCGAAGATCATATGACCCAGTACAGGGGAATGCCAGGGCCAGGAAGTGGGAGTGGGTGGGTAGGGGAGCAGGGCAGGGGGAGGGTATAGGGGACTTTCAGAATAGCATTTGAAATGTAAATGAGGAAAATATCTAATAAAAAATAAAGATTTCTTTCAATACAGAAAGAAATGTCATAGACACAAAAAACAATACAAGTAACTAGAGTAACAAAATGTAAGTTCTTAAAAATAAGATATGATAAAACATAGCCAAAANTATCCAAAAGAAAGATGACCAAAATTAATAAAAATTAGAGATGAAGAATGTGAAACTACTACAGANGCCAATGAAACACAAACCCTTAAATACTTTGAAAACATATATCCCAAAGAACTGAAACACCTAGCCAAAAATAAAAAAAAAAATGGATATGTTCCTATATAAATACATATGACTTGACACCATACAAAAACTTAAAGAGACCCATAACAATGAATAAGATTGAAGCAATAAGAAGAAGTCTCCAAAGAAGAGAAGCCCAGGAATGGACAGACTTCCTACAGAAACCCATCAAACTTTAAAGAAGAGCAAATGCCTCAGACTCTCAAACTGTTCCATAAGATGGACAGGAAAGGAAGTACCAGATGCATCCTACAAAACCAGCATTATTCTGATACTGAAACCAGATAAGAACATCCACACAATAATAATAATAATAATAATAATAATAATAATAATAATAATAGTAATAAATAACAATGGTGCTGCTATGGTTGGTGGTGACATAAGAGACCAATTTCCTTCACGAACATAGAAAAAATATCAATGAAATTTTGGCAAAACTAACTAAGAACAAATATGAAAAAGATAAAGAAGAAGGAAAGGAGACAGAGGAGGAGGAGAAGAAGAAGGAAGAAGAGGAAGAAGAGGAGAAGAAGGAGGAGGAAGAGCACATTACGCTATAATCAAGTAGATTCTGTTCCAGGGACACATGTGGATCAGTAAGTGCAATACAGCACTTGAATAGGGTTAAAGATAGAAATCAGATGATTTCAGTTGTTGCAGAAAAGGCTTTTGACAAAGTTTAACTTTCCCTTCATAATAAAATCCCTGAAAAGTGCCTGGAGAGATGGCTTCCAGTTAGAGTATTTGTTGGTCTTGCAGAAATCCATATCATATGGTTATTCACAAGCACCCATAACTTTATTCCAGGGAATCTGATGCCCTCTCCTAACTTCTGTGGGAACCAGGTATGCCCATAGTACACATATGTAAATCCAAGCAAAACACTCATAACACAAAAATATGATGAATATTCAAGACATCCTTGAAGAAGCTAGAAACAGTAGGGAATATATCACAGCAGAATTAAGGCTGTGGGTGAAATATATATTAGTAACATCACACTAAATGGGAAAATCTGCATATGTCTTTTAAAATCTGAAATGAGGCAAAGGTACTCTCTACTCTTTCCACTCACACTCAGTATAGTGCTTGAAGTCTTAGCTGGAGTCCTACGCAGAAGGAGTTGCAAGCAGAAAGCACAGCTGGAGGTGTCACAGTATCTGACCTCAAACTGTATTGTAATACAGCGTGGTACTGGCCTGAAACCAGAGATGTAGGCTGATGGACTAGAACACAGGGCCCAGATATAAATGCATAGCAACAGTCACCCGAATTTTGACCATAATGCCAAATACACTGGAGAAGAGGCGTCTCTTTAACTTTTGGTGCTGAGAAAACTGGATTTCCACATACAGAAGAATGAAATTAGGTCCATATCTCTCATCTTGCACAGAAAACAGTTCAAAATGAAACAAAGACCTTTGAAAATACAAGACGAAAACATAGATAAACGTTTCAAGGTTTAAGTATAGATGGGAACTTTCTAAAAATGTCTCCAATAGCACAGGAATTGACAACTGGGATTACATGAAATCTAAAGCTCTACACAATCAGCCGAGTGAAGGCAGTATACAGAAAAGAAAAAGGAAATCCTTGCCAGCTACACATCAGGCAGGATATTAAAGACTACATAAAGAATTACAAAAATAGATACCAATGCCAATCATCTAATTAACATATGGATTAAGGAGCTGAATACGGTTACAAAAGAAGCAATACAAGTCATCAGTGAATATTTGAGGGGTTCATAAATGATCCCCTTGCTAGATAGAGTATTTGCTGTAAAAGTATGAGAAGCTGGGTTTGATCCACAGCACATAGCGTAGCACAGAAGCTGGGTACCGTGGAGCGTGCTTTAATTCCAGCACTGGGGAGGTAGAGTCCAGAGGATAATTTCCTGGTATCGCATCAGCAGGATGAGGAAGTATTTCAAAGCACACATAATCCCCAGCAATGTTGGAACAACACAAGGTCTAGGGACCACAGGACATTAATTCTTGAACTCATGTTGTCTTCTTAGGAAAGCCTCTAGGCCTGTGGTAGTTTGAACAAATAATGTCTCGTATAGGCTCATGTATTTCGACACTTGGTCCCCAGTCGGTGGCACTGTTTGGAAATGCTATGGAACATTTTTGTACATCACTGGCAGGTGGGGGGCTCTGTGTGTTCATTGTCATGCCCATTCCCTGTGCTTTCTGTCTTCTTTTCTGCGTTCAGATTCAATGTGATCAGTTTCTTGTTCCTGGCTTCAAGATACCTCTTCCACGAGGATTCCATCTCCACGGAACTGTAGGCTCAAACAAAGCCTTTCTTCTGTAAATTGCTTTTACAATGGTATTTCATTAGAGCAATAGAAATGCAGCTAATACAGGACCCTTCATTAATGACTATTACCATCTGGAACTGGCTTTCCACAAATGTACACAAGCTATTGCTGCCTTATCTGGTTGATGAGGTCAGAGCTTAACTCCTCCCTCCCCACAAGCCCTGGTCAAACAATGTTGTGTCTTTTTGGTCATTCAGGAAACAAACAGCCTTTTTCTTATTATTTCTCATAAAGTTTCCCCTACTATCAACTGACCTGGGAGGCAGATTAAAGCTTATGGAGCTGCAGAGATCAACCTTTCCTTTCTGTAAAACCTTGTGCTGGCTTTTGAGTGTATCTTGCAACAGACCTTGTTTTTTTTTTTTTATTTTATTTTATTTTATTTTTATTTTTATTTCCTAGTAAGACTATCTCAAGTGCCTCAAACTCCCTGCCCTGGAACCCATAATTTCTGAATTTCTTTTGTAAACATTCAAAATAGAGGTGGCATCATGACAACGGCTGTGAAGACGTGACCATTGTTGGCATTGTCCCACTTGTTTACTTTTGATGAAAGGGTAAATGGAGTGTTTTTGACCTTATCCATCCCATCTGTATTCTCACACCTAATTCTAGCCTCTCCTATGGCTTTATTATTTTTACATCTACTCCACTCCACACATTTCAATTTTTTTCGTGTGTGTGTGTGTGTGTGTGTGTGTGTGTGTGTGTGTGTGTGTGTCTTAGTCAGGGTTTCTATTCCTGCACAAACATTATGACCAAGAAGCAAGTTGGGGAGGAAAGGGTTTATTTGGCTTACATTTCCATACTGCTGTTGATCACCAAA
>NC_034592.1:119525843-119554087 GCF_900095145.1 Mus pahari | reverse complement strand
GTCTTAGTCAGGGGTTCTATTCCTGCACAAACATCATGACCAAGAAGCAAGTTGAGGAGAAAAGGGTTTATTCAGTTTACATTTCCATACTGCTGTTGATCACCAAAGGATGCATGACTGGAACTCAAGCAGGTCAGGGAGCAGGAGCTGATGCAGAAGCCATGGAGGGATGTTCTTTACTGGCTTGCTTCCCCTGGCTTGCCTGCTCTCTTATAGAACTCAATACTACCAGCCCAGAGATGGTACCACCCACAAGGGGCCTCTCCCCCTTGATCACTAATTGAGAAAATGCCCCACAGCTGGATCTCATGGGGGCATTTTCCCAACTAAAGCTTCTTTCTCTGTGATAACTCCAGCTGTGTCAAGTTGACACAAAACTAACCAGTACAGTGCGTGTATGTTGTGAGTGTGTGTGTTTGTGTGTGTGTGTGTCTGTGTGTGTGTGTGTGCATGTATCTAGAAAACTTTGTTCTCTTTACTGCTCTGTCTTCTCAGGAGTTTTGCAAGTACATTAGTTACTTTTATCACCAACCTGACAAAATACCCAGCAAAAGTAAATGGGTGGTTGGCTCACCATTTGATAGTACTCACGGTAGCAGGGAGCAGGAGGCAGCAGGTCACACTGCATCCACACTTATAAGCAGAAATAAATGCCGGTGCTGTGCTCAACACCATTTTATTCATGTTGGGAGCCAACTCGGGCTGGATTTTCTATCCCTAGTTGATCTTCTTTTGAAACACTTTCACGAGGACATCCATTGGCTTGTAACCTAGTGAAATGACGACAAGGGGGTATCCTGGAATTGGAAGATTGGCTCTGTTCTGGGTCCTTATCTTGGGAACTAGAAAAGTGAAATTCATGGGAAACCAGAAGCATGAGGGCTTTCTGTTTGTTTTGTTTTGTTTTTACTCATTTAATGCACATGAGTAACACTGTTGCTCTCTTCAGACACAGCAGAAGAGGGCATCAGATCCCATTACAGATGATTGTGAGCCACCATGTGGTTGCTGGGATTTGAACTCAGGACCTCTGGAAGAGCAGTCAGTGCTCTTAACCTCTGAGCCATCTTTCCAGTTCCAGAAGCATGAGTTTTAAAAGTAATTTTTATTATAGAAAAAAAGATTAAAGAAGGAAGACTGTTGCAGAAAGCAGAGTTCCAGAACAGAAGCAATTCTCTGGGAGAGACAGGGAAGACCATTCAAGTTGCTTGTTCATCTGAGGACTTTGTATAGGACTCTGGCAGACACTGTTCAAAAACTGAAGGAATTTCTATTGATATTTACTAATCTCCCATGTTGAGCCAATGGAAAGTCTGCAGGATTTATGCATGACCCCTGTACCAGCCAAGACACAACCTGTTTAGGTGCAATTCTCTTGTTTTGGGTAGTGGCCATGCTTTGAAGCTCTCTGTTTATCTTTTACTTGTTTCATTTGCTTTTGACCTTGGCTGTCTACTGGCTCTTAGCCTAGGCTGGCCTTTCTAGTTGGGCCAACCTTAAAGGCACTGCTCTCTTAGGCCTCTGTGGGAATATATTGGCCATCCTTTAGATTATGTTCTCTTTATTTTTATGTTTTCATGATCACATTGTGGTTTTCTTGCCAGAGCTACCAAGATGTATCAACCATTCTTGGCTACCTTACATTTACCTCTGTCTCCAGGGCTGACTCTTTCCTGAGACAGGTATAAGCTTTGTAGAAACCATTATTCCTTGCAATTACATGAATTAAGACGGATAGTATATGGAATGGTAACCATGCCGAGTCAGCTGACACTGGCTCCAAGCAAGCCCTATCCAGTCTCCCATCTGGTCAGCTTAGTTGACTCACACCTAGATGCAAGCTCTTTTGTATCTCATGACCAGGGTTCCTGACCCCAGCATTTTAGTCATAGCCTTCCTCTTAATTCGACTGTATCTTTACAATATCACTAAGCTGATTCCAAGTCTTCTGAAGCTGACGGTAACTATTAACTCTCACAGCCCTCCGATGATTCAGTGAGTTTCGGTCCTCAGTAGAAGCAGCTGCCCTGCCTGCCTCTCTGTGTCTTTTTTTCTTCCCTGACTTGTGATGCTCCTACCTCGGCAGCTTCAGTGCACAGTGGCCTTGGTAGGACTGAAGTAATCATCCTCACTGTGCTGGGGACACTTGCTCGCTTTCAACTCACAACGTAATTGTTAGCTCCAAGGACAACCAAGAACATAGCTTGGCATTTTGTTTCCCGAACTACAGGCAGAACGGCTCAATTTGGTGGCATTTCGCATTGCAACCTTTGCTTGCAGGAGAATAGAGGCATCGACCAAAATAATGCAAGCCGCAGACTAAAAGAAATGTGTTTGACTGGAGTCATTTAACTGGAAGCTTGAAATTATTTCTTTGTTATTACTTCCGAGGTGCATGAACCTGTGCATGCCCTACCCTTCAGGTTCCTGTTCTTCCATCGCCTTGCCTGACGATGCTGGGATACAGTAGCCTGGATAGCAGTCCTAGCCATTCCTTGTCAAGATGCTACTTCCCATCACTCAAGTAGCTTTGAACAGTGTGAGCCTGAAATGGTAGGTCATTAGTGTCTCCAGAAAGCAGCCTTGAGCCACTGTCTAGAAGTGAATTGCTGGAGCAATGTCGCAGCTCCCTCCCTGGATTGGGTAATATTAATAGCAAAGCCTTGGTCTCACAGCAGCTGTTGGAAGATCCTGCAGTAAGATCAAATTGTTTAGACATGGAGCTAACTTGCCTGTCTGGTCCCCTGACTGCTTTCTTTCTGCATCCCAGTTTCTGCTCTCCCGTCAGTCTTTCTTTCATATTTTTTTTTTCAAGTAAGTAGGCAGAATCCTGTGTTTTCACCCTTTTATCTCAGAGTCCTCTGAACCATGGCAAACTGTAAACATGGCCATAAATCACCAGTTGTGTGCATTCAAGTTGTGTGTCCTCCCAAGCAGAGGTGGCTTGACTTGGGTTTGCATTGGCTAACGAACATGGCCAAAATGACAACACAGTAGATTTGAGTCTAGGGAGAGACCTTGTACAGACTTCTGTTCCTTAAAGATTTGTGATGAGCAATTGTTATTTAAAGCACTGGGTTACAGTACATACAGTAGAAATTGACTAAACTCTATCCTAAATCCATAGTTTGTTCGTGCTTATTCTCTTCCATGTGAATAATTGTTTTCCCTGAACATAATAATCTTGTCAGGCACAGAAAGGTTCCATGGCCCCCTCTGAGATGCCAGGAGAGCCAGGGTGCCAGCTTTGGCAGTGCTTTGGTTTATTCCTGTGTTCAGGGCCTCTGGGCCAAGTCACCTGTCTAGGCTGCTGGCTGGTCACTCTGCTGCTTCTCCTCCACAGGCCCAGCACAGCTGCTGTTTTTTTTCCAAAGCCCTGTTTTCCCAGAGCTGTTAGGTAGGAGGCCTGTAGGTAAGTTCTCACAGACTGTACTGGTGACATACGTGTCTGTTAGGGATTCTAGCCCAAAGCTGGCCTGAGATGGAGGGCTCACCAAGAATACTGCAGATGCTGCAGCCAGAGAATGTGTGGAGCTTTCAAGTTAGCAGAATGCAGAGTAAACAGCCCAGCTCAGAGCGACAACATGTCAGTCCTGGCTTTGCCTCTTGGCTGATTCCATGGCCCTGGGAGAGATCCTTGGCCTATATTTCTGTATCTTGGTTTCTGATATCCCTTTAACTTTCGTATGCCAGGATCCAAGGGTTAAAGAGAGCTTCATACAAATGAAAAGCTCTATAAAAAAACAAAACAAAACAGGGTAAGTGTCTAATTAAAGCAAATTCTGACAGATTAGAGCAATGATTCTCCTTATCGTAGCTAGCTCTGCAGCGCCATACCCCCCTGGGAACTGGCTAGATGTGCACCCGTGCCAGCCCCACCCAACCCCCCTGTATGGGAACTTCAGGTGGGGCCCTGTAGCCTGTGTTTCAAGGAGATTTGGCACACAGAGTTAGAGTCCAGGCTTGCTGATTTAAAGCCATATCAATCTTTTCTGAAAAACATGACACCCTTATTTATGTAAACTAAGTACCTCTAGTGTTCAATAATTTTCCTCAAAATGAAGGGAACAAGAAAAATAAAGGAGAAAGCAACTATAAATAATGTGCTAATGAGGAAGCAAGCCAACCTCATGTTTCTGTGGCAGCTAAGCAAAGTGATGCTTTGAATCAGTAGACAGAACTAAGATCTGTCTAATATAAGAACTAAGAACTAAGAGCTGCATGCTTTATGGGTACTGACAGGCTTTACTGTTAGCCTGGGGAATCTCTGCAGGAATGCTGTCTTCCTTTCTCATCTTGCCATGTGGGCATTCCCTAGGCTGACCCCTTACTCTTCCCACCGCATGCAGACTCAGACCCCTCTCCATGCTACAGAGGGACTTCCATAAGAAGGGTAGTTTTATAGCACATGGGTCAGCCACTGCCAGGCAATGTTTGTCACATCTTATGCGGTGCACAGCAGACCTAAATTCACTCCTGAGCACTAGTGCCTCTGATGGACATACACATAGCTCAGACAACTTTTAATTGGATGTGTCTCATACCATGGGAGCTGGCTAAAAAAGCCACACTCAACATTCTTCTCAGTTCTCCTGGTCCCAAACCTCCATTAAGAATTTTAGGTGGTCTGAGCGCACAACATCCTTGGAGCTGTGACTGGATAAGTGGGAGTGATTCTAGATGCTACAAAGTCCACTAGTGTGCTTTGAGCAGGAAGGCTCCAGGTTGCACGCAAGGCAGAGACTCTTGGACATAGTATTTCAAGCTAGATTGGTTTGAGCCATTCTGGAGAGACATATACTTTACCCACTACCCAGGAGGCACGGTCACATGAGTCTGTGAGTCAGGGGCCTGAAACCCAAAGCTTAGTGGGATAAGATGCAAGTCTGGCAAAAGTGTGGGTTTGAAGAAGAGTTACTTGCTTATTTTATTGTGTGACCTTGATAAATCCGTGTTAATCCCCTCATTTGTGGAATGAAAAGGATAATGCTTGTAAACTAAGAGATATGTCCAGTAAAGAACCATTGCCTATATCTCCTCTCGTGAGCCCAGGGAATAGCAGATGTCATCAGATATGGAAATGGAGGCTTTTCCTCTTCTGCTGCTTCCTCCTGGTCAATGGCCTAATTGTCTGGTTGGGAAGAAAGCCAGGTGAGTATGATGGGCTTCGTTATAGCTCCCAGGGGTCAGATGAAGGTGATACAACACAATGCTGGCTAATTATATTAGGAAAACATCCCATGGGGCTGTGTAAATCGATTCAGGAAAGGGCTGACAGCACCAGTTTCAGTCTGCACTCTGAGCTTGCCTACTTACCAAAGCCACAAGACACAGTAATAGCTCATGGTCCTGTCACTGCCCTGGTTGCCTCTGAAGACAGGAGTCAAAAGAAGGCTATCATGGACCCCAGGCCTGTACAGCTTCCTCATCTGCAGACACAAACCAGTTAGAGGCTTTGTGCATTTCTGGGATGAGAAGGCGTTTAGACCTTGAAGACACAAGCAGACATGCTCTTCCAAGCTCATTAAAACACAAAGCAAAAAGGCCAGGTGAACTTCGTGATGCGAGAATCCAAGTAGCCCTAAATTAGCTTTCTATATTTAGGGAGAAGCTAAAGAATGATTTGTTTATTTTCCTTTTAAAATCCAAAAGCTGGTTGAAATTTTAATAGGCTAGGAAGAACTAGAGTTCCAGAGGGAGTGAGCCCAAGATAGCCACTAGAGGGCCTCAGTGTCCCAGCAAATTTGCTCCCAGTTTGGAGGCTCAAATAGTTGGCTGAATTTGATGTTTAGCCGGGACTGACTTCCATTCCTGGAACTGCTTGCAGTAGGCTCTTAAAAGAAGGAAGCCTTTCTGTTAGCAGAGTTAGATAATTGGTTGATCAGTTTATTCGCTGGTCACCTCTCTTTGCAGGCAATACACTGTCCTATCATTGGGGTAAAAGCTAAGGTGAGGATGTAAACCAATTGTGAGAGTCTAACTGAATAGAAACCTAGTTGGAGCGCACACTGCTAGGGTCGAGGCTTCAGAGATATGGGCTGAAGCATCCCTTTAATTTCTGCATGCTGCCCTGCAAACAAACCCCAGAGAGTATCATGTCTGCATAAGAAGAGAGAAGCCATGCTGTCTGAGGAGAGTGGATGTAACTGGAGGGAATCAAGGAATCAAGGAAGTTTCAAGAAGACACATGCCGTGCGTGTTTCTCATTTTATACAGATATACGAAATCTTACATGTGTATACAGTGTGAGAGTAGATGAAAATCTAAGGGAGCAAAAGAAACTCATTAGAGAGAGGGTAGAGAAAGTGGAAAGCAGAGGTACATGAAGGGGTCATGCTAACATAACTATATATAGTTTAGTCATTGTCTAAAACTTGCATTCACCTTGGATTTAACAAGAGCAGAACCTCATGGGACAGATCACTCCCCAGAGAATAGCAATTACCCATTATGCTAGAGGCAGGAGTAATTCTCTTCTGAAAACCGCTGTCCTTTAAAATGATACGGACTTTTTCAGCCAATCTTGCAGAGCCCAAACTGAGATACTGGACAACCAGATAAGTTATTGACCAGGACTGCTTAATTATTTATAATTCTGGTCACTCTGTTTAATTCTTCATTTATTTAAGCCCAAGGTTCATGTCAGGACCTCTTGCCTACTGCTCGGGCCCTTTTTGGTGGCCACCTTTGGACTCCTTTGTCTTCTTATAGGCCTTAATTCAATACAGTCCCCCCCCCCCCCGCACACACACACTGTTACTTTAGGACACTTGATTAAGGCTTGACAGAATGATGGCTACATCCTTTTGTACAGAAAGCTGTAGGCCTGGTTTCCTAATCTAAGTGATCATATGCTCTTGTTAACTCTTGTGCATCTTTTGGATTTTAGGTTGCAGTTCACACCTTGATGGCAGCCCACTTCCTTGTATCCAAATCTCCAGCTAAAGAATCTCATCGAATCATGAGTCTCTGTTCTTCTGTCTTGCTGAAAGATGGCATTTTTGTTGGTTTTCTTTTATTACTAAGTTCCCTCCAGGAACACTGGAACTATTCTTGATTTTGTCTAGAGCCTAGGGCAGTACCTGACACACAATGGAACCCTATAAATATTTATCACATGATGGTTGGTTGATTGGTTGGCTGACCTCAGATGTTACCAGGGTTGTCTGGGGGAATGAGGAGAGAAGAGTTAAAGGCATTAATCTGGAAGCTGATATCTTTGATCACAGCCCAGACAAGATCTAACAACTGAAGCTCACATGAGCCAAAGTAGCAAATCATTTTAAGGCTATGAGTAGAAAGGAATAACTTTTTTCTCAAAGATATTATGAAAAAATTATATAAGCAATATATGTTCATGGGGAAGGATCTATAAAGTTTTTGATTTCCTTTTTTTTTTTAGATTTATTTATTTATATGAGTATACTGTATCTGCCATCAGACATGCCAGGAGAGGAATGTCCCCTGTACATTTAGAATTTTAAATTCCCCAGCATAGATCATCAAGGTTGATATGAATTTTAATCCTCTTGATTTTTGAGGACATCCTAAAGTGTAAAGAAAATGACAATAAATATGTTCCAAAACTATTTTTAATGGAATGCCTACTTCTGTTCACTGACTTGGCCTACCCAAGTCTTATCTTTAGCTTGGTAGAAGTTCTCTATGGCTGCTCCCTCTCTTTAGCCCTCAGTTCCTCTTTTTTCTTGTTTTTCCACTATAGCAGACACTATTGATGTCCTGCCTATGAACTTTCAGAACTCATAATTCTTGTGAGTGCCAATGGCTGTTTACTTCAAACACCTAGCCTTCTCTGAAAGTATGAATGTGTTCTCTTAAGAGTTGGGCAGGCTGGGAGAGCCAATGCATAGATGTGCCAAGGAACAGGTGTCAGCTGATGATAAATGAGTTAGTGGAAGCGTTCCAGCTCCTAATCACACAGAAAGAACAATTTGGGAGCTTATTCTGCATAGAGCTTCTCACACAACTGAGTTCCAGCAACCCCCAGGCCTGGTTTGCTCATTGTATCGGTAGCTTTTCTTGTGCTCCCTTTTCCATATTCCTCTTCTTGTTCTTGAGACTGCCTCCAAGAAAAGCTATTTGGTCTCTAATCCTTGCTTCAATTCCTGCTTCTGAGGAGCCATCTTAGCAGACTCCTTCTCCTCTTACTGCCCTTGTTAAGTATGAGTTCTAACACCCTCTGATGGAGACATCCCCCTTTCTCTTGTTTTGTCTAATGTAGAATGTGAAAAGTATAGGAGGCAACATATTTTGAGGAACAGGGTAAAAATGCAAAGCTATGACAGATTCTATGATGCTTTTTTTCCCCTTTTTTAATCAGAACTTCTGATAGGCATGCTCCCAAGAGGGAATGAATTATACAGTGTCTGGTGTCATTGGAGGTGACTTTGAGTTGTTCTTCTCTCTGTCCTGTCATTTCTGTCTCCAGGCTTTTGCTTTGCAGTAGAAGGCAACCCTAGCAGAGCTATTTGTGTCGCTAGCCCTTAGTTAGGTTTCCAGACATACCCACAGGCCTGGGTGTGATATTGGGCAGGTTATTAAGCAAGCTCATATTCATTTTGTAGTTACCAAAGACATGATGCAAGCTGAGTGAATACAGAGATTCTACTGGGACTGTTAAGACATTGTTGTCACAAGAAGGCAGGCACAGTATACAGGAACTTAAACAGGGCTACATGTGATATGTCAGTTAAGGGGGAAAACATGGAGCAAAGTAAACAACTGACACCAAGGATTCAGAGAAAGTAGTTTTTGATGAAGTCTGAAATAGTTTGATGGAAGAGGTTACAAATGCTGTGTAGATTTCATTATGTCAATCAAGTCAAGATAGAGAAGAGAGGGTTCATGTAAGCTTCCCCACTCTTCATTTCTAAGAAACTTTTACTTGCTGTTGAGATCACAGCTCTATTTCCTTCCATGGCTCCCAGGGTAAGATACTTTTGAATTTCCATCTACTTCAGGACTTCCAATGTCCAGTAGAAAAACACTATCTTTATCTGATGCAAACAGCCTGGGCTAGACCCAACTCACACTGTAAAATAATCATACGTATAAGAATTCCTTTAACTTTCAATACCAGAACACTTTATTATAAGAATAAGAGAAAATATGCATCGATAAATTGCAAGTACAAGAGACAGGAGCCAAGCATTGTGGCTGCTGCTGATTTCCTATGCAGGCACATCACAAGACTCAGACTTTTAAATCTCTCTACTCTGCCCATCATAAACGGTTGCATTCTCTATGTCATGCCACTTGCCTTCTGGGTTCTGGATGGCTGGAGTAGACTGAGGTCAAGATTGGTTTTGAAGAAACAAGATGGGAGGAGGGCCATAATCGATGCTCCCCCCCCCTTTTTTTTTTTTCAAGAAAACAGAGTTGTTCCAATAGTCCCTTACAAAACTGTACTTAAGCATTATGGGCTGGAACTGAATCATGAGGTACCCACACTTCACTATAGTAACAGTCAAGGAAGTGGAGTAGGTTATTTTTCAGATTCTGAATTTAAAGGAAGAAAGGAAGAAGGAACAATGAATGGTTAAAACAAAGTTCCTACCATTGCCAGGGTTTCCACCCTAAAAGCCCTAGGTCTAGGCTTGGTCATTTGGGCATGCCCATAAAAAAGGCCATAGAATATATAAAATTGAAAGCTTTACTTACTCATAGGTTTGACCACAACTGCCTTCCTATCACAGTTTATACAGAGCTTGGAACAAAAGCCAGCAGACATGCACAGACAGCTGTGTCTCCCAGAAGTCTGGGCTCCCAGACAAGTCTTTCTCTGGATGCCAATGGCCAAGTCTACAGGAGGTAATGTACACTCTCCTTTGTCAGTATCTTTCCTGAAGTGATCTGGGACTGCAAATATATAATTGTATGTGCTATAGCAGAAACATGGCTGTATATGTTTATGGCTTTCTAAAATGTCAGAATTAATTTAATAAGCAACAAATCAATAAGCTTTTTGGATTTTGTTGGCTGCAATTCTCAGAGTAGTCCTGCTTTTTGATAGCTTACCATTGGCAAACTCCAATCATTATATTCTAATTTTAGTTAGTAATATTAACTCTCAGATCAAAGGACACATTATACAGAACAAAGAGCTAAAGAGGATGTAGGAGATTTCAAAGAGCTAAAGGGGTCATACTAGTGGCAAAGGTAGAGAGCTGTTATTGATGCAAGCAGCCACTGCAATGGATGGATAAAATATTAAGGAAGCCTGTTAGACAGCTGCTAGAAGGATGGAACTAGGCTGATGGGGGAGGGGGTGTGAAAGGACTGGGGTTTGAGTGAGGACTCAGAGTTGATACCAGCTGCAGAGGATAGGTGCAGCACCAGGTCTAGACAGAAGAAATGGATGAATGGACAGGTGGAGTAATGGATGAACTCACAGCAATTTGAGCAGTTATGTCAGCATTTGGTCTGAAGCTGAGTTGAAGCCTCAGGAACAGTTGTGGGTTCTCTGCTTGTTGGTGCCTTGTCATGCACACCAAACAGTCAAATGACATGTCACTGAGTATCTTAGTTAGGGGTTCAATGCTATGAAGAGACACCATGACCAAGACAATCATGATCATTGCAGTATTTAGTATCCTTTTCTTTCTGGTGAACAAGTGAAGGACTTACAGGGTTTTGTGGTCTTTGTGTGTTTAACAAACTTCAAGTTTATAGAAGTTAGGTCTGATTTTTCCTCCCACCCCTATGCTCCCAGAAACAAGACTCAGACTCAAAATATATTTACAAAAACCTTGGCCATACAGCTAGCACTTTCTCTTTTGAGATCATAAATTATGCCACCTATTCTAATATACATTCTGCCCTGTAACTGCTTACCTGTGCTCAGGTATCATGAGTCTGACTTTTATCATTCCTAGATGAATCTCCTATGCATGGCTCTTTCCCAGAATTCTTTCTGCCTCCAAGATGTCCCACCTTCTATTATACCCTTTCCTATAGGTTTCTTAATTGCCAGGTGACGCATTCACACAATACACAAGATATTCTCTTTATACAAGTCTGGTTTGTCTAATATGATTTTTAGTATATACATGTTTTCATATGGGTCCTATCATATGCAAGAAAAGTGGTGTCCACAGACACAATGAGATGCAGAGTCACCTGCTAATACATTTGCATTTAAAATGGAGTCAAAAGCTCCCAAGTATAGGAAAAACAGAATCCACCATTTTACATGACACGGAATTATTTAGGATAGGGCACAACTTGATCTTAGTCAATATGAAAAACTAACCCTAATTTAGAACTAGCCTCGTTATATCACAGATGCTGCCTTTCCTCATTAGAAATTTCATTAGCTGTGCCCAAGTCTTCAGCATCTTTTCCCTCCAGGCTGACATGTTATTAGTCAACTGTCACAATGATGCTGTATCATCACCACCCCAAATCTCAATGACATGCAATAAGCATTTATTTTTGTGCTCATACATTTGCTTTTTGGCTAGATAATATTCTAGGGGACTTAGATTCCTCCAGAACAAAAGGTCCATGTAGCAGAAATGCAGGAGAGGCAAGCACAAATATAGGAGATCAGTCTCTTACCTTCACATGTAGAGTTGGCACATTGCAATTTTGTCCATATGGCACTGACCAAAGCATGCTGTGCTGGACCAAAGCAAGATTTCCAGCTAAACAAACAGTAATGCTATTGAGGATGAGTGTAATGTGGGGCTAGGGGAGAAATGGAATCATTCCTTGATTAGCTGAGTAAGTGAAATGGAGATTGATGATATGAATCTGGGTTAGGGTGGGATGAAATGTGTTTACCTTTAAATGCAGCTAGCCAAGCAGTACCTTTTTAACAATGCGACTATAGTTTTAGACTAGTTCTTTGGGGGACATGGAGCACATTGTACATAAAGTCACCTTTTATGGGCAAACTTTTTCATTTTCTTGACTAAATCTATTCAACACCAAAGGGAATCAAAAGACTCGGCCTCCCAGAACACATCAATTTGATATTTTCTAGAGCAGGCAGGCAAGTACTATCCTCAATATCATTCTGTGTCTGGGAGTCTCTCTGTATCCCCAATAGGAACTGAATTCTGCTTTTTCTACCAGAGGCATTCAGAGGCGTGACTGTCATTTTCAAGGAGACTTTCCTCAGCGAAACTCCACAGGCTATAATTATGATGACCTCAGGTAACATTATTAAGTTAAATGTTGTGACACCAAGAGTATGGTGGAGACAGAGGCGATTCCTCATGATAGCCATAACGTCCTGACTGCTCCTCCATTATTACATTAGCCAAAGCTTGGTGTTACTTAACCACAGTTTTGCAGCATACTCACAGAGGGGAATTACAATACAGGTAAGCCATATTTAAGGACGTGTGGCAGGGAGAATCTGCATTTTTTTTTACCCTTAAAATAGGATTTATTCTTTCAATAAGCAGTTTCAGTGATATCTCAGCTCTCTAGAAGCCACCTTGACAGGAAGAAATATATGTGACACCATTAGTAACAGCACCTGATTCTCTGAGCAAAGTATATAATATCATGTTTTGCATATTTATTTCATGTTTTTAACATTATCATCTGCTAGAATCTACTGCCAGCATGTCCTCGATTTTAAATTAATTTAACCTTCGTGGTGAATGTATGATGAAGGGCCTAGCTTTTAGAGGTGTACAATTTGAAGCCCAGATCCTTAGGCTAGGTAGTATTAAAAAGATATGGATTCCCACATGACTAACAATGGAGAGAGGAGATGGAGCCCTCAGCACTTATTAAATAGATGTTCTGAATGAAGTACTCATGTTTGTGGAGCCAACTATCCACACATTGCCACAAGTCTTGGCTGACATAGGAAAAATTTCTTCGTCCAAGTATCCTTTTCTTCTCCTCTTAGCAATAGAAACCTGATTTTCTTTTGTTAGAATGACTTCCTTCCACCAACTAAGCATGCTCTGAATGGAAAAATCCAAGGCTGCATCTCTGAAAATGGCAAGTGGGTCAAGCTTAGGGATCAGTTGCATAATGAACTATAGCGTGACCTGCTGTGGTGTGGTTTATTTTGGCTCATGTCAACATCAAAGAGCCATATCTGGTGATACTCTTTTTTGCTGATAGAGCCCAGAGGCTCTTCCAGATACGGCATGCCAGATATGAAGAACACATCTTTGAATGTGGTCATTTTCTTCCTATAAAGACATTAACATTTAGTGATAACTATCTTTAAATTTAATAACTTCTCAAAACACCCTACCTCTAAACACCAAAATCAAATTAACTTTCAATTTTCTACCTTATACTAAGAATTAAATTTTGGCTATAGCCCAAGCAGTAGCCCGTAAACATAACCCTGGGATTTTGAATGAAGCCTTTATGAATGTAATATATTCTTTCTGGTAGCCATGTAAAGGACAGGGCAAAAGACTGCAATAACAGCTGGTAGACATCTTTTTACTTCTGGGAAAACTCTTATATTCTTATATTCAAAGTAATTAAAGGGATGCTGGTGCTAAGAGTTTAAAACATATATATGCACATATGCATATATGTGCATGTACACACACACACACACACACACACACACACACACACAGGCTGTAGTGCTCTCTCAGCAGATAAGATGAAAGGATGGACTATCCAGAGACTACCCCATCCAGTAATCCATCCCATCATCAGCCACCAAACCCAGATACTATTGCACATGCCAGCAAGATTCTGCTGAAGGGATCCTGATATAGCGGCCTCTTGTGAGGCTATGCCTGGCAAACACAGAAGTGGATGCTCACAGTCAGCTATTGGATGGAACACAGGGCCCCCACTGGAGGAGCTAGAGAAAGTACCCAAGGAGTTGTAAGGGGCTGCAACCCTGTAGGTGCAACAACCATATGAACTAACCATTAGCCCCTGAGCTCGAGTCTCTAGCTGCATATGTAGCAGAAGATGGCCTAATCGGTCATCACTGGGAAGAGAGGCCCCTTGGTCTTGTAAACTTTATATAACCCAGCACAGGGGAAGGCCAGGGCCAAGTAGTGGGAGTGGGTGGGTAGGGGAGCAGGGGCAGGGAACTTTCGGGATAGCATTTGAAATTTAAATAAAGAAAATAATAAATAAATAAATAAATAAATAAATAAATAAATAAAGAGTATGTTTTGTTGTTTTTACAGAGTACCTGAGTTTGGCTCCCAGCACCAACTCTGGGTGGCTCCTAACTGTCATTAACTTCAGCTCCAGAAATCTAATGTCCTTTTCTGTTTTTCAATGGCACATGAATATGAGGTATCTACACACATAAACACACATATACACAAATTATGATAAAATGTATTTTAATTTGTCAAAGCCAATTTCAATCCAGCATCTGCCACTGATTAAAAAATATTTTAATTTGAAACTTCATAAATTCAGGTCATGGCTCCTACCCAGTGGCCTCCATTCTTTCTATTCAAGAGGTCTTGGTATACAGTGAGGCTGATTCTTTCTCTGATATTTCCATGAACCTTCTCTAATAAAGCTTTTCTCTTTCTTTAGCCATTTTACTTCTTTATGCTGTCAACCGTGGTAAAGATATAAGTGCTTTTCTCTGAGAAGCTTCTAGCCAGTCCTGTTGATGTAGAAACTGATTTCACAGAAGACTGTCATTACAAAACTACACATGGTTGAAACCATCTCACATGTTCTTATCATTGTAGAGCTGATCTTAGAGCTTGCCAGTGTTATGACCATAGGCCCCAGGTGTCTACCGAGTTCATCAGGTGTCTACTAAGCTCACCGAGGCTGCTGAGAATCATAAGGTTTTGTTGGTGTTTTTGTTTGGTTTTGAGACAGGATCTATCTATCTATCTATGTAGCCCAGGGAGGCCTCAGACTCTCAATATCCCCTGTTTAGCTTCTCAAGTACTGAGATGAACTTGATTCTATCTTAAGTTCTAAAAAATATGTGCTTGGAACAACTTTAGTGTGAAGTATGTAGCAGTATCACTTGCTCTGTAAGCATGAAGCCCAAATTAGAGGCCCCAGCACCCATGTAAAAAGCTGGACATGACCATACATGCCTGGAAGCCTAGCACTGGGGAACAAAGACAAGGATATCGGGAAAGCTTGCTGGCCAGCCTAGGCAAAAGGTTTAGTTTCTGATTTAATGAGGGACTATGCATAAATGAACGACAGAGGAGACTGATAGAGGAAGATGCTCTATGACTATGTTCCACACACTCACACATATATTTAGATTTTGTAGTACTTCTAGCATTAGATTTTCAGAGTAGGATGCTCAACTTATATTCTTAAAATCAATGTTACCTTTTATTATTTAACATGGCTTACATGGTATCCATAAAGAACACTATTAGCTTAAGGTTTCTATATAACCCATGATTTTTTTTTTTTTTTTTTTTTTTTTTACATCCAGAGGCCGCAGTTCATGACATCAGTCTTTGGCTTTGAAAGTTTTTGAGCTTCCATTCTTCAAATACTTTGAAGAAATGTGATGGCAATCTTTTCTTAGTTTATTTAAGAAGCACAGAGCACACTTATCATGAGCGGTGATTACATTTCTTGCCATTATTTGATATTTCTGCAATATTTTTGCTTGGTCCCTTATTCTATTTTCTTTCTAACTTAAGTGTACAAAACATGGGTTTTTGACATTAGTAAAAGACAATCTCATGGAAAACTCTAATCCTCTGTTTCTTACAATGCTTGCTCTGACTTTTCCCTAATGTTACTTCCGCCTTTGTTACAGAAGTTGTTTTGTATCCATTTGAACTGGGCTGTGGAGTTTGAGTTTTGATTGTGGTTTTCTGTAATGGCCTCTCTCTGTTACAAAGAGAAGCTTCCTTCAGGAGCTACAGCCATAAAGTCTGGCCACCATGATTGCCTGAACATGGAGTGAACAAGAATAAGAAGAATAGGCATGCCAAGATAGGGGAGAGACCGCAAAGCCTGACCCCCACCTGAAAAACGCAGGCCATTAAAGAATACTGAGAGCAAGACAGTCTTCCCTATGGAAGAGTGCACCAATTGGTTATCAAATAGCAACTACATAGCCCTGAAAACCTCCACACAAACAACATTGTAAGACTGAGCAATGTGCATTTAGGAATACCTATGTACATACAAATACACAATGCATGTAAGAACAATTAAAGGGAAAAGAAGAGGCCATGAATTTGAAAGAGAATTAAATAGTGTATGTGGGAAGGTTTACTGGGAGAAAGAACAGGAAAGGAATGATGTAACTAATTATATTACACTCTCAAAAATAAAAGGAAAGAAATGTGGAACAAAACATGAGTTTCTTAAAAAAAAAATGGGAAAGTGTTCTTTTCTGGGATGCAAAATATAAAGTGCCAAAAAGCTTTCTATACTGCATATAACTGCGAAGCTGTCTTTAAAAATACTTGTATGTCTAATATTTATATTAAAATAACATAGAAAGTTTGTAAATATTTTCTTTTGCTCCATTTCTTATAGTTTTCTAAGATCTTTGCTGGGATTACCCTATACTCCGTAACCTGTCCAGAAAATACAGCTCCAGCTGATGAACAAATGAGTTTAAAGTCCACTTGCACACAACTCTAAAATGACCTGCCACCTGGCCTCTCCAATCCAGTGGGTCCTCCTCCTAAGAATGGCCTTCAGAATTTTTTAAAGGCATTTAAGGTCTTTTGACACAACAAAACAACTACTAAATGAAGATTTTATCTCCCCAGCAGGTTAGAAATTTGAGGCTTTTAAAAGGACTAAAAGCAGCATTTGCCTGCTGTTCTGAGGTATTGTCTTCACTTCTTTCTGCAATCAGCTGCATTAAAAACATCTCATCTATAGCATGCATCTCTTAGACTTGCAAGTCCTTTGGCTTGTTTTATGGAGAAGTAAAAGCAGGTGAAAGGGAATAACAGAGAGACATGAAGAAGCCAAGAGTTACAGCTCATTTTTTAGCATGCATCTTCACAGGTGATGGCTTTGTGTCTCCTGTTCTTCAGGGTGTATAAAATACATTTTATCCTATGACATTATATCATAAAATAATATTTTAGAAAGTGCACACAAAGTCATACAAAATTAGTTATTAATCTGTATATGGTATTTTATAAGGAACCATCGTGGAATACAATTATGGATGATGAAAGGGTTTAGGGAATACAGGTTGGACTTCATATCTATGTAATAAATGAATATTGTACTCCTTTACAAATCAGAACAGAAGATCATAAGGCAAAATGTTGGTAGCTGCTAATTCTAGGGGACAGAAAAGAAGGAAAAAAGAAAAACCATAGGCACAAATCTTGCTATAGTACTTTTTTTCTTATTACATTTCCTTTCAGAAAAGATTTGATTATTATAACTGTATTATTTAATCTATTGTTGCTAGATCAAATTACTGCAAACTTAGCCCAAAATGATGCAAGCTACTTTTTTATTTTCCAACTCTGGAGCCTAGAATTAGGGTAAAATGAAAGTGTCAGCAGGACAATTTTTTTTTTTTTTTCTGAAGACTCAAAAAAACATATCCAGTTTGCTGTCTATTTTTTTCTTCAGCTCTCTAGAGTTACTTGTTTTCCCACACTTAGGGATCTGCCCTGCATATCTTAAGAGCCTTAATTGAAGCATATCTACAAAAGCTCATTTACAATGTAAGATACCATACACCTTGTTTCCTGGAGTTAGGATCTACAGTTTGACAAAGCCATGATTCTGCTGATCACAAGAAGTTAGAGTAAGAGGATTTCTACAAATTAAAAGAGAAAAAAAAAACTTGCAAATTCTTTCCCCATTTTACATGTCCTACTTTGAAAAGATAAAAGTTTTCAATTCAAGTTCAAAGCCCCAAGGAATGATTGTGCATATCTGAGCCAGACATTTTTCCATTTGAAGACAATAAAAAATTTATGTCCATGTGGATTTTTTTCTAATCAGAATATCAGGATGATCACAGACTAAGTTAGGATAAAGCTTTCTTTTAGATTTCTGTCAATGAGGAGACAAACATCATTGGCTCTGTTGTTGCTGAACTCACCAAATCATTTTGGCTACAAGTTACCACTGTTCTGATATTTTACATCTTGCATTGACCCTAGTGTGTCTGCTGAAAACAAGTCAATTTCTTGTGAACTAGAATTTGCTAGCATGATTAGTTGTCTGAAAAGTGGGTCTTAGAACTACTTATTTAGAAAGTACTAGTGTTCAGTGGCCTATGATTAATAAGCTTACTTTCTCAAGTAGATTAAATTTTCTTTAAAGAAAGAGGTAATGGAATTCAGAAATTGCCAAAGAGACCACAAGTAGATACTTAATGAAGCAAGAAAATTCAAACAAGAACTTCTCACAGTACCATGCCAACAGTCCTTGTCAATCTTTTCACATATCATCGAGCAATTGTGTTACTCCAGCGACCAACAGAAGGATGTATTAAATGTTCAAGATCTGGAGTTATGTAACCAATGCCCAGAAATGTGCAACTGCCTTTCCAGTTACCAGAGGGCGACTGCTAATTCTCATCACTCTCCTGGCATTTGGATAGTTTTTGTTTCCTTTATCCCTGTGCAGGTATTTTATCAGATAGAATTTGTTCCAAAATTTAAAGAGAGAGAGAGAGAGAGAGAGAGAGAGAGAGAGAGAGAGAGAGAGAGAGAGAGATTTCTTTAATTTCAAAGTTCAAATGAAAATTAGCAAAATATTTTTAGTGGTCATTATTCAAGTGTGTGCGTGCATACGTGTTTGTGTACGTGTGTGTGTACATGTGTATCCTTGGGAATGTGGATTTTGGGTTGCCCAGGAATAGATGGCTCATCTCAACGTGGACAAGTGAGTTGTGGGCATTAGCTGTGCTGCCAGCACATGCCTTTCTAGATCTTTGGGTGAGTGAACTTCAAGGATGCCTCCTAGAATGCAGAGGCTATCGCTTGATTTCACTTTGGAAAATCAGTTGGTGCTAGAAGATGGGAGCCTTTAGAAATCTGGCTTGGTTGCTTGCCAGGTTTCTCTATGAACAAAGGGTTTAAAAATCACCTTTTGGGGCTGCAGAGATGGCTCAGAGGTCAAGTGCAATGACTGCTCTTTTGGAGGTCCTGGGTTCAATTCCCAGCAACCACACAACCATATGGTGGCTTGTAACCATCTACAATGAGATCTTGTGCCCTCTTATGAACTTCGGGTATATATGCAGGCAGAACACTATGCATAATAAATAAATAAATCTTAGAAAAAAACAGAAAAAATACTTAAAAAATCACCTTTCATCTATTCCTTAAGCCTCTCAATGGATATTATCTCAGTTCAGGTTCATTTCAAAGCAGAACTTGAGACAAGAATTCAAATTTAATTAATTAATTTGGGAGCGAATCCCAGGAAACATCAGTAGAGTAGAGTGAAAGTGAGATGGAGAACAGGCAGTCTCCCCATGTGCACTGCCAAATAAAGTCTACTCTAGGCATTACAGGATCTCAGTCCTGCTGGAAACTTCAAGGAGTCTGTGCAGAACACTCAGAATTAACCTGTGGCTCAAGGTGTGGAGGGGTTTTCTGCTGATTGGGAGAAAGCTGCCTGGCCAAGGGGAACTCAAGAAGTTGGAAGTAGAGCAAGTCTGCCCTACAGTGGTAAGGTCTGGGCTCGTGAAAGGATTTCTCATTAGTCTTGAAGTGAGACACCAAATGAAACTCTTGGAAGTGAATGTTCATTAGATAGATAGGCACACCTCATATGCTCAGAACTGTGCCGCGCGCTATCAGGTAAACAGTGGCAACTGAAGACATTGCTTCTCCTTGGCTCCAGGGAGCTCAGAGTCCTAGGAAAGTGACTCCTATTTTACCTTGCAATGGTCAGCAACGGCAGAAAATAGAATGGGATAGACTGATGAGATAATCATTGCAGGAGGTCTGGATGTGATGGGAAAGGTTTCATGAAGAAAGTAGGAAGTGAAGGAAGGATAAGGTTTGCAGAGTCAGAGCTGCATTCTGAGGAAGGACAAGAGAAAATGGAGCCGTTGATAGACATTAATGCTGCTCGTGAGAATTGGGTTGACAGAATACTCTCAAGTGAAATGTGTGTGTGTGTGTGGGGGGGATTCACACATGTTATAATGAGGCAGGACTAACATTGAGACACTTAAAGGCAAAAGGAAAGTTTTGGCTCACTGTTTTCCTAGAGATTTAAGTAAATGACTAGAGTCTATGATTCGTCTCAGAAAAAAAAAAAAAAAATCCACCCACAGCTGTATAATAGCTCAAGAACTGGGTTACTCCGGACAGGTGTTCTTTCTCCCTGGATTACACATGAGTGGGATAAGGCAAACACCAGACATAAGAGAGTCTCACGGACTTTAGATTTTTACATCCTATCATATTGCCCTCAGACACTAGGAGGTTGAATAAGTTCCTTTACTGTGACACCAGGACAGGGCTTTCTTTCCTTTGTAAGCCACAGCCATGGGCAGATATTACTGTACTCTACAGTAATTCATCATAATGCTGGACTGCAGCAATAAAGATTAGTTAAAGTGAGAAACTCAAAGAAGAGAAATCACATAGCCAGAGTAAGCTAAGTGTGGCTTTAGATTTCCTTACTCGGGGTATGTTTCTGGCAGTTTAGTTTTCTGTAAACTTTCCACTCAAGGACCCTTCACTAAGACAGTTCACAGTTGCTAACTATATTTTCCTTGTCTGGTTTCCATGCCCATATGGCTAGTCCAACGTATTTATGTCAACACATGCATTCACCATGATCAGAATCATGTCCAGACAGTTCCTGAGGAAAGGATCCAGTGAGAGTAAAGGAGTGTGAGAAATGGAGGGGTGGGGGAGGGAAGGAAACCTGGCACAGGTGAATTCCAGCTGTGCCCATGGAGCCCTCCATGATGCTGTGTGGGGGTCCTACTCATGTTTACTTTCTTATGCTTGGCAAGGGAACTGGGCATGCTCATTCTGTCTTAATGGAAATAACTAAGCAAGTAAGGCAGGATCCCCCCCCCCCCAACACACACACACTCCCCAAACTCCTTCACCATCCAGTTGTTAGGAGACAACCTTGCAAACAAAGGTATTTTGAAAACTGACTTCTGGTTAAAGAGCACCACCCAAAGGAAATCAACTACCAACAAATGCAATGACATCTGTGTGTCCCTTTGCTACAAGACATCATATTCAACCGCACAAGCATGGCTGGTCACCTTCTGTAACTATTTCCTCAAGTCTTGCAGAACTTCCTGTTTAAAACAAAAAGGAAAACAAAAACAAAAAACTGTTAAAGGAATGTGATAAGAACCTGGCAGGAACCCAGCTTAGACTCAGCAGCTTTGATACTAGAAAGAGAAAGTAAATATCACACCTAAGGTTGGTGAGACTATTGTATTTCTCTTTTTCCTCCAAAGGAGTGTTTGCTCTTTTGAGAACTAAGAACTCACTGTTTAAAATCCAAGTGTTATACTGTCAAGAAAGACGTGGGCATTTATTCATGGGAGTTAGTTTTTACATAATGCCCCGACCTCTATTTAGTTCAGAAAAAAAAAAAAAAAAAGTAGTTTACCATCCACCAGGCTTGTGGGACTTCAAGTCCTAAGTAATAAAATACTGAGATATTCTTATATGAGGAAAGGATATGCTATGTAGTATCATTTCAATTTAAGATATGTAACAAGGACCCACAAAATGACTCAGAAGGTAAATGAGTTTTCTACTAAGCCTGAATATGCACAAGTGAAGACACACACACACACACACACACACACACACACACGCTACATAAATATTGAAGCAATAAAACACTTAAAATATATATCCTAGTAAAATATTATAAGTTCACTTCTCATAAAATTTGGTGTTCATAAAGTTTGTGTATATACTTTCTATATTATATATAACATTGGAATTTACTAAGAGCAGCAGTTCAGGAGTTGGATGAAAGGCAGCTTTCACTAAACATTGTCCAGTGTTGTAAAATGTGCCATCACCACACAGGAAGTGATATCCATCCTCAGGAGTCTCTGGGAGCACATGGCCTCATCAGCTAGTTCCTATGTGCAACCTTTAACTGCAGCTGCTCTTGCTGCATTATTATCATCTGTCATAGCTCAGACTCACCTTAACTTAGATCCTTTTATGTTTGCTTAATTTTCCTCTATGAAAAAAATGCTACCGAGTGTTGGGTTTCTCTAGACAAAGACAGGGTTCCAAGATATTCATTAGGAGATGATTTAGGAGGCACGGGAGCGAGAAAAGCCATTAACAGGGTATGCCAGTGAATAGAATAACTGCTGTAGGTAGCCAGGACTCAGAGTTTTGGGAACTTTGGCATGTTCTCATGCCTCAAGATTGTTCCAATCAAGAAATGGAGTCTTGGGGCACTTAGTCAACATTTTCCAAATGATGTTAGTTTCAGACTGCTTTGCTGGGGGGGAGGGGTTCTAGTGGGGTCTAACGGGAGAGAATCAGAAGAAAATGTTAACAGGACTTGGCCAACATACATATGGATGCTCTGACAGCATCTGCTCTGGCCGCATATTTCCATGATCAGGATTCAGAAACCAGACTCATCTTATCTCTCGGCTTTAAACTGCATGTGTTGCATGTCAATGCTCCATGTAAGTCGAGACTGCTAAGTAGTTGGAGAAAATCTTACATAAGATGCAAAACCTAGACGAAGAGGAGAAGAGAGCCGTATGACAAACGAAGGGGGGGGGAATGTTTTCAAGTCTGCTGCATGTTTTTGCCTATTTAAATTCAGAATTTAAAACTAGATTTAAATCCTGGATTGCTTGAGAACTGATTCTTGGCAATCACTTTCTCATTCAGAATAAAATGGCTTAGCCCCGTCCTGCAGTCTGCATTTTCCATGTGGTAGCCTTTCACTTTTCACGCCTGTCCCGTCCAGTCCAATCAGTTTGTGTCCACCTATTAGTCACATTCCTCAGCTGAGTTGCCAGCTGTGCTTCTCCACAGTTCCCATCTTCCATGCTAGGATTTGTTAATTCCTCCACAAGTTATTTGGAAAATGTAGTCTCTGAGGTGGGAAATACCCTTTGTTACCAGGAAACCTCAGTTGCATCTGCAAATGGTAAGGGAACCTTTGGATTTCTGGGACTGGACTTAGGTCCATCTGGCTACAAAGGTCACCCACCCAGTCTATCATCTTTCCCAGTCATCATCTTCTTCAATTACATTGTATCATAAAGAGGGTGGACAAGCTGGAGCTGCTGCATCTTACACAAAGGTCTTAAGTCTCAGATTTGGTTTCCTTACTATGGAGTCTGTCTCATCATCAAGTTGTTCATTTCTTCATTCCATATTCTATTGATCTGTCTATCTATCATCTGTGTATCTATGTATGTCTATGTATCTGTATCTATCTATCTATCTATCTATCTATCTATCTATCTATCATCTATCATCTGTCTATCTAATCTAATCTATCTATCTATCTATCTATCTATCTATCTATCTATCTATCTATCTATCTATCTATCTCTGTATCTCTGTGTTCTACATATTCACATGTGTGCACAATTGTGTATGCTGTTTGTGTACATGTGTATACATACAGGTTGAGGCCAGAGGTACACATCAAGTATCTTCCTCAACCACTCTAAACCTTTTATTTAAAGACAAGGTCTATAACTGAACCTGGACTCACTCACTCATCCTGACTACTTGGGAGAGCCCCAGTGATCTGTCTCCTTTTCCCCAGCTCTGGGATTATCGGCAGATGCAGCTGCACTTGGATTTTTCCATGAGATTCCTGAAGATCTTAGACTTCATGTTACTGACTGAGCTGCTCAACCACATTATTGAAGGCATGCAGCTTTTCTCTTGAACAATTTCAAGAAACAGAATACTAAAACCATTAGGTAATTATGAAGCCAACTCAACTCAAGTCAAAGAATCCTGATCTTATACAGAAGGCAACATCATCTCCCACTTGCAGTTCCTTTTGATGTCTTCCTCGTTCATACGCTCCAACAGTGACATCTGCCTTCCTCAAGGGTTCACTTACTATGTCTGGCTTTTGAAAGAATAATTTTCTCCTGAAGCTACTTTGTTATTATTGTCTTGTTTGCACCTGGGTGTTTCTACATCTCAGATACTTGCATCATTTCTATTTCTTTGGTGGAACCTCTTACATAAAATGAAAGGCTATTTCCTTTAAATACAATGTGAATAGACATCAGTACTTGGTTTGCAATATTACATTTCTATAACCCTTTATAAGTACTCTATTTCTTGTATAGCAACCAACCAAAGATGGCTCTCAAAAAAGGTCAGTTTTCAATAATGTATTTAAGTCATTGTGTTTTAAGATTGAACCTAGTAAAGCTAAAACAATCTCATAATGGGTGTTAAAAGATTATAAGCACTAGTTTTTCTTACCTTGTATTTGAAAAGTTAAGAAACTAATCTACTTAGTTGAATGTCTTTACACACAAGTATATATTCTGCTGCGTAGTTGCAGCAGAAAGAAGGAAAGATTTCACAGGAACCCTGAAAGCTTCAAATCAGTGTTTTCATCTTGATATGATTCTTACCTAAACTTGTTCACTTAATGGTCTCCCAGCTAGTTTCTCTTGTATTTATTTGTTGAATGAGTTCTCTGTCAACAAACTCACAGGGAACTTCAAAAGAGTTTGAGAAAGTTCTGCTTGTAAAGCATGTGGTATTCAGAAGATGAGTGATGGGTTGTGGACAGGAGTCAATGCTATAAAATATTTGTATAGCTCTCCATGTTGTCTGTCTAAATAAAAGGAGGCTATGCAACTAAACCTAAGAACCCAAGGGGGAAAAAGCCTTAGGTTGAGCCTCAGCATCTGTTGGCATCTATAAAGGTCTAATCCAACTCATTTTCTTACCTAGCAAGCGAGTGTCTGTTGGGGTAACCACCTCAGTGATAGGCTACACACGACTAGGACAGGCAAATTCTGTTGTCCAGAATAGATTATCCTTTTGTTTGTTTGTTAGTTTGTGCCTCAGAGAAATCGCCATGTCCAGAGTAATGATGACCTAGTTATTTGGCACAAGACAATTGACCAACAAGGGTCTTAGAAGTGATGACTCTGAGCCATCTGCTTTCACTGCGATGTAGCACGAGTCCTTGTTTCCCCACTACAAATACAGTGCCTCTGGTCTTTCAGTGATCCCTTCGGAGGATAATCCAAAAATAATTTTGTATTTTTAAAATCTCATATCATAAGACTGTGGGATATATTGAGATATTGTCTTCCTAATAACTTGACATATGACCATCATCTAAGATAATTCTCCAGGTTGCTTATGGGACATAGAGAATATTCTATATCTCCTTGATAGCCTTAATATGATGAGGATGCCACAGATTTGGCTTCATTTGGACCTTTTCTGCTTCTCACTGCTAGGTCTCTTCACTAGCATCAGCTTTGCCAAATGCTCACCTTTCTTTCATTTCTTCCTCTTGCTGGAGAGAACTCACTTCCCTACTCTTCCCTTCCTCCTTCTTCCCTTTTGTCCTGCTGGTTTCTTTTTCTTTCCTTTCTTCTCTCTCCTTCCTGTCATTGGATGGTCTTATTATAATATAGCAGAAGATGGGCTTGAATTGAAGATCCCCTTTCTTCAGCTTCCTGGGTGCTGGGATTACAGGTGTATTCCTCTACACTTAGCCCAAGTCCTCTTTCATATGCACATACCTGATTATGTCACTGCTGCTAAATGATCTCACTTGCTTCTTCATAATGTTTGGGATTCTTACTAGGTAATCAAAGTCAGCTTCAATGTTTCTGTTTCATAGTTTATTCTTATATTCTTCAGTCATGCAGAATAACACTTAAGTCTGGACTATTTTCTGGGTGGAGGCTCTCTTCCTCTCAGTTTTGACTGTCCCCACCCCTGAGAGCCACCCTGAGAACATGGTTTGCCTCAGTCCATCCCCCTCCCCAGGGTGGGTTTGTTTCACAGCTGTATTGTATGCCCTGCTATCCTCAAAGCCTGAATTAACAACTGTGTATTGTAGATGGTTTCTGTTCTGTATCTTGCCTAGAACTCTTGGAATGAACAAGCTGTCTTTTCTGCCTGTAACAAATGGAGGTTGCCCCATTTTACCAACATGTGATGATGTAATCACTCTAACTGTGATGTGACTAAATACTTGGTACTCTGGAAGATGTTAGTTATGCTTCTATGGGTTGTTCTACACCTCATGCCTTGTGGTAAACTCTAAAAGAGTGAAGGTACTAAGACGTGAATAGCAGCTGTTTTTGATATTTTTCAACAGGGTATATTTTTGTCTATGTTCATAGTTTTAAATTTTCCTATAAGAACCCACATGTATGTGGTATCTGTAATCAGAAAATTTTAGAAACCAGTAGAGATTATATTGTACATATTATAATGGATATTTTAGACAAATATTTGTAGAATGAAAAAAGACTGAAATAACTGATTTTTCTCTAGAGTTGCAATTAGGGACTTTTTTTTTTTTTTACATTTTTCCATCTGAATTGCAGGGTTTTCCTCTTATACAATCTGTTTCATTTATAATCAAATTTTACATAACTCTGAAAAAGTAAATAACATAATTCACAATTTTATTAAATAATCAAACTATTTCACCAGGAGATTAGTTAATTCAATCAAATCTCACTGTCAAGACATTTAACTTTATTATTTGGAAAACATATAAAAATTATATAAATTTTGATGCCTGTCCTTTGAAATAGAATAAAATGTGACTCTGGAAATTTATAAAATTGGACAGCATATTTCAGACCATTTGGAAGCTAAGTGTTCTGTTGGTCTTGGAGCAGAACCTAAAAAGCCAGCTTTTAATGAAATATAACTGTCTATTTTTGCTGCCAAATATCCTTTGGTACATAATCCATCAGACATGAAGATTCTACATATTCAGCAAAAGATTTTCTGTGAAGCAGCAATATATTTATACATTATCTATATAGGTATATAGTTAAACAATATTTGAGAATACTGACAATGAGAAAAAGGAAGAAACTATTTTTGAGTATTATTTATTTTGATTTTCTTCTGGAAAATCAAAATGTTTTGGATTCATCTTCAGTGTTTATTGATATTTAAGATTTCCGTAACTGCACCTGGCAAAAGATGAACTAGTTAATTATGTATATATACTTATGGAGAAGGTTATTAAAAGGTATGCTACAACCATTCTAAGTTTACTTTCATGTGCTTATTTCCTAACACATCTATGCCCATAGTTCCCAGCTCTGAACTTAGTTTTAGATCTCTTGGGCTAGAAAAGTAGCTAGCAGCAGAGACCAGGATAACTTAGCATAGTGTTTCTCAACCCATGGGTCCCACCAGTTTGAGAGTTCCAATGACTCTTTCATAGGGGTCACATACCAGATATCCTGCACATCAGAAGTTTACATTACAGTTCATAACAGTAGCAAAATTACAGTTCTGAAGTAGCAACACAAATCGTTTTATGGTTGTAGGTCACCACAGTATGAGGAACTGTGTTTAAAGGGTTGCAGCATTGGGAAGGTTAAGAACCACTGGTGTAAGATTCTAACTACCATGGCAATTAAACACTTCAGCCTGGGAGAGGCAAGAATCAATTCAGGTGACCCCCCTCACCAATTAAAGCTAGTCTGCTATCTGGTACCTAGACACTCAAAAGCAGAAGGGGCATGCTTTATTAAAAGCCCTTCCAGATGCCATATTTACTAAACAGAACCACGTAATAATCTTGTCAGTCCAAACATTATACTTCATCAAGTTCTAAAGTTCTTAGCCCAGGCCACTGTTAGACACAGGTGGGGCAATTTGTGAAAATGTTCATGGCCTGTTACTTCTACTCCAGATCAACCGAATCAGGTCCCAGGAATCTGAACAGCATAGAGGAATATTAATAAAATAATCCAGGTTACAAGTGGGCACCAAGGTACATAGCAGCCTCTTTCTACACACTGCACATGTGATGGCAATTTGTTGCTTACCTGGTGCTGATACACCTAGGTGGAGATTTCGATACCTAAAGACAAGTACTAAAATATCCCCACAGGGGATGCTGAAAAGGAACTTGAAAGAAGAACTTTCATTGGCTGAAACTTTAACAAAGCTGTACAGCATTCAGATTCCTCAAGAAAGTATTTCAATATAGTCCCATTTGGGTTTTTTGTTTGTTTGTTTATTTTTTTCTGAGAAGAGAGGCTGAAACTGGCTGAAATTTGCCTAATTATTATTATTATTATTATCTATAATTTTGTTTTAATTAAAAATTAACATCATGTACTGGCTAATTTTGTGTCAACTTGACAC
>NC_034592.1:119510629-119522323 GCF_900095145.1 Mus pahari | reverse complement strand
CAAAAGCAGTATGGAAATGTAAGCCAAATAAACCCTTTCCTCCCCAGCTTGCTTCTTGGTCATGATGTTTGTGCAAGAATAGAAACCCTGACTAAGACACATCATATGTTTGGATAATATTTTTCCCACTCCTAATGCCTCTTAATGCCTCCATATGCCCACCCAACTTCATGTTTTTTTCCTCTCTTAAAAACCCCCAAACCAGGAATACCCAAAACCAAAAACCAAAACCAAAACCAAAACAAAAACAAAAAACCCAAATCCCCAAACACAAAGGCTATTAAGACAAAAAAATCCCAAAACAAAATACACTGAAACCACTTCTACCCCATCCCCACACACAAACAAAACAAAAAGACGATTGACTTTGTGTTGTGTTGTCCAAGTACTCCTGGGCATGCAGACTGCCTTAGAGTGTGGTTGGTACATCCAGTGACATGCCATTTCCCTCTTCTAGCAGGTATCAGTGGCTAATAGCCTTTTAATCAGGGGTGGGACTTTGTGTGTACTTCCTTGTCCTGGGATTTTTGCCTTGCTGAACTGTACAGGTCGTCAGTGGTATTCTGCAACAGATTTGTGAACAGATTTGTATGTGCATTAGTCCTGTTGTGCTTGGAAGACAGACTTTTCTTGGGATCATCCATCACCTCTGGCTATCTTTTAGCCTCCTTTGATACATAGATTCGGGAGGGGGAGAGATTTGATGAAAGCATCCCATTTATCACTGAGTACTCCAGTCTCACTCTCTCAACATTGTCCAGTTGCAGGCCTCTGTTTGTTACCATCTACTGCAAGAAGCTTCTATACTGGGTGATAAATGATGGCACTGATCTACAGGTACAGCAATGTGTCATTAGGAGCCATTTTATTGCTATATGCATTTAGAATAATTACACTTTCCTATAGGTCCATTACTTATCTTGTCCCCAGTCCTTGGCCACTTTGACAGTGTCAGGTATGGGGTTTCATTTCATGAATGTACCTTAAATCCAATTAAAACATCATGGTTACACCCATAACATTTGTGCCACTATTGTACCAGTATGTCTAGCAGGCAGGTTACTGCTGTGGGGTGGTATTGATGATCATTTTCTTCTACAGTACTGTGCAGTACTATGAATGCTAGTTAGTAGGGGTGAAGCATCTCATTTAACTTCTCTGTATTTGATGACATAATTGACTTCAGCAATTGGGCCTTGTCATTAGGTTGGGTAGAACAACCAATAGTCTTGGCAATAGCCTGAGATGTTTGGAGAATTCCATGGGACCTCTGTGGTCAATGTCTCAACAAAATGTAAGCTATACCTGGTGCTGGAGGTCTTATTTGGTGGCATAAGATGTCTAGTTGGAGCACTGTCTCCCTCATTATATGGTCACTCCACTTACATTCTTTCCAGTTTGCTGGGTTTTGGCCAATGCATTATATACACCCAGAGCCCACTCTTGATATAAACCACCTGCTGAACAGCAATTCCTTGGAATTTTGCAATATGACAGCTTTATCTATAATTCATCTGAGTGAAACATGCATACATCTGTAGCAGATAGGAAGAGTGACCTCCTCCTGAGGGTCATTTAATGCCATATCACTAAACACATTCTCTCTTCCAGCTCCTCTAATCATTTTCCTCATTGCTTTCTTGTACCAACATCTTGTTTGATTTATACATTATGGAAAACTTCATATCTCAGCTCATGTGCCAGAATCATCATCTTGGTCTTATTGCTGTAATGTATGCCTATGATTTGAAATATCACCAGCAATCCAAATGTATGTCAAATGACTGTCATTCACTACATTTTTTTTTCTTTTGAGCATGTTTGGATCTTTGGTTCTTTAATTGAACACATGGCATAGGTGTCTCTCTGGTGCACTCCGTTGGTATGTCTTCACTCTACTCACGATATGATACAGTGTCTACAGCTGCATAAACCAGAAACACAGGGGTGTCCTCAGTGTTTCCCTGATCACATCCACGAAACGAGACCCTCACCATGTCCTATACAGTGGTCCTCTATGGTATTCTTCAAATTCATTCTCTTCTCTGAGCCTCCACAATAAAATTAATCATCTCTTGCTGTATCACGCTGCTCTACACCACAGTGCCACAATGGGTTTTGTATATCTCTCATAGTGACCATAGGTTGGGAATTTGGGTGCAGCTTAACTGGGTAATTCTGTTGGGGGATTGCTCTTGAAAACACACTCAAGATTGTCAGGAGCCATTTCTTTTCTTGCTTCTGCAAAAACCTGCCTGTCAGGCAGAGTCAAGGCAAGCCAGTGTCTGCTGGCAGATTCCCTGGCCTGCTGACATATGGACCGATAAGAGGAGCCACACTTGAAGCTCAAGATGAGGGGCTGTACATTGTATTATTCTTGGTGGAAGGAACAGGGAGGCCTCTGGATGGGAACAGATATCCTATGTACATCAGCTATTGTCTTTGCTAGCTTGTGACTTTGTTTCCCAGGATACTATAAAGAATATAAAGGCTATGAGGAATACATTCATGGCTGGTGTGGTATAGAACTGCAGTCCTCCCAAATTCTAACCTTTGTCTCTGAGTCTTTTTTTCCATCTTTCTTATAGTCATCTTTACTGTTTCCTCAGAGGACTGTTCAACTTCGCACCAGCATGCCTGATGCACAAGATGCCATGAAGGCTATGGCCATTTGAAAGCCTCACAAGTGGCTAGATCTTCCAGTGTGGTTCATGCACATAGCTGGAGTGTTTGTGCTGCTTCCTTGTGAAGCCTCAGTTCTTACAAAAAAACAAAAAACAAAAACAAAACAAAACAACAACAACAAAACAAACAAACATCCAACTAAGCAGCATCCGTGTTCTCACAACATGTCAGTTGGCCTCAGCAAACTATCACTGGGATTATCTTTCCTGGATTACCTTTGGAACATGATATTTGACTCATCTTACTGGCTACCCTAATCAGTCCTGGTCAATGAATGAGTAAAGGTGCTACATTTCAGTGTGAGAATTAAAAGAGGACTGTTAGGGATAATTTGGAGACTGGAAAACACAAACAGCTAATCTTGGATGTACATCCCTTCCTACAGAGAATACAGCACCCTCCTCAGCAGCTTCAGTGCTTTTCTTCATCTCAGTCTTTTCCTTAAGTCAATGAGAAATGTTTTAAGTGGATTGGATGTGTCACTGCTGGCTTTAGTTCTTTATGCTGATACATCAAATTTCGAAGGAAATCCATGTTCTTCTCTGAAAGGCCCTCATCATTAGACCTAAGTTTTATCAGCGTTATCCTCATTGCTCTTCTCTTGCCATCATCTTTTAGTTAAGTTCCCTGGACTTTCTCCAAACTTTACCACCTCAGAGCTTTTGTAAGGGTATACTCTTCATTTATGAACGCCTTTCCCTCCCTCTGCATAGCCTGGCTACCTTAACTACTCTCTGTCACTGTGGACGTTTCTTCAGGGAAGTCTTCCTTGACTGTATATTTAAAACCTCACATGACACTTTTTTCTCTCATCACAGTCATCCTAATTGACAAAAACTAGTCTGTTATTTAGTTACTTTCTTCTTATCGTGGAGGCAGGCTCCATCATGACACTGGACCAAGATGCTAGAATGCTGATAGTAAGTCGTTAAAGTTTATTGCAAGGCACAAAAGAGCGAACAAATGACTTTTTATCCTTAGGTGAAATTCTATATAAATATCTAAATTTTAATTTTCCATTTCTCTCCTTTTAAAAAATTTCAACAACTCCGCAGTAGAGGGAAGAGATTGAATAGGGGGAACGAGAATCAGCCAGAAGTGTTTGGACTAGAATAAAAACACTTTTCCTCTCTCCCCGTTCCAGTAATTTTCTTTAAACCAAAAGCCTAAAAAAGAATTGTGTTTCTGAGCTATTGATTTTAGAATAAAGTATAAAGGATTTAAGCACATTTTGGTCCAAGCTAGATGATGTTTTTAAGTTGAAAAATGAAATAGAAAACCGCCAACCCAATTACTGCAACTGAACCAATCAATATGTTCCCTGTCTCATTCTTTCCCTCCCCCTCTCCATCCCTCTTTTAACCCTTATAGTATTTATCTCTATTTGCCAGAAATTTTTTAAAAAATAGCTTGAATAATATGATCACCTATGGTCATTTTGTGTATATTCCTAATTGTTCATTTCGAATGAAGTTCTAAACTTTATGGAACTCTGGAAAAAAATGTGTTGCCAACCAATTCATATTATTGTGATTCTTTGGATCTGTGGGACAGAACAACATGGGAGGCAAGGCCTGTGCTCATTTTTGATCACAATATGTGTGGCACATTTAGGAATGGATTTCTCTGCAAGTCACATGCTATGGGAACTTACTGTCCTGACTTTCCCAGTTTCATCTTCACACTGTTGAAAATGACCTGCAAAGTCTTACAAAGGAGATTAGAATGACTTTTTACTTTCTTGTGCATTCAGAATAATCATGCTTTTTTTCTTTTCAAATATATGATTGGAATTGAGACTCGACTACAAGATGGAGTCTCAATGTCAGATGGAATAAGGGACACCCAGTACCCATGAGTAGTAGTGAACCTTTTTTCAAACAAGACTTGAAATTGTTATGTAGCATCCAAGAAAAAAAAAATCCTAGAGTCCTGCAGAAAAACAAGTCTATTGTCAGATACAAGGCTGCATAAATGCAGCAACCATGGAAGCCAGCAGTCATCCAGGAGATAGATATCCCCCAACTATGTCTGTTTCAATGAATTTGTATGTGTGTGTTTACTTATATAGTCATTCATTGAAACAGAAACATTTGGAAGCAGTGAATAGACTACAGGAAAGGAAAGAATGTAAAGGAGATTCCTCGTCAGTTCTTTATGGAGAGATTATGGTGAGGGCTGTATACTATGGCTGTGGATCGTGGGAAGCAAATTCAAACAATAAATTTAAGCCATTTAACAGAGGTGAGCTGCAACAGATAAGTACTGAAGAAAGAGAAATGACATGCTAGTGACTGCGAGCTTGTGTTTCATGTGAGAATGGTGGTTCCTTTAAAGGATCAGGAAATACTGAAGGATAACTAGACAGGAGGACATGCAGTGAGTGTAATGTGAGAGTTGATGTTTGAAACCATTGTAAATCCAAAGCCTTATTCATGAAAACAGAAAGGTGACTATTGGAGGGTAAAGAAGATGGGGGAGGCAGTGGGATAGTCAGTATGAGTTATCAAATCATCAAAATGAAATTCATTAATTATATGCTAAAGTTAATTAAAATGTTAAAAATGTCAAATGTCATATGTTGCTGGGACCGAGATGTAAAGACACAAGCCTAAGTAAGATATAAAGATAGGAGCCATTCCAAGTACAGGTCTGAGGAGCTTGCCTAGGTAGTATGTGCAGAGATGAAGGCTTGGGAGATGGTTTTGAGGAATTATGGTATTTACATGTTCTGACAGGGTTTTGTAGTGGATAAATGTTCCTTCTATTTTCTAACATTCATAGCTTTTCTTTTGGGGGGAGTAAAATAAAACTTTTTTTTTCTCTTAAGGGCATACCTCTTGGAGGAATAGTCTTGGTGATTGCAGTGGGACTACAATATCCTATAGCTATTACACTGCAAAATCCATCTGACCAAGAGAACTTCTGCCTTCTCAGGCCATAGTGATGCCTAGAGTCCCCAAACACTGGCTTTACCGTAGGTGGGTACATTTTCATTCAGGATTCTGGGAGGGAGGACTGGATCATTTTTGATACCTTGTTGCTAAGACTAGCGCTCACATAAAAGAAGAGCAGAGAGAATTCAGAAGCTGTGCTATGAGCAGTGCACCAGAGCCTAGGTGTGAAACATCACTCCCAGAGATGTTAAGGAGCCAAACTTGCTCAATCTTCCTTTTGAAACATTTGCTTTGAATTGAGATTACCAATGGCTTTATGGAAGATGACCTATGGATGAATCTTTGAAGTACCAAAAAAGCTGTGGTCTTACATCAAAGAATAGTCTAGGCAGAGGAAGGACTCACAATAAAGTGGAAGTGAGTCACTCCTCCAGCTGGTTCCTAGAATCTGCCTTTGCCTCTTTCCTGGTAGAGTCTTTACTTTTATTTCCCTCTATAGCCATGCAGGATATCATCACTTCTATCCAATTCTCCTCTTCTAGGAGGGCTTTGTTGAGTCCTCATCCTGCAGAACTCAGCTCATAAGACATCACTAATTTCCCGGCTTTTGCCTTATATACTGTAAATTCACAGGCTGTGTGAGGTAGAGTCATGTAGCTCCAGTGGAGAAGCCATGGTTTGATCCTAGCGTGTCTGAAATCCTAGGATTTGACAATGTTCTATTTAAATCTGAAAAAAAAAAAAATCCTAGAAACACTCCCCGCCCCCTGCACCCCCGGCATTAGCTTTTCTAAATTGTCTAGAGGTGTGTAGATTGGCAGCTCCTGCGTGTTTTCACAGGCTACTAAACTGAACATGTTCCAGGATGGAAGCCTATAGAAGTGGAGCCTAGTGAGGTCATTTGGGGTGCAAGGGGTTTAGAGTTTTCTTATGAATATTCTTAAGAGTTTCTATTGCTGTGACAAAGAACAAAAAACAAAACAAAACAAAACATGCAAAAGGGTAAGTTGGGGAGTGTTTATTTGGCTTGCACTTCCAGATCATAGCTCCTCATTGGAGGAAGTCAGGTTAGGAACACAAGCAGGGCTGGAACCTGGAGGCAGGGGCTGATGCAGAAGCCATGGAGGATGCTGCTTGCTTGCTTGCTTTCCCTGACTTGTTCAGCCTGCCTCCTTATATGTTAACTCAGGACTACTACTCATGATGGGGTGATCACTAAGATGTCTTACAGCTGGATTTCATGGAGGAATTTACTCAACTGAAGTTCCTTTCTCTGTGATGACTCTTAACTTGTGTCTAGTTGACACACAAAATCAGCAACTAGAGATACCCTAGTCAGTTTTCATGAGAATATTCTTATACTAGCCTGAGCTCTACCCCACCAAGTTTCTCTCTGAATTTGTACTTGGCAATGTGACCTCCACTTCCAGAAGCTTCTGCTTTTTGCATCTTCCATGAGGAAAGAGAGCCAACGATGTTCTTCACCCAGCCTGTACTAGGCTGTTTGGACTTTGAGCAGACAAAACTATGAACCAAATAGTACTACTTTATAAAATCAGCCTGACTCCAGTATTACAGTAATGAAACAATTTCAATAATGTATGTGCCTAACTTCATGGCCAGTGATTATAAAAGATGTTCCAATAAATACATGCCTGAGCTCACAGCTATCTTATCTGTATATAATTTGCGTATCATGTATATCATCCCTAATGACTAGAGATACACCATAGAGGACTGTGACTAGAAATCTTATACAGTTTTATAATTGTTTTGTGCTCTGTCCTAATGTTTTAGTTTGGATTTTATAAAGAAAAACATTTAATTGGGACTGGCTTACAGTTTAAGAGGTTTAGTCCAATGTCATCATGTCAGGAGGCATGCTAACGTGCAGGCAGACCGTGCTGGAGGTGCCAAGAGTTCTACATCTTGATCTGCAGGTAGCACACAGAGACTGTGTGCCACACTGGGTATAGGTTGAGCATAGGATACCTCAAAGCCCACCCCCGTCAATGGAACATTTCCTCCAACAAGGCCATACCTCCTAATAATGCAATCCTATGGGGTGATACCTATTCAAACCACCACATTCACTGCATCAAATGTTTCATCTATATTACACCTTACACAAATACATTGCAGAATATTTAAAGCGTTATAATCTTCAATTATTGGGATAGCCACCAAGTCTGGTTTTGCAGGTCATTGCCTCTTGACACACCAGCATTTGATGCTTAGTAAATAAGGATCCCATCAAGGAAAGGGAGAACTCTGGGTTCCTTTGAAAGGAGAGTATGTCCAAGGACACATGGTTATGAAGAGGAGGCTAGAGAAGAGACTGCATCATCAAGTAGTCCAGATTCTAAGAACGAAGGCCACTGGTATTATCCCTAGGAGCTAGGACAGGGAGGGTGGGAGTACTAATGGAACACAATGGATGGATCATCTGGTGGAAAAGTGGCATGACTGTTAGGTAGTAGCTGAGACGTGAGACAGAGATAGACACAGCTATTGCCTGGGGTGGTACTGAAGGCAATGAGGGAGAGAGAATTATCCTGGCTTCCCCACACCTCCCTCTACCTTCTGCCTCACACAGGATCCCCATTCTCTGAATCCATCTGGAAACCAGATGATGCGGAAATCTGGAAAGTACAACCTGTATCAGTTACTCCTTGTAAAGAGCAAGGAAAATGTTTAGGGATTCCATTACCAGCACTAGATAAGCATATGCTGAGTAAATGAATAAAGTGAAATGTGTGCCGAGTTAGGGTTGCTGGCTGACACCACATTATGACAATACTAGCCTTTGACAGTATAGGAGGTTTAGGATGTAGGATGTGGATGTATGTGGAAGATACATAGAGGTCCCTACTTAGGACATTATCTAGGGATGTATGGTATGCCTGGCTCTTCCTGTGATGTCCTGTTGCTGATAAATGCCCCCTATGGCTCTTTCTTTAGCTGTGCAGTGTTGCTTTGGCTGGGGAATCCATTCAGACGTATCCAGAATACTTTGTATATCGCTCATTTTATTTTATATGTTGATTTCATTAATTCCTATGAGGAAAGTTGTATTTTTCACTTCCTTAGGCAGGAGCTTGATACTGAAGCCTCAGGAACAAAGACCATAATACTCTCTTAGTTTTATAGAATCAGGGGAGTTTTTCAAATCATCAGGTAAATCACTATAATCTAGGGGGATCAGATTTGTGTATCAGTTCCTCTTCAAAGTCTTACCTATGAAGACAAAAGGGAAACATATCAGCATTAGCAATCCTGAATAAATACGCAGGCATCACACACTAATGGTTTACTTGGGATAAAAGAAATCTCCACTGACTTCCAGAATGCAAACAGAATATTTAGTTCTTCCTTGTTACCCAGACATAGCTAGATGTAGTAATTACTACTGAAGGATCTGACGATGTTATCATGAGCTTCTTTGATCTGCATGCATGTCCCATTTACCTTCATTTGTAAATTTCCCCTAGGATTCATAAGTTAAACAAACAGAAAGCCACAAAAATAATATAGTCTATGAAAATGGTTTAAAAAAAACAATAAAGTCCAGTTGGCTTCTTGAAATTAGTGTCATTATGCAGAAGGTATCTTAGCTTCCTCCTTCTCTCTTCTTATACCACCCTCCATCAATACAAGATGCGAGTACAGTGGGTGTCTTGGGTATCATTTGTGGCTTCACATTGAATTTCTTAAATTGAAAATTCAATATAAGTTGCTAAACTAACTTTGCTGGGCCAATTAATTTGTACCTAGTAGATGTAATCTTATCCCAGAACATGGGGAAGAAATCATCTTTCTGTCTCTGATGTTTTACTTTCCGATGCCTAATAATACTAAAGTTTAAAGAAACAGAAACTAGCAATGGGACTTTGAATTGCATTCTTCTAAGTAGCTGCCAGTTTGCACTGCTGTTCTTGTTCACTCTTTAATTATATTCTTAGTGGTGAATGAGACAAGCTTGTGAAATCACATTCATTTGAAAGAGAAAGCATGATATGCAAAATGACCTCACAAAGAATTACCTTCTAGACCTCTGCCCTAAAACTTTTCAATACAAAGCACACATTTGTAGAAGCTGTTGTTAGCATTCTCTCCAGGTTCCTTTGGTGAGCTTGTAGCCCCTTGTGTCAGCTAGCCCATCCTGTGCTCAGCTGGTGAGAGTGGAGGCTCAAAGCTGACTCCATCTCTGGAGTATTATTCTTGTGTACTAGATCACAAGTCTCCTTGGCTCCATGGTCCAGGGCTCACCATAAGGGTGAAAAACTGCAGTTATGGGGAACATGTGGCACAAAACCATCTTTATCACGTTGCCAATAGTATCAGAGATAATCAGAAATGGGAAGATGTCAGGGCCAGATATAGCATTTAGGGACACATTCTCAGTAACCATCTTCTAACCACCTCCCAATAATCTATTCAAATTTCATATCTGCCAATGAACTAAACCATTTGGACCACTAATGACCTAGAAGTCTCAGGAAATGGTCTCAAAAACATGCATGTTGGTGTGCCCAAGCTGATTGATTAGACCCCCTTCCCTGATAAAGGTGGTAATGAAGGGTGACTCACACCTTGCCTGATAGGAGTCCCTCAGCACCCAGCCAGTTGATGATGGCTGTGAGGTTTCTCTCCTGACCAGGATCTAACTAATGTCTAATGCTGAAGATAACAGCCCAGGCCTCTTTACTGGCTAAGACAACCTCTGTTGGTACAATCCATCCTCCACATCTTGATCTCATATCCTTAATTCTTTCTCCTACTTCACCTTGTCCCTTTCTCTGGCCAGTTTTGTCTGAGAACTTTCTGTCTACAGATTACTTGAACTACAGATCTTGACTCAGCCTCTGTTTCTATGAACCAGTTTCATCTACAAAACTATTTTGATGCTAAAGGAAATCAACCTCTGAAGACAAAATTTTAAAAAATAAACCCTTGGGGCCACTGTCTACTGAAACAGCCACTAGTAGAATAAGTACTGATGTCTTATAACAAGTATGACTTGCCCATGTCTGATTACTAGAATGTAAATAAGTGCATGCTGCAGTCACTTAAACTAAGAATTTGGCATTTTAACTCACTAGAAGTGAGGGTGTGTCAGCAAGCTTTCACTGCTTGGCTTTCTAGGTCTAGGTCTGCTCCTCTTCCTTTTGCCTACTTTGATTTTCCTTTCTGCTTGATGGCTCACAATGAACCACAACTGACTACCCATGTACACAGGCATAAGGCTGTTGGCCCTGAAGGTTGTTAATACATCTGGCTGGTTCCTGGGAAGCTGCCATCTGAGCTTACACAACTATTATCCCCCTTCTTTACAAATGATGAAACAAAGACTGTGTGGCCACTGGTACCTGGCAAATAGACATACAGTTAGGAAATGATACTAAAGTTTCAAATCTGAGTCTGGGGATAAAACTCATGCTTTTACCCATGTCTTCATGGTGTACAATCAAATAAGCCCCTTCCATTACTGTGCCATGCACCCATCTGCAGTTTCTCCATGCTCTCTAGAAGATAGCGATCATGACCTTCCTGGAATTAACCTGTCACTGAACAGTATTTCTTTACCCCTTAGCTGGGAGGGATTAATGGTGTTAACCTTGTTCGCTTGCCTATCCTGTGTCTCACCCTGTCTCGGGGTGCTCACTTCTCAGGTTACTTGCTCTTCAGTTCTTAACTCAGAGTCCCCCACTAGGAACAACTCTAGACACTTTGATATTCTAGACATCTGTGTATCAACCTTTTGTCTTTTAAAATAACACATGTCGTTTATTTTGAAGTACTCCATTTTCATTGTTAAAAAAATAGAAAATACAAGCTAAGTCAGAATAAAATAGAAGCTAAAATAAAATTTATACCCCAACCCTGCAAACACAGAAAAACCTAGAAATTTCCGTTGACATACTACAAATTTACAAGTCTGAGATGATGTATAGTCTGTGCAGTTATCTTTTCATGTAACATTGACAGACTTATGCCAGCAAAGCTTCTTCTATGGAATGATTGCCATGCACACACAGATTTTTCTACTGTAGTTTTCGAAGGTGAGACCCAGCTCTCAGCTCCTGTTGCTGTCCATAAACCACTCTGGGAA
>NC_034592.1:119503129-119505629 GCF_900095145.1 Mus pahari | reverse complement strand
CTTCACCGTCTTTTCCCTCTATGTTTGAGTCATCTCACCAAATCTGTAAAATTTAGCACCATGTAGATACAAATTCAACATCAGTTCTTTTTTCAATATCCTAATCATTTGATTGAATCATTTGTATTTCATGTGGATTCTGTTTACAATGAATACTGTATAGTCTTCAGTAATAGTAATTTTCTTCCTAGATATGTCTTTATAATTACATGTAATTACATATATCTTTATAAAGGTTCACATAGCATGCTACTTTCCCTTGTGCAAAGGCATAGCATAAGGCCAATGATGCTCCCAAGGTTTAAGGATGTCCTGCTATTACTTGATAGCTTCTTTTGGATTTTACCTCTTCTTTCTTAACATCCGTGCCTTCTGTCTTCAGTTTAGGAAGCTTGCCTTTCATTTTCTGATTATCTATTTGTTTAGGCAGGTTATCTAGCTTTTCTTTTATCATATCAATTATTCTATAATCAGCATATGCCTTTGCAATATCCATGGCAGCATGTCCTGTTCCAAACATAAGAATTAATTGAATTAATTGAAAGTCACAATAAACCAATTCAGTGATAGACTATGCAGAAAAAAACTCAGCATGTTAGCATATAGCAGTGCAAATTCACCAAACATGATATATATTCTTCAGAATAGACCTTACCACCCATACCCAGATTTCAAGAGCCATTGGCTAACACAACTTCTTTCTTAAATCTTTTCACCATGTATCTTCAAATGTCAGTGATAAATATTAAATTGGTTCTAGTCACAACCCTACATCTTTGTGTGTGTGTGTGTGTGTGTGTGTCTGTGTCTGTGTGTATGATGATTTTTTTCTATTCTTGCTTCTATGTTGCAAGGAGGTAAACCCCACCAGATGCCCCAGGAAGCTGATGCTCTTAGACAGGTATCATTTTACCTCCAACAGGAGGCAATGACCTCAGCAGGCCATTCTAAATCACCAATAACACATCATTAATGATAATACTACCTGTGATTCAGGGACAACTCAAGGAATGCTGTTGTACAGAGCCTAAAGCAGAATAGAGTGTATTCAGGGCATGGAGAGGGGAGTGAATTGGGTAGTAGAGGCAGAGAAGGGCAGAGAGGGGGGGGGAGAGAGTAGAGAAATAGAGGCCGACCATGAACAAACGTGGAGAGAAGGAGAAGGGAATGGGGAGAGAGGGACAGCAAGAGGGCTAGAGGGAACAAGAGAGCAAGAGAGAGAGAGGTGTGAGAGAGAGGAGGGGGCAAGCAGCCCCTTTAATAATGGGTCAGCTACCTTGCTGTTGCTAGGTAACTGTGGGGAGGAGCATACCTGGCTGTTGCCAGGTAACTGAGGGGTGGAGTTTAGACAGAATGCTAACACCTTCCATTTTATTATCCCAGAAATTTTTTGTTCTAACTTTACAAAAATATCAGCTGTAAAGATTACAAACATAAAGAGCTGAGGCTTTAAACCAGTGGTTTGAAAACAGCTAGGTATTAGAGATACTCCCCCACCCTATGATGAAGGCTTGTGTTTCTTGTGTCAGTACCAGGGAAACAGTTTCTCTACAAGAGCAAAACCAACAGGATTTGGAATTTAAAATCAGTGCCCCTTCTCACCCCAACCATCAGCAATATGAATGCGTACCTTTTCGGTTTTCAATCTGGAACTTGGCACCCATATCAAGTAGGTATTTTACAGTGTCCAGTCTACAGCTTTCAATGGCTCTGCTTAACGGAGTGGAGTTGTTGATTGATGTTGCATCTATTGCAGCTCCAGCTTTAACAAGAAGCTCAACAATGTCTTGCTGGCCAGCATGGCATGCAAAGTGAAGTGGAGTCCATAGAAAATTATCTGTTGCATTAACATTTGCCCTATATAACAACACAAGTACAATAAATTAAGAGTTCTGGTTGTTTCAAACCTTGGAACCTAAAGAGTTAAAGTAAAGAATTCCATGCAATTTTAACCTCATTAAATTATCAATCAGAAGAGCTCTGAGGAGAATAAACTGTAAATGTTCTTACACTCTCATATGCTCCCCAATACTTTTGTTTTGCATTATTTAGCAGCCTTAACTTATTTTGTGTGTGGATGGATATATGTGTGTGTGTGTAACTTTTCAAGCTAAGCAATAAATATGTACAATATATAAACAATATACAATATATGCACAATATAAACAATATATACTGTTTATAAATACGGTTGTACATATATATGTGCATATATATGTATATAGTAGGAGCTGCAGTTGGTGGGGACCCCACTGCCACGATCAGTCCACAATCAGAACTCTGTCCCTTCTGCCCAGCCCCTTACCCTGCTCCTTCTCTGCTGTCTGCATTCCTCAGCCCGCAGTGTGATGGCATTAGATCTTTTATTTCTTTACTCTCATTGCCTGATCGCTGCCTTACAAGGATCTCCAGTGAACCGTATGCTCCCCTAAAGAGGCTCCAGCTTGCGTATGTAGCAGAAGATGGCCTATTCAGCCATCATTGGGAAGAGAGGCCCCTT
>NC_034592.1:119482220-119502774 GCF_900095145.1 Mus pahari | reverse complement strand
AAAAAAAAAAAAAAAGAAGCTCCAGCTTGGAAATGCACACACATTATATTATGTAAATATAATATATACTGTTTATAGATATTGTTGAGCTTGAAAAGCAAGTTAGTTGCTGGGAGTTATTTTTTTTGCAAAGGTTAAAAAGCAATAAAATTCTAAATCTATTTCAATAAAGATAAAAGTTTAGCAAAAATATAAAATGTACATTATTCTACTTTGTGTCTACTTTCTCTGCATATTTTTAAATTTGAATGTTCATTATTTTAAAAGCTAAGCACTGTAATATATTATATAAAATTTTAGTCATTATTAGAACTTCACTACACAAATGTTATTTTTCAGGTAATGAAAATGCCATAATATACTGTAACACCACCAAATGTCTTTCCTCAAATATTTGTAATAATTGTTCTGATAAAAGCATTGCATATTTTAAGTCATTTAATCATCAGTGGATTTGGAGCTGGGTCCTATTAGAGCCTATTGCACACTTGGGGAAACCAAGGCATAGAAGTATTCTAAACTTGCTTCCAGTTCCATAACTGTGGGAAAAATAGCAATTAAACCCAGCAGTGGTTTTTAGTTTTAAGAAATAAATGAAAAGACTATGCTTTAAAGATCTCTATAGATGAAGATGCTCGCCTCTCTGGAGATGGACTTTAAGAAATGGAGAGGTAGGCATGTTTTCTGTCACTGTGGCAGTCCTTCTTGTATCTGTCTTGTCCTCCATAAAAGGAGAGGCCAACTAAAATGTGACTCCACATCATCTTATTATCTAGGTAGAACCCCAAGGCAAAGCCAGGTTACCAAATCCCAAGCTTAAGAAGCAAGAGATGGACTAGAAGACATCACCACCAGATTAAAACTGTCTTCACTGTGTGATTATCTTGGTGGACTACTGTCTGTGCACCCATGATGCCATGCTCTCCTTTGCCTACATCTTTTCAGATCCTTTGGGCTGTCCACTGAAAAGGGACCAACAAACACCAAAGCCAAAACCTGAAACCCAAAGCCAAAACCTGAAAGCATACCCCTTTTCAATAAGAAACTTGACCACATCAATGTTGCCGCTGGCACACGCTATCATGAGAGGAGTCTTGTAAGTATTGTCCTTCATATCCACAGGTATTCCTGTTTCGATGGCCTTTTTCAGAGAGGCCAGGTCCCCTGCTTTGGTGATAAAGTTAATATTTGCGAAGCCCCTATTCGGGTCATCGATGTACCATTCGGAATCGTCCTGGAGGGGGTGCTCGGGTGGGTGGTCCCGGTTGAACCTGTGGCTGTCGGTGACATTCTGGTAGGTCTCAATCATGTAGTAGGGTGGGCCCCCATCTGGCCGCCGCGGGAAGGCGTTCTCCGGGATGGTGCAGATGGGGAGAGGCAAAACAAACTTGCCTTTCCTTGGCTTTTTGCCCGCCCCCTTTTTCTTTTTCTTGGGCCCGAAAGATCCCAAGACGTACGACTTGCTTAAATATTTGGTTCCCTTAAAGAACTCATTAATGTTGACCCCGCCTCCTCGACTTTTTTCGTGCATTTGAGCCACAGAAAGCAATTGCTCTGAGGTGGCATACTCTTGCCTCTCCTCTAGGGCCACCACGAAGTCATCTTTGCTGACTACGCCATCGCCCCTGTCCACGAACTTAAAGGCATTCCGAAGGGCAGTCTCGTGCTCTATGGACCAGTCATGCAGCCTGAGGGCCCAGAGGGGGTTAGGATTTTTTGCTCCTGTCTTAGCGAGTTTAGCCGCAGTCCGCTCTGCTCGACGTATTTCCTTGCTAGCAGCTTTGAAGCCTCCGTCTTTCGCTACAGCTCGGGGTGTTTTATGTTCCAAATTTTTCCATTTCAGGTCACATCCTGATTTTAAAAAAAAAAAAGCAGCACTGTTAATAATATGCCAACGTTAACTAACTGCTTGGCCCCACAAAGTAACACTCCCAACTATTTTCTTCATTTCGTGTAGTCAGAAGTTGGCTCTTAAACTGATATATAAAGAACACACTTAGCCATTTGTAATTACCAAAACAATTTTCCTGAGAGCTTCATTTGAGTGAATTCAAAGTTACAAGTTTATAGTATGTATCTGCTCATAGGTATCCCTGTAGATAGACAACTTAGATAAAATGAAGATGTTTGAAACAAATATCAGAGGGGTATTTGCTGGGGAGATGCTGCCAACAGGGAAAAAGAGGGAGGGTATCCTAGAATTCAGTAAGAAGCTTCTGGATCCAAACAGCTTGCACAGGCCTCCATCAGTTCAGACTATAGCAGGAAGCTTACTTCTTTTTTTTTTTTTTTTTAACATAATGCTTTTACATGCTGAAAAAATATTTCATGTTTTCTTCATTAGTTGAGGATAACTTATTCTAGTTTGCTGTTTTGTTAAGATCATGGGAAAAACCTTAGCAGGTAAAAAACTAATTTGTTTAATGAAAGCTAAACATTCCAGACTTGTGTTTGTATACAAGATAAATATTAAATTCATTATTTTAACTCCTTACTTAAAGATTAAAAAAATTAAAGTCTGTGCATTTGCATTTCTAATTTTATCAGGGAATGTTTATTGCTACCAAGAAGGCTATAATGTGTCATGAGATATTAAAAATACATCATAGAAATAAGTCTATCTATTAGGACATTCTTTCTGGTTTTCAATCTAGATAGGGGCTGGGCAGATGTTTTGCCAGCATGACATAATAGAAGCAGACAGGCAGCACTGTGAGATTTTGAATATTTATTTCTTAGAAAAAAAAAAAAAGCTGCCAATGATGCTAGCTTTGTCAGGCCTGGGAGTTCAAGGCCTGCACCTTCTTCCATGTGTTGAGGAGGTGAAAAGAGGAAGAACTACCAGTTTTCAATTCATTCTTTATTGGAATTGTCAAAGATTTAAATTTATACTAAGGTTAATAATCTTAATAGTCGACCTTAATTGAAAACCTCAGAAGGGTATGTGACAATGGAAACTTCGCAAATTTTACACTGGGCAATTTTCAGAACAGTCATTTACTTGGAAGGAGATGGGGGACAGTCCCAGGAGGAACACATGGCATGGTGTTGCCACGGGCATGCTGCTGCCTTCCTGTGACTACTGTGCTTTGTCTGGAATTCTAAACCCACAAAATCTCTCAAGGCACTTCTTTCATGTTCACCCCCTCCCCCCCAACAGAAAGCTAAGAGATTTTTCAACCCGCTTTAGCTTGCCCTCCTAGTAAGAAAATCTTCTGGTGGTTAAAAGACTGGTCTGATCTTGTCTGATACTTCCAAGCAATTTACAGATCTCAGAGCATGGTTCAGACATTTGTTTTAGGAAAACATCTTAGGAACCATCCAGGAAGATGCACTGTTCTTGTATCACCAGGTCAGGCCTTTGCCTCTCAGGCTGCGTTCCTGCATTTTATCCTAGGATCCATTATCAGTGGAGTTCATGTAGGGTGACATTTGTCCCAGCAAGAAACCATTCAACATATTAAAGATGATGACTGACTCAGTCTTGAATGCTTACTAATGTTTAGGAACCTACATTGTCAAAAGTGAAATGTCAGAATAAAATGTTGAGTGACAGATTTAAAAATAAGACTAATTAGACAGTTTTCAAATTGCATATGACAGTTTGGTTAGTTGTTAAAACAGTTTATTACTGGGACAACTTTGAGCTTATAAAAGTAAAACCAGGTCTGTTATGCTATTAGTTATATGGGCCTGTCTATTGTATATATTAATGAATCTAAAGTTTATCTGTGGAGGGCAGAAGAAAAACATATTTCTACAATACAGTTGTATGGATTTTTTTTATACTTTTGATAAACTAGAAAAAAATAAAAACAAAGTGCTAATGGATCTCTACTGGAATTGGGCTTTGGATATGCACTCAATCAGTGGGTAACTGACAAGGGTACTTCTATGCTGTTCAACTTAGCCAGTTAGTATTTCACTGTAACCGATTTTCTAAGCTATTGTCTGCATTTATGCATAGATAACTTATGTTCCGTAGCTTTGAGAGGATCTACACATTCTATGTTTGTATACATTCCAAGTTTTTCATAAATCTTCGCCTTCTATGTTTTTTCTCATATAGTATTTCCCTTAAAACTACAAATCACTCAGAAATGTTTGTTCAAATTTGACATGCATTTTAAAAAATAATTAAAATTGCAGATAAGATAAAATTATTTTCAATGTTTATCTTCCTTGAGATTAATGTTAGGACTCTTAAAATAAGACTATTAATCAATTATAACACATGAAAATCAAACCTCTTTTGATTCAGGTTTTATTTCCTCTTCTTACTAGATTCATAATTCAATGGGCAATTGTATGAAAAAGTTCAATTTTCATCCTACATTGGACGCGAATTGGTGACTAAAATTCAAGTAGATGATAATTCCTAGTTATTTATAGCATGGGTAGAGCACAAACACGTCAAACAGAAAGCTACCAATTTTACCTCGCTGAGCTATATATTTACAGCAATCTGCAAAACCACCCATGGCGGCAAAGTGAAGTGGCGTGTTCCCGTCCATTCCAATCAAGCCCATGTCTCCATTGTAGGCAAAGAGGAGTTTTAGAATCTGCAAAATAAAAAGAGAAAAATAGGAATGCTAAGTTACAGCAAGATTGACAGCTAGACCTGTGCTCTCGGTTCTGTCTATTGCCACCTGTGGCTGTTGAAATGCCCAACTTCACAACATACGATAGCATTGATTCTTGCACAGTTCCTGCAGTGCCGTGGTATCTGCGACCTATGTTGCTAAAGTGTCAGAATGTTTAGACTTTAGCATTAAGGCACATAATTAGGTTCACAACAGGGAGACAATAATGTGGTGGCCCTGATCTCCCCATGAGTGGATCACAGGAGTCTTGATTTCAGGAACCATCAGAGGCATTACATAGCATGATTCTAGGTGGCAAGATTTTTAAGTGTCACAGTCAACTACATAGAAAAATATTACCAGTAACATTCAGTTAATAAATTATCAAATATATAGAAAAGTGAGTAAATATATAAAACTGGTAAAGAGTCAGGCAGGATATGTGATCAGAGTTAAATTTTTATATTTGGGAAGATCAAGATAAAAACAACATAGGTAACTTAAGAATAATACCTGCCTTAGTTTAACCTGCATGAAAAAGGAACAAAGAAAGAAAAAGAAGGTTTTAACAGTCAAATTTAAAGCAAAGAGCAATTATTACATCAAAAAAGCCTCCTTTGGCAGCAAAATGAGCAGCGTGGTGTCTATCATTGTCATATGCGTTCACTTCACCTCCTCTTTCCAATATGCCTCGAACTATTTCTAGCACCCCTTCTCTTGATGATTCCATCAAAGCCGTGCGCCCTGTGGACTGGACACAGATCAAATACTGTTTACACATTTAGGCATAAACCATAGTCAATACAAATGTGGGCTGAATTCACTGGATTTTTAGCTGTATGCTATGAAGTTTAATGGTCTGCATTTTTGTTGATTTCTCTTTAAAAAGAGGAAGCACTCAGTCCACACCGTCTGAGACTGAAATGGAATTTTAAAGCCAGAGTTCAGGATGCTCTGCTTTCCCTTATAGGAATGTCATGCAAACAAGGCAGTGGCCATGGAGCAAGCAGAATATAAAATGAAAGGGAGAGGAAGGGAAGGAGCAACAGGCTAAAGTTAGGCAGAATTTGTTTTCTAAAGAACTGATAATTACAAAAATTGAGAACCCCATATTAGCCAGTGAAAAGAGGAATCAATATCTATCAATATATAGGTGAGTGGGATCAGAATTTTCTTTCTACAGAGATATGTTTTGTTAGATGGCAGTGATACCATTTCTTCTTGCTATAGTGATATTCTGACACTATGGGTAACAAGGACTGATTTCCAAACACAATTAGCAAATAAAGTATAGAATGGTACCGATGTGAAGAGAATGAATTTTATCATCTTCAGAACTTTGGATGGAGATGAACAACCTATGAGCTACCAGGACATATTTACCATGTCCACCCCCCCGCCTCCAACATGCATGCCCTTTTCCATATTTGTTTTATTTTGAGACAGGGTCTGACTTGTGTGGAAGGCCTAGTATGTGTAGACCAGGATAGTCCCAGAGATCTGCCTGCCTTTCAAGTACTGGGACTAAAGGCATGTGCTACCATGCTGAACCCCAATTTTATGAGAAAGTGCAAAGCAACGACAATTATGAATACTACATGACTGTGTAATATAGTAGAATAAGGAAATATTAATCACAGGGATAGTCATACTGTGTTGATAGCGTTAGGATTAGCTCCTTTCTCCAAAAATGTCAGGCACATATCCTTCACATCATGTGCTTCCTCGCAAGCTCTGAGGAACACTGGCTTCCCTTCGTAGGTGATATTGTTGACATCTGCACCATGGTCCAAGGCAATCAGTGAACATCGATAGTGACGCTTAGTGGGCAAGATGCAGTAAAACAAAACACCTGCAGGAAAATAGTTCTGCCGTAAGAATTCCTTGTCCAATAACAAATGGCCAGCCCTGAAACCATACATAGAAGTAACATTATATAGAGGTTATACTTAGGTATATATAGATATATAAAAATACATATATGCATATATTAATAACTAATGAAAAAGAGGTCATGAATTTGAAAGAGCAGGGAATAGTATATGGAAGGATTTGAAGGAAGAAAGGGAAAGGGAGAAAATTATAATTAAATTAAATGAGATTAAAATCTCAAACAAAATTTACATATATTTGAATCTAGCAAGAAAAAAAATGGAGAATTTAAAAAGACCATAAACTCTTTGATAGAGTTAGAAAACAGCAAAAACTAAGTCTTACAGGACTTGTGCTAAGGGAGAATTGGAGCTCTGATATGGAGTCCTTGTTGGCCCAGGGATTTGGTAACTTATGGTCCATACCCCATGTGACTCTTCAAATCTTCAGGGCTGTGTATGCCTGAAAGTTTTTAGGGTACCCTGAGTTCCATTTGAACCCATTTATAGGGAGCAAGATCTCTGTTTCATAGCCCAAAGAAGAAAGACCAACACTGTTCTGCTATTTAGCTAAATCACTTTGTTCCACCCCAAAGAGAAAAATGCTAAATATGCATACCTGGACATAGAGGATACTCTATACATCAAAATACTCTGTGCTAAACATGTACTATACACCAGATAGTGTTACAACCTTAACAAAGTGTTGCTGAGCAAGTTGTAGATAAATAAGAGTTAAACTCCAAACTGATGCTGTAAAGAGCTTGTGCCATTAGGTGGCTTCATTCAAAAATGAGCTATAGCCCCAAAGAAACCTGTGACCTATGAAAAATACACCACCAGAAAGCCAGGAAAATGGATCATAAAAGGCAGGTAAAAAAAAAATCAGGTAAGACACTGAAATGTATAGAGGAGAAACTGGGGAAAAGCCTTGAAGATATGGGCACAGGGGAAAATTCCTGAACAGAACAGCAATGGCTTGTGCTGTAAGATTGAGAATCGACAAATGGGACCTCATAAAATTTCAAAGCTTCTGTAAGGCAAAAGACANTGTCAATAAGACAAAAAAGCCACAAACAGATTGGGAAAGGATCTTTACCAATCCTAAATCTGATAGGGGACAAATATCCAATATATAAAAAGAACTCAAAAAGATGGACTCCAGAAAATCAAATAACCCTATTAAAAAATGGGGTACAGAGCTAAACAAAGAATTCTTAACTGAGGAATACTGAATGGCTGAGAAGCACCTGAAAAAAATGTTCAACATCCTTAATAATCAGGGAAATGAAAATCAAAACAACCCTGAGATTACACCTCACACCAGTCAGAATGGCTAAGATAAAAAATCCAGGTAATAGCAGATGCTGGCGAGGATGTGGAGAAAGATGAACACTCCTCCATTGCTGGTGGGATTGCAAGCTGGTACAACCACTCTGGAAATCAGTTTGGCAATTCCTCAGAAAATTGGACATAGTACTATCAGAAGATCCAGCAATACATCTCCTGGGCATATACCCAGAAGATGTTCTAACTGGTAATAAGGACACATGCTCCACTATGTTCATAGCAGCCTTATTAATAATAGCCAGAAGCTGGAAAGAACCCAGATGTCTCTCAATAGAGGAATGGATACAGAAAATGTGGTACATTTACACAATGGAGTACTACTCATCTATTAAAAACAATGAATTTATGTAATTCATAGGCAAATGGATGTATCTGGAGGATATCTTGCTGAGTGAGGTAACCCAATCACAAAAGAACTCACATGATATGCACTCACTGATAAGTGGATATTAGCCCAGAAACTTAGAATACCCAAGATACAATTTTCAAAACATATGAAACTCAAGAAGAAGGAAGACCAAAGTGTGAATACTTCGTTCCTTTTTAGAATGAGGAACAAAATATCCATGGGAGGAGTTACAGAGACAAAGTTCAGAGCTGAGACAGAAGGAACGACCATCCAGAGACTGCCCCACTTGGGGATCCATCCCATAAACAACCACCAAACCCAGACACTAGGCAGATGCCAACAAGAGCCTGCTGACAGGAGCCTGATATTGCAGTCTCCTGTGAGGCTCTTCCAGTGCCTGGCAAATACAGAAGTGGATGCTCACAGTCATCCATTGGATGGAGCACAAGGTCCATAACAAAGGAGCCAGAGAAAGTACCCAAGGAGCTGAAGGAGTCTGAAGCCCCATAGGAGGAACATCAATATGAACTAACCAGTACCTCCAGAGCTCCTTGGAACTATACCACCAATCAAAGAAAACACATGGTTGAACTTGTGGCTCTAGCTATATATGTAGCAGAGGATGGCTTAGTTGGTCATCAATGGGAGGAGAGGCCTTTAGTCCTGTGAAGGCTCTATGTCCCAGTATAGGGGAATGCCAGGAATAGGAATGGAAGTGGGTGGGTTGGGGAGCAGGGGGAGTGGGGAGAGGATAGGGGATTTTCAGAGGGGAAACTAGGAAAGGGCTAACATTTAAAATGTAATTAAAGAAAATATCTAAAAAATATTCAGGTAAAAGACCACATTAATAAAAAATGATTGGCTTGATTTGTTTTTTATATTAGCAAAGAAACTAAATATAACTCAGTCACAAATAAAAATGCAAAACAAACACCAAAAAGAACTGAAGAGAATAGAAGACAGACAAAAAGAAATGATGGAATTGAGCCAACAGGACCTAAGAGAAGACATTAAAGATTGAAAGTCAAATTAGAAGCAGCCAGAGGAAGAGCAGAGCCTGCCCAACTGTGGCCAATGGCAGAACGTTATAAAATCATGAGAGCCGACTCCAAGCCAAACGAAGATGAGTCCGCACATAGTTTAATAAGAAAAGAGAAAATACAACAGAAAAATTGTAGGGCGACAATGACTATTTTGTGAATGAAAAATTGAATCTGAAGATAAAAAGGGAATTCTGTACTTTAGGAAAACTTGCTTAAGAACAATCAATAGTAGGTAAAGCCAGGTGAAAAAGGTGTCTTATGCACAAAAACACAACTCCTTTCTAATGTGAAAAGTCAAGTAATTTCCAAGACTTTCCATGGCAATATTAAAAGCAAGGAGATGTTTTTAAAAGTGACATTATGACTTTATAAAATTGCAGAGAAAAAAAAACAGAAAAAATTATACCAAGTCAAACTGCTGATCATATACAACATCAACAGACATGAGCGTGCGCGTGCACACACACACACACACACACACACACACACACACACACACACACACACACACACTTCAGACTAAGCATATAAGGATTTAGAGAGAGAAGTCAAAATGAGCAGGCTAAAATACTTCATATAAAATATGAGTCTAACAATAGGCCAACACAGCATGTGAATCGTAATTTCAACCACAGAACCAAACATAAATCGCTGGAGGAGTTCTAGGTATCATTATAAGGTAGAAATCATTTAACACAAATTTGGAAGGGAAGGGAAGAGTACATAACATAAGCATATGGTATTTTCCATCTTCTGCTGGAAATCATACTTAAAGACTGTCAGGAGACAAAGTAAGTAGCAATGTTAATCAAGAGGACGAAAGCACCCACTCGAGAGCTAAGTGATTATAACTGACAATAGAACAGAGTGATGGAAAATTCCTGTATCAACATGATTTTTCACAATAGAATCAAAGGATACAGCTAAAGACACTGACAACAAGCAGGCTCGAGAATGCAGAATGCTATCACACTAGCTTGCCTTTCAGAAAACCAAAAGACTATTAATTTTAGAAAAATAAAAAAACCAAAAAAGTAAAAAATAAATAACACATAGAACACAAAGAAAGATACTTTTGTATCTATCTCCATATTAGATATACTTCACAACAGTTCTGTTGTGAAACTGCTGTGAAGTTAAAACTTCATAATATAAAATAAAATGACAGTTCTGAGGCCTAATTTATGGACATTTAGACACATAAAAATTTGCATATATAAAAAACAAAACCTTAAGTATCTTTCATATAAGACACAACTAAAATGGGTTTACTCAGAAATTTGGAAATACAAAGATGGGGCTAAAGATAAAGAACTTATCTAACTACTCAAGAACTTAGGTTTATCCCAAAACTACAGGAGAATTAAGGAAGGAAGGAGTGGAGGGAAAGGGGGTGAGAAGGGAGGGGAGGAGAGAGGGAAGAATGAATATCCTAATGGAGAGTCAAAGATGTAGTTAAAAGCAGAAAATCAAAGGTTTATATATAGGAAGTAATTGCTGAGAGCCAGAGGGTCAAGGAATTTGCTGTGAAAATGTCTCTCTTAGTAATATAACAGCTACACCCAATAAAGTCTCACCATGACTGTCCAAATGTGACCTGAACAAAGATGACACCAATGGACGTGCCAAAAAGGATGGGAAAAAAGTCCACAAGGACTTTTTAACATTACACAGACTTTACACAGACTTAACTTTACAGACTACTGGTAACTGAAGCCAGCTGAGAGCAGGAGAGGAAGTCCTCCCCCGGCAAGAGCACACTGACTGTCCCATGCCATACAGTCAGTCCCGAAAACACTCATACAAGTAACAATATAGGAACCCAAAAGGTTACATTTAGGAATACATATGAATATACATACACATATATGCATGAACTAACACCTGAGGAAGAAAAGAGCCATAAATGTGAAAGAGAGTGGGAAAACATATAGGAGAGGGTTTGGGGAGAGGAGAAATACTGTAAATACATTATAATCCCAAGAATCAAATTAAACAACGTAACAGAGAACCACACCACATCAAACTCGGAATGGAATACCAGACTACATTCATTACAAAAGCCCTGAGGTGCTTATGAAGTGCATATTTTGTAACGAAGGCTTTTGTAACCCATAGCTCAAAGCCTACAGCATATGTAGGATCCTTCTAATGACCCATTTAAATATTCCATGTTTTCTTGACCTGTAGAAATAGCAGGCAGGAAGTCAGGAAGCAGAATGTCAATGTCAGAGAGTACCCTGGAATAAGCAGAATGCTGGCCCTGGGCTGAGGCTGTTCAAGCCAAATTGAACTCCCTCCAAGGGAAAAGACAGGGAGAGGTCTTGTGTTAACCATGGATCAACTTTCAAGGCTATGTGAGAAAAGCACATTACATTTATTTTATTTCATACTTTGTTTCTCCCTATGCGACTTACATTGTTTTCCCATATTTTCATCTTTCTCAGGACTTCATTCACTTAATAGTAATGTGACTGGGTGTACATATTACTCACATGGATGCTGCATTTGGTACAAATAATTACTTGACCTTGTTCTTATTTTTCTTTGTTTTTTTTTTAAAAGCTTTACATTTTTATTTTTATTTTTAAGCTATATGCCTCCTTTGGATATAGTCTGACTCATATCTTGGTTCCAATTTAAGAAAATAAGCATTCAGTTTAAGAAAATAAACTTCATTACAGTGTTTTTCAAAGTTTATTCTATACAATTTAAAGTATGGTTGATGCCATGTGGAAAAACTGCTTCATGGCCAAATAAACATTTACAAATATTTTGACTTTCTCCCAGCAGGAACAAAAGAGGATGTCTCAGTTTGTTTTATTCAATGGCTGGCTAATGACTTAAATAATTCGATTGTTCATGGAAGACACCTCAGAAAATGTCATTCTATGAAAAGTTAGGATGGGTTGTTCTCATTGTGTAGCCCAGGATGAACTGAAGTTCACTATTTAGACCAGGTATCATCCTTTAAACCAATACCATTATTTTGCCTCTGCACCTGGGGTGGTGGGATTACAGGCATGGACCTCTATGCCCATCCATTCTAGGAAACTGGAGAGCTGCACTGTCAATATTTACATCTTTAAACCGTATTTCACCTCTACATGATTCTGTTTATTTTGTTATGTGGTTCGAGTGCACACTCTATACCAAATATCAAGTTGGTAGTGAGTTACAAAATGGGTTTTCCTACTGTCAGAAACTATTACTGATGTAAAATGGGATTCACTTCATCAGTGTATATTAGTGTCAGTGACTTTGTAGTTGTGGTTATCCTCTGGGACAACTGACTCCATCTACCACTTTATACTGAGTATGTCTGTAATTCTTTTGTTAATTTTCATGAGGTTGCCTCACCTCCTGACATGGAACTCAACTAGGCAAAAATCCCCAGACCACCATTTTGGGATTGATAGCTTGTCAACAGAATTGCATGTGCAATTAATCTAAAAAGCCATATATGTGTAATATTTCAAGTTACATTTCCAAATATATTAAAATTTACCACATAGAAGTTTGAGTTTTATCAAATCTACCTTAGTTTTCTCAGGCTCTTAAATGCAGTCCTTTCTACACTAACCTTGGAACCAGACAGGACAAAATTCAGCTAGAGTCCTAAGTCTAAGACAACTGTGTTCCAAAAGGCAAGGAATGCTTCTTTCTAAACAAGATTTTACACTTTACCATAAATGATTATAATAATGTCTGCATGTGAAAAGTTGAAAACTGATCTCACTTTAAAGAATCTACAAAGCCAGACAGAGGTCATACCTGTAATCTCATTATCTGGGATCTGGAAGCTTCTTGCAAGATAATGCAAGACTACTCTAAGCTGAGACTCAATCTCAAAAGTTAAAAAGAAGAAGCAGCAGAAGCAGAAACAGGAGGAGGAGGAGGAGGAGGAGGAAGGAAGGAAGGAAGGAAGGAAGGAAGGAAGGAAGGAAGGAAGGAAGGAAGGAAGGTAGGAAGGAAGGAAGAAAGAAAAGAAGGAAGGAACGAAAGAAACCATCTAATTACAGATTAATCGAATTGTTTTTATGTGGGTGGGCTTTCAAAACTTGTTTCCCTATAATATTCCTAAACCATTTTAGACTATGAAGAGGCAATATATTTAGGTGAAGCAATGGGAATTGAATCTTTTACTTAAGATCTTAACTTACTTTGAAAGCTGGGAAACAAATAAACAAACAAACAAACAGAAACATTCACTTCTTGCTTTCTGGCTACAAACTGAGCACACTCTTCTCAGACTGAGACAGAGTGCGGGAACTTTACCTTTTCCTTCGTTATCAACGATTGTCATATCAGCTTTGGCTTTGGCTAAAATTTCCATTGACAACTCATGGCCCAGCTCCGCAGCTCTCATGGTCGGGGTACAGCCCATGTGGTCTTGCACATCAGGATGCGCACCAAGTTTGAGGAGAAAGCTGACCATGTCAGTGTCGTTGGAAACCGAGGCTAAGTGGAGAGCACTCAGCCCATCTATGGGTTCGGTGAAGTTGATGAGCTCAGGGTACCCAAGCTTGGTCAGCTTCTCTATCTGCCTCTTGTCTTTGTTGCGAACACACTGAAGAACTCTATAGATCTGTAAGTTCTCAAGTCTCTTGTCTGCCAAAGCCATGTTTGACACTTACTTCCTTAAAATGCCTTCTGGACTAAGACAAAAACTACAAAGCAAAAAGGGAAAACAAGAAGAGGTTCATTGTTACTGTTATTTTTATTAAGTTATAATATTTTAAAGCTCAAAAAGATTAATATATATATACATATACATATGTATATTTAGTGCAACTGCTTCCAGAAAAATATTATATATAACTTAAAAACATTTCATTGATGTTTAAGATATTTCAATTTTCCCAGAGAAACACATCCTAGTTTATTTGGCTGTTCCCTTATTGTCACACTCAACCTCTCGGAGTTGCCCTAGCATTTACAACTGAATTGCCAACATAAGGATATGGGTTCCTATCTGTGGCCCACACCAGTATTTCCCCTATACTGAAGCATATTCATCATTTAGGCATGTTCAGTAAGGACATGAAAAACTGGGCTGTGTGAGGTACCAACAACGGTGGGAGGCTGCAGAAGGCATGAGTGTTCACAGATAAGCACTGAGAAGCCAGGAATTTTAATCATGCAAGTTTGTCTCAAACAGGGAAATAAATAACCACTAAGCAGGAATTAATACCCACTTTCCATCCTGAACACTGGGAGTGAATATTGTTAATGGTCTGGTGATCTTTGCTACCTGTAGAGTCAGACCTCAACCAAATCCCCAGAATTTTTATCTGAGATTCTTTTCTCCCTAGAACTTGCCTTTAGCTTTGTTTCTTCTCAGTCACCTGAACCCATCCTTAGGGGAGACGTCACATATACTTTATAGTCTGTTGACCTCTGTGCTATCTCAGTCAGAGCTACCTTAGTAGATCCTAGGCCCTTAGACTATAGAACCCGTTTCATGGTAGAGGTCACATGTACTTTGTGAAAGAGTTTTGATGTAGTCACACCTTAAACTGTATTATGCACACTGGATGGGGATAATTGCTATTACCAGGAAATTGTTGTTTCCAAAATTGTGCTGGATTTAAATATGTCTAAAATGAACTGGCCCAGTGTCAGACTCCATAAGTTTTGACCCAGCACCAGCCCAGTCACGGTGACCTGAGTTTCATTTGACCTCATCTAGATCATTTTGCTACTGTTGTAACTCTTGCAAGGATCCCTGCCGGAGGCTGACTCTTACATCATCTTAAGTGAGGTTAAGGCAGCTGCGTCAAGGAGAGAACCAAAATTTTCATAAATAGTGTCAACACTAAAATAAGTACTCTAAAATATAATTTACTTAATAATTTTATAGAAAGATAATCATTTGGATAAATAGTAGACCCTACTTATAGATATGCTTAGCTTGCTTGTATTTTTCTTGGACAAAAAAACCCTCTCTCATTATTATATGAGGAATTAACTCTCTTTTGAATGGGGCTTTCTTTATGCCAATAGAATAGGACTCCATCTGTAACCAAGGCAAGGCCCACTACAGTGAACCATCTCTCTTCAGGTGCATTGAATTGATCAACTGTAGACACTTAGGATGTGTTGGCCAGTCAGTATCCTGGAGGCTCTCTCCATCAGAACTATATGGAAAGGCTGCCATTGTTGAAGCTACCAAGCAGTGGACCATGTTGCTGGGGCTGTTGAAGAAAGCATACACTCAAATGAAGACAATTGGTGGCATGAGCTGTATGTACCCTGGGTCTTACCCCACCCCCACTTTATATTGAAAGTTGCAGGAGAAAAATCTATCTCTCCTCCTTTTCCTGTATGTCTGAACCTGGCACCAGGCAGTTAGCCATATGTCCTACTGCTTCCACAACAGCCCCAATATTCCATTCTCCAGTTAACATCAGCAATGGAGATGTTCTACTTTACTACAAAACCAGCAAGTATGTACATTCTTTCCCTCACCACAAACTAGGGAATGTTTTAGAGGAATGCAGTGGATCATTGATCCCCCGGTCCTTTTGCATGTCACCATAGGCAAGCCAAGTGTCTCTGATTGCCTGTTTCTCCTTACACCACTGCCTACTCTAGGCTGTAGTCTGTGCTGGCTCTCCTATTTATGCTCAGCTTCTGGTTGCAATGTTTCGATAGGTCACGGGACTCTTTTTATTATTATTATTATTATTATTATTATTATTATTTTCTTTATTTATATTTCAAATGCTATCCCAAAAGTTCCCTATACCCCCCATCCCTGCTCCCCTACCCACCCACTCCCACTACTTGGCCCAGGCCTTCCCTTGTGCTGGGTCATATAAAGTTTGCAAGACCAAGGGGCCTCTCTTCCCAATGATGGCCGATTAGGCCATCTTCTGCTACATATGCAGCTAGAGACACAAGCTCAGGGGGTCACTGGTTAGTTCATATTGTTGTTCCACCTACAGGGTTGCAGCCCCCTTCAGGTCCTTGGGTACTTTCTCTAGCTCCTCCATTGGGGACCCTGTGTTCCATCCAATAGCTGGCTGTGAACATCTACTTCGGTGTTTGCCAGGCACTGGCATAGTCTCACAAGAGGCTGGTATATCAGGGTCCCTTCAGCAGAATCTTGCTGGCATGTGCATTAGTATCTGGGTTTGGTGGCTGATGATGGGATGGATTCCTGGATGGGGTAGTCTCTGGATAGTCCATCCTCACGGGACCCTTTTTATCCTCGGTAACTCTGTGACTAGTGCTAGCCCCTGACCTTTATCCTTAGTTTACACTTCTGATTCTTCACTCTCAGGTTTTCATAGCTCCCACAAGCTCTCCCCAGTGTGGAAAAACAAAACAAAACAAAACATTATTATCCTTCTGTATCTAATGTATGTAGTGTGTAGGTGCTTGGCGAGAAGGAGCATTTCTCTTTCACTTTGTGACCACTGATGGGTAGGCTTCATCAGATGGGTCCTGTTCTCCTGCACTTATTGGACAAGGAGGAACACTAAAAAAGTTAAATAATAAAGATGACATTAAGGGGGACATGCCAGGGAATATCCAGGGGTAACTGAGGGAGGAAGATAGAGAGTGGATACAGACAAAATATAGCCTGTGTACATATGAAATTTCCCAAGAAATAAATTAATTTTTCAAAGTAACGTGACCATTGCAGAATGGATGCTATTCCCCTGATCTTCTCCATTTCTTCCACTTTCTGGTAAGGGGAGCAGCAACCATCCACTTACTCAAGTTAAACCTAACCTAAGTTATAGTTCTTTCTTTCTTCTTTTTTGGTTTTCTTCATAGAAACCTCCACTCAAAACACATCAGCAAACCCCAGGATGCTCTGCTCATAGTGTGTATCTTGACATCACCATGTACTATACAGCCCTTGGACAAATAACTGCCAGGCTTCTAGCTTATCCACCACAACTTCAACAGCCATATTTATTCCAGTAGTTAGACAACAAGGAAGAAGTCCTTTCAAAATGTAGATCAGACAGAATCACACATGCTTTTGACACCTAAAATTCTAGGGCGAATTATTTTAAAATGTAAAGTGTTACCCAGGGGCTACCAATATGGCTGTACTTGCTTGATTTCTTATCTTCCCATACCTTTGTCTACTAATTAAGCTTAGCTTTTTATCCAATTCAAAGTAAAGTGCAGACACATTCTAATATACATATCCCGAACTTGAATCTATTTTGTATTTTCAGTCCTTTTCATACTTTATCTATACAATGAAGTGAGCACAAATAAAATGTACAGCCCAGTCTACACAGCAGATCCCAGGACAGCCAGTGCTGTACAAAGAAACCCAGAGAGAGAGAGAGAGAGAGAGAGAGAGAGAGAGAGACTGATTTAGAGAGAGACTGATTTCATTTGTGCTTTGTGTATTTTTCCAGTTAGAATATGGTCATCATGTAAGATTTATAATACTGCCATTTCTCTACCCCCTAGAACCTGCATTATATGAGGCATTTAATAAGTACTTTTCTCAGTACTTAGAAGTTAAAAGAACTGAATAGGAAGCATAAAAGAAAAACCCCAGGTTTCTGGTTTGAACCACTAGATACCTGCATCTGAAATGGGCTGCTCATGGTAGGCTCCACATTGGTCAGGCAGAGTAGACAGCCCTTTGGCATGCTGAGATGATAGACAAGATGATATCCAGTTCTTTAGATGTTAGGAGAGATGTCTGATCCAGGTCTGTGGTGGGTCTTAAGTAGTTACAGGGCAGCTGAAATGGAGTCAAAAAGAGCAGCCACTGATACTGAATCCATAATGCCAAGTCTTCCCTCCTCAGTCCTGTCTTCTGGCCTTTTCTCCTCCCCCCCACCGCCCTTGGCTGCAGAGATATCAGCCATCATAAAGGTGAGAAATTAATGCCCTGTTTCCTTGCTGTAGCCTGTCTCTTTCCTTCTAGTCTATCTCTAGCATGGGGTAGGCTAGGAAACCAGACAATATAGTTTGTTCAAACCTTTGTATAAACAGGCTCTAAGTCAAGCCTGGGTCTGCTTAAGTGTCACCCAGCTGCCTTTCTTTGCACCATGGCTTGCTGGTAGTCATTTCAGATGCATTCACAGCTCACGTGTGGTGTGGTGCAGCTTCATGCTCCACATATATACACACAAGTATGGGTTAGGACAAGACGCCTCTAAACACTTTACACGAACCAAAACCATTTTATTTGTGAGGACAGAGACTTCACAGTCAGGCACTTCGACATCCTATTTATTAAAATAAAAGCACGGCCAACAACAGCCACCACAAAACTGGCATCGTGACTTAATCAAGCTCTACGGATGGTTCAACAGCCCCCAGTCCGTTTAGCATGAGTCGAAGACAGTGGGACATAATTTAAGGATCTTGCGTTGAGTGTCTTATTTGGAATCTGAATATTCTTCAATTATACCCCTCCCTCCCTTCTTCCTTTCTCTTGCGTGGTTCAGGTGACTTTCCGGCACATTTTTTATGTCTTCAAATTCTCCACAAGGTCCACAAGATGGGGGTGGTCCACTAGAAAAACGGGTGGGTGAAGCTACTTTTGACAGAGGAGTGTGGCAGAGGGCAGTCTATTGTGATGGCTCCTGCTTTGCATCATTTTCACCCACTGGCTGCATACTTGGCCAGGTTAGCTCTAAGAGTCTATTTGGTGACTTCATCTCTGAAGTGGGGATACACAAGACTTCACCACCTTGTGGGGCTGGATCAAAATCAAAACAGAATTCTTGCAAAATATTTAGAGAAGTCCTTCAGGACAGGATGGCTTAAAGACAATCATCACCTCTGCATTTTGTTTCAGCCCACCCATAGGCAACAGTGGACTTTTCTACTGGGCCTTCAGTTTTTGTTCCTGTTTTCCGAAAAAAATCTAGAGATGAGAAGGGTAAGTATAGATGTGATTTCACAGAAGAGGGTAGGGAACCAATTTTACCTTTTAGTCCTAGAGGGGATCAGGAGCCAGATCTCTCTGAGCACTTGCTTCCCTGGTCTTGTGAGGGCCTCCCTGGTTCTGATCTCAGTCGCCTGGGACTGGCCCCAGCCAAAGCCTTAGGCCCCAGTGAATCACCCTTCTGGCAGAGCAGGCCAGCATGCGCACGCGGGCAGCAGCGAAGGGTGTGTGTGTGTCTGCCAGCGTGCAGCAGGGTGACCATAGGAGATGATGTGCGACCCGCCAGGCTGGGCCCACTGTGAGCTTCACCCACGCACAGCTGCTGCCAGGGCAACCGCGAAAGTGCTCGTCTGGGCGGAGCTTGCGTAGGCCCCGCCCATCGCGGGGCCGCAGCGGAGGCTTAGCTCCAACCCGGGTGCACCTAAACAGAGTGCAGGGAGCGGCACAACAGGACTAAGTCCTTTCATTCTGTTCCCCAGGCACCTTCTGCCCTCAATCAAAACGTAAATAGAAAAAGATAGAGCTGCATGTGGTAAATAGTTTACTGAGTAAAATTAAGTGAAAGCGAAAAATGCAGTAAATTGTATGAACAAAAATGATTTTTTGAGTATTCATCCTTAAAATTATTTATTAATAAGTGAAAAAATATGGAAATAATTTTATTTAAGGACCATCCCCCCATCTTTCTGGAAGCAAATTTTCAAATTTTGAAACACGTACGCGGGTTTTCCAAAAGGCATATAAGTCGCCATGTGCGGGAAGTGCTCATGGAGGTCAGAAGTGGGTGAAGCATCCCCTGGAACAGTACTTACAAAGGCCTATGGGTGCTAGGAACCAAACCCACGGGTCCTTTACAAGAACAGCAGGTACTCTTAGCCGTTCACTCCTAACTCCAGCCCAAACATTCACGGTTAGAAGTAAATAACTTGGAAAAGTTTCTAATTAAAAGACCCCTGACACTCTACTTATTAACACAGAGATGTTTTAAAATATTTTAAGGACTATTTCACACAAAAAAATACTTCAGAATATATAGACGGTGTAATAGTGTGAAGACCACAATGTGCATGTGACTGAAGAAAAAGAGAGCTGGAAAAAACTCTGAGAAGAAGGGACTCGAGAAAGGGGTAGAGAAAGAAAGGAAAGAAGGCAAAGGCCGGGTTTTGCCGCTGGACCCGGTGTATTTCTTCCTGATACTTTACCCTCTCTTCCTGTCCTCTGTCTGAATTTTGTATTTAATGTTCCCTAGCATCCAGAAATGTGTTTCTTCCTGTGAATGGTTCCCTAAATAATGTGCATCTATGATAGAATCATATTTATAAATTTTATTAAAATGGAGAAAATAGTTGGTTGTGGCAACTCATGTCTAGGATTCCTACACTCTCCAGGCTTTAGGCAGGAGTCTAGGTCTTACAGTAAGCTTGTGGCTAGCCTGAATTTAATGAGACCCTTGTCCCAACAACAACAGCAATACCACC
>NC_034592.1:119470923-119482145 GCF_900095145.1 Mus pahari | reverse complement strand
CACTGTATTCCTATTTTGTGCTCCGTTTAAATCAGCACTACTATTGGTGGATAATCAAGGTATTTTCAATATTTGGCATTAAAGCAAACCTTCTGGACCATGTTTGTACATAACATTCAGAAAATAAGGTGAATTTCTCAAGGGTGTATTTTTATCAGGGAAATTCCTGAGTCATAGACCTCACACAATGAAAACTTGTTCTCCTTATCTTGGTGACACAGCTGATATCAGTGGAAGCCAGGTTTAATTCTGAAATGCAGGAAGCTCTGAATCTGGTACATTTTGGAAGAACCACATTTAGAAGATGGAAGGGAAGAGAAGAGCAATTACATCAGAACTACGGACTGGAAGCTGACAGAATGTAACTCTTAGCTTCTACCAACATAACCTGTGAGTACAAATCAGAGCACTGGTCAAGTTGTCCCTTAACCTACCTTGTTTTGTCTTTATGTGATGTTAAGTAATATTTTATCCTCAAATTAAAACTATCCAACCTGATTGAAAATAAGCAGCTATTATTGATCCCCAACATATCCCAAACATTTGATTTATAAAAGCTATTCTATTGAATTATTTCACACGTGTTTATAAACACTTCATCTTGTCACTTCATCTCCATGAGTGAACTGCATTTTCTACCAGAAGCTTTAAAGTTCTGCTTGTTGGCCTGGAAGGCAAACTTTAAGTAGTTGATGCATAGTCAATTATTTAATTCAAATTAGAAGATTATTGGTAACTCAAAAGTCATGCCTGTGGGTAATACATAGTTAATTAGAAATAAAATTTCTAAAGTTTCTAAAATTTCTGAGTGTTAAGTATGTTGACATAGGATTAAGGTAAAGCCGTCAAAGGTTTCTTACTGTTGCTGTCTCCTTGTCACAATTCTTTGCAAAATCATTTATCTCTTCTAAAACCCACCCTTGCTTTAATGTTTTCACTGTTACAGGATGTACCATTTTATTATGGGGAAGGGACAGGGATTTAAAACTCTGTTTATTGTATAAAAAACAATCACATAACAACAGATACTGGGTATCTTTTCAAATGATAAATAAAGACATGTCCAACGATTTTGACGTGAGGAATGAATCGATGGACAGCATCAAGCACTATTTAACATCTCCACTGGCTGCTCACCTTGACTCTTACATTGCAGAAGTTCTGAGCCATGCCTTGACTGAGGGTTGAAGAATGATTCCTTTAGAATATGAGCGATTTGTGGATAATTATATTCAGATAAGTACCTACTCGTTCTCCGGCTTAGAGAAAAGCTATTCTAGGGTCTCATGGGGAAGAAATATCTCTGAAGCGCGTGCTGAGCACATTTTCACAGTTTGAGTCTCGATTCTTCTGAATAGTCTCATTTATTCCTAAGATTTTTCTCCTTTTTTTTTTTTTTTTTTTTTTTGCATTCTGAAATAGATCAAGTGGGATTACTTATGACTTAAAGACAGACAGAATAACTAGGGAATAATTCGGTCTGCATTTCTAATGATATGCTCTTAATCACCATGTCCAGTTCATGTATCTATTTGAGATTTTTTTATGCATGAAAAAGATCATTGCCATAACTTTTTGCGCGAGTTTTCAAATTGGCTGACATATGATTGATACAGTTTCTTCCATAGTTCTTGGAGCTTCTCAGATGCTGTGGTTGTGTCTTCTACCTTCCTAATTATGGGTGAAGCTTTTCTCTTTAATCAGAACCACAAAGGCTTCTCTGCTTTATTATAGAGCTTTATGAAGAAGGAACTTTTATTATATATCTTTTCTAATGTATTTTGTTATTTTTAAGTTTACTGAATTTAACTATCTTCCTTTATTATCACTTAATAACATCATTCATTTTACATGCTTTAAAAAAAACAAATTTGGGGGCTAGAAACTTTTATCTCTGACATATTTTATTAATATAGGTCCTAAAGGCTGTATGTCTTTCCTGGAGTAGGGTTTCATCCATGTCTCCTGGTCTTAGTATTAAGTAGTCTTTTAATTGCTTCATGGTAATGCTACTTGTGGTGTTCTCCTTGATGCCCAGATGAAGTATGCTGCTTAATTTTCAATTAAATAAATTGTTGGTCATTTTGAAATAATTTACATTTGATAGATGTTCTAGTTAAGGTTTCCATTGCTGTAAAGAGATACCATGATCAAGGCAACTCTTATAAAGGACAATAAATTGGGACTGGCTTACTGGTTCTGAGGTTTAGTCCATATCATCATGGGAGGAAGCGAGGCAGCATCCAGGTAGGCATGGCACTGGAGGAGCTGAGTGTTCTACATCTTGTCACAAAAGCAAACAGGAGAAACCTGTTTCCCAATGGCTAGGAGGAGGGTCTCAAAGCCCACCTCCACAGTGACACACTTCCTCTAACAAGGCCACACCTACTGCAACAAGGCTCCACCTCCTAATAATCTTACTCCCTGGGCCAAGCATATTCAAACTACCATAATAATTAATCAGGTAGTGCAGCTATTTACTGATTTTAAGAAATAATTCATCAAGCATATATAAAAGTATATTATCTGGGAAATGAAATGAGTACATTTAATCAACGTTACTGTATTATTTCATTTTCCTCTATGCTTGATATTTTTAAAAATTGGTTCAGTTCATAATATATTAAGTCTTTTGAAATAAGAATTCTCAATAATGTTTTTCTTATATATCCTCTAAAATAAAAATACTCAATTATCCTTTTTTTGTATTGCTAGTGATTTTTACTTTATCTGCTGCTATTTCTTGATACCCCTGAGTCTTGACTTTGACCTATCACTGCTGTGTAAGTAGCATATCTTCTGTCCTGGGTAGAGTCATGGTGATGGGTGTTGGTACTCAAGTCTGGCTATTCCAGCAACATTTCTGATTGTTCATTTAAATGTGAAAAAAGATAGGAATTTGTGTAACTGTAAAAATAGTGATAATATTGAGGTCATTGGAATTGTTTATACTATCTTCTACCTTTCCACTGAGAAACACACAGTTCAAGTAGCTTTCACACCCAATATATCTTGTTTCTCGTTTCTAATATGTTGTAGAGGATAGAACAGTGGAACATCAGAGATGAGGTCCTAAAAGTCACCATAGCTTCTAACCCTTGGCCAACAGCCATGGCTTGACATCTAGGAAGTAGATCCTTCAGCTGCAGTCTTGCTGACTGTCCCATGTCTCCAGTCTGGAGGTCACCATCTTTAATCTCAGCAGGAGAAACCTAGAGCCAGCTCAACTTTCAGAGGGGATAAATCCACAGAAATCAGGAAATGGTTTTTGCTTTTTTAAGCTATGAAATTTGGGTGATGACTTTGGAAGAACAAATGACAACATACTCTGTTCCCAGGAGTATGATGAAAAATTGATTATAGACAAGTATGGGAGGAACTTGGCTCCGTTTTTTGTTTGTTTGTTTGTTTGTTTGTTTGTTTTTGCTATGTGGTTCAACAATTTAAACTGAAAACTTCTTTGCTTTAAAACAATAAACAAACCAGTGTTCCAAATATTCAAATATTGTAAATTTCCAGGCTGGCCTAAACCTAACAAATTTCAAACAAGCTCCATGTCATAGCCTCCAATCTTAAATGAGATTACAAGCATGTGTCATCATGTTCAATGGCACTGTCTTCTTTTCATTTTAGGCCATGTATAGTTCTGTCTGGATCATTTGCTTGTGATGAAAGTTGTGTCTCCAAAATTTGCCTCAGCTAGATACTTGAAGTTTAGATTCTCTAGATTTTTGCAATCTGTGAATATGTTTATTTTACCCTGATATGTATTATAGTTATGATTTGAATTCCTAGTATCAAGATTCTTTTTCCAAGAACCAGAAATGTTTCCTGCTACCTTCAAACACCACCCATTTCCTCCCATTGAATGGGCATTGTACTTTTATTGAACATTTGATGAAATCTCCTTTGTATTTTACATGAGAAGGATTTCTTCTTCTTCTTTAAAATTTGAAACTTTTTCATTTCATTATTTAATTTTTTTGGAAAATAACCAAGATCTATTTAGATTGGCACTTTATTAATTTTGCCTAGAGACCAAGAGCCTCTTTCGGGAAACAGACTTGGGTTTTTAGCTGAGAATACATTTGATTTTAATCATATCTTTAAATTTTTATTTTAATTAGCTTCTGTGAGCACTGGCAGATCAAAAACAGGCAAAAATGGCACTTTGAAGTGCTTATTAATTATTTGGGGATCTTAGTTAACATGTAGATTTTGATCCTGAGGACCTGGGAAGCCAGGGCCTGGCAACAGGATAGGGCAGAGCACCCCGTTTCCAACAAGGTATCTGTGCATACAGTTACAAATGGTGCTGAAGATGTCAGGTTTGACTTTCTCAAAACCATCCCACCGTCCAGCTGATCACGGAGAGACTCCATGAAGATTTGTTATGAAATGTATGATTTGTCACTTTCCCATTCCAAACTGCAGGAATTATAAATAGGGGATGTGGCTGGGGAGGGGAGAGTGAAGATGGCTGAGATTGTTACAGTTTAGCTCTTGAACTCTTCCTAAATATATCAGAGTTCTGCACGAGCAACTCTAGATGAGAAGCAGTTACCCTCTCTATGTAATGTGTTTCAGGCGGCAGAGATCATGACTGCATCTCATGTAGAGATTTCCAAAGACAAGAGGCTCCATGCAAGTTCTAAGCCAACAGACACTACGAGTAAGCAATGCCAGCCGCTTCTTTTTATTCTTTTATCCTCTTGGAGAAAAGCAAATGGGAATCTAATAATTTCTGGATTTCCAAAGGGAATCTCTGCGATTAGCTAAAGAGTAGAAGCTGCGAGTCAGGCTAGCAAAGGAGCAGTCGAACAGCAGGAGCCCATAAAGTTTATATGAATAAACAAACAAACGTGTCTATGGTTTGTAGGCTTAGACTAGAAGTGCTATTGAGTCAGGTTGAATAACATCTAGAAAAGCATGAGTTATGTTGAAATTTGCATATCTGTGAATATTAAAAATCTGACTCTCCCTGCCCACCCAGCACTTTAGTAGAACTAAATGTTGACTTCATCAAGGGAGGCATTACGGCTCAGGTCTTCTACTAAGATGCCATCACTGACCATTGGTCAGGGCTAGTTGATAGGTTCTATGCTGTCTTAGTTTGGGTTTCTGTTGTAAGAAGATTCACCATAACAATGGCGACTCATAGAAAGAAAGAAATACATTTAGTTGGGCCTGCTGTACAGTTTCAAGACTTTAATCCATTATTGTTTTGGCAGGAAGCATGGTGGTATGCAAGTAGAAATGGTGATGGAGAAGGAGTTGAGAGTTCTACATCCAGATCCACAGGCAGCAGGAAAAAAAACTGAACACCAAGGCGAATACCCTACATACTCATACTCCCTATGAACCTATGGGAGCCATTTTCTTCCAAACCAGCACACATGCTACTACTGATAAGGCTTGGGTGTCATTGATCTATTAGTTAGGGTCTTCTAGAGAAGTAGAACCAACAGGATTAATGTACAAAAATTTAGTAAGTCAAAATGTTATACAAATTTAATGTCTGTCAATAAAGATTTAACAATGGCACATACACAATCACACGTGAGAGCTGAGAAGCCCAGTAGTTATTCAGTCCTGGAGGCTGAGTGTCTCAGCAGTAGGAGTAATCCCACAGTGACTGTCTCTTTCTTGGGGAGGGGGTCTCAAGAGCTGGTTGTTTCTCAGTCCACCAGTTTCAGTCTGGCAACAGAAATCCAGAAGGTTCCTGGAGAGCTGCTGGTCCCTAGTCCAGGATGAAAGCTTGGAAATGTTTGTACTGATATTATAGAAGGAATCATCATCATAGTCATCATCATTGTCATCATCATTGTCATCATCATCATCATCATCATCATCATCATCATCATCACCACCAGCAGCAGCAACAGCAGCAACAACAGAGTAAGTTAACAGAGTCCTAATAGGGAAGTTGTAACGGTTGAGACATTGTTTTTTTCTGCCATGCTCCTTTTATCAGGACTGCTATCAGAAGGTGCTGTCCCCAGTGGGCTGCATCTCTTGACATAATCATCAAAGCAATGAGGATTTTTTTTTCAGGTGTGTTCCCTACTCAGGAATTAGAATGGTACTAATTTGTGGTAAATAGGCATTAAAACCAACCATCATAATTGACTACATATGTCTTCTATTTTAATAACACAAAGAATAATCCTAGCATAGACTAGAAATTGCATACGAACACTTTTAATTCTTTTAACACCAAGAAAAATGGGAGCTATAAAACATGAGGGTTAATGAAACCATGATAATGTTGTTGTGGGGTTTTCACCAGAGTGGATGGCTGGGACATGGGTTTAAGCCAATATAAAGTCTTTATTAGCCTGCCAGTGCCTGAAATGGGTGTTCAGGATTATAATACAGCACTGAGTCCTTTTCAGAGTGAATCTTTAAAAACAAAAACCATGCTCTGGGTTGACATATTTCAGTTAACAAGAACAGTTGGCCAGAAGTGGAACTACAGAAATCAAAAAGCAAAGTTAGTATATTTTGAAACTCTCCCAGAGCTGTGTGGATTCGGCCTCTGTTTTACTTTTGGCAGGTGGGGTTGTCTACGCCCTGAATTTTATAGCTTGAATGGCACTTCCATCGTGGAGTCAGTTGTGCTAAGGTCTGGTGGCCAGCTAAGGTTTGGGTCTCTGTTACAATGTTTCCACGATTTGGCTGTAATAGTCTAGGTCACATCTCATTAGGAAGTGTGCAAACATAGTCTGGTGCTAAAATCGTAAGAGTCAGCACAAAAGTCAGGCCGCCCAAACTAAGCTGAGCAAACCCACCCCATGAACTTGCATCTTCAGTGAACCTGAATCAAATGAAACTCTCATATTTTTAAGCCATTTTGAGATAAGTCTCTCAATGATTAAAAAAATTACCTTTTTGGTATTGTATCAAATGTTCATCTTCATTTGGCTCATTTAGGTCAATAAATCCTTGATTGTGTGTATGTATGCTGTATAATGTAAATAGGATTGGAATATCCATGCAGAGATTAGAGTTGACCTGAAATATAAACAACCTATATTCATTGATTCCTATTCTTTTCCTACTTTCTTTTCCTACCCTACATGCCTGTACAGTAAATCTACAATGTTTTGATTAGGCAAAGCTAGGCTGTGAAATTAATATTAACTGTCAACTAACTGCAATTGTAGAAAATAATTTTTCTTATTAGAATTCCCATGAGAAAAGAAAGAAAACTGGTACAACTTTAAATGATTTATTCATAACATATCCTAAAATATAAACGCAGTACCTAAAATGTATAAAATTAAGTGTTTAAAAATTAGATCTTCCTGAAACAAATGAAATATTTGCCCAATCTCAAGCTCATTAGGTATTGATTATCAATGCATTTTTAGTTGGTGATTCTCTCTGGTTGCAATAATTAAAGTATATTAAATATTCAAATAAGCAATTAGAATTTTTTGAGGAAATTTCTCACCTCAGTGAAGACTTTTAAATAAATAAAATCAAGCACTGTATTTTCATACTTTGTAACACCTGTTTCCTTTTAGTGTAACAATCCGAGTTTATAGTTAACCTAAAATAAGATGGGTCTATATTAATTGATACCTCTCCTTTTCCCACTTTCTTTACTATCCTACAGGTTTGTATGGTAAATGTTCAATGTTTCGATCAGGCAAAGCTCAGCTGTGAAACCAGTATTGTTAACTTACTGCAATTATAGAAAATAATTACTTGTATTTGAATTCCTGGGGAGAATCAAAATAAACTGGTATAATTCTAAAAGGATGTATATACCTACATTTGTATCCTATGACAATATTTGATTTTTGTTTTACTTTATGTTATTTAAAGCAATGCTTTGGGTCAGAGGCTGCCTGTAGGTACAATCATGGAGTATGAGCTTGTTGATTTGTTTTATTTCTTTGCTCACAAGCAAAGCTGTCTCAAATGCCGCTAAATTCGTAGATAACTGAGCTTGGGGTAGAACATACTTCTGGGATAGTCTGAGTGTTTCTGCATACTCTGTCACTTTCTCCATGACCCTGTCCAGCTTCACCAGTAACATCCATGACATTGTTTCCATGACATAAAGCCAAACAGCAAAATGATTGTTGCACTGAAAAGTTTTTTTTTTGCTAAGTTTTTCCAACTTTAAAATAACTCATGTTCAAACCAATTAAGACATTTTCATATAGAGAAGTTTTTGAAAAGAAAACTTAAAAAAAAAAACTTCATTCTATCACATTTTTATTATTTTAAAATGTTCATCAGACATTTAGGAAAATCATTAGGTAATTTGTATTGTGATAAACTCTGAACAAGTTTTGAGTCACAGTTTTGTTTTGTAGCCCAGCCTAGTTTTGAATTCTTCATCCTCCCGCTCCAGCCTTCTAACTGCTGGAATTACAAACTCCGGGGAGCCATTAAGTGGCTTTTCCAGCTACACTGCTTTTGATAATTAATAAAAGTAAAAGAATAGTGATAATTAATGAAGGTGGAAGGAGGTTAGAGGTAGGGAAAAGGAACATTGGGAAGGAAGAGCAGGATATGATAATAAAGACCTGAAGGTGATCACGTATGTTACATACATGTATGAGATGCCAAGATGAAACCAGTTATTTTGTACAATTAGTAAGGCGAACAAAAATGGAGATTAGTTTTGAAATTTTATTATACAGGGGAAGATTCCAGTAGAGCTTGTGGATCTTTGTTCAATTTCCTCTTAGTTTCTGATGAGACATATCTAAAGTCCAGGTAGCACAAAGGGTGATGGCACACATTACTGAGGTACAGTACAAGTCAAGTATTCTGTAGTGTTTATGCCCCACTTTTGGGTCTGTAATCCAGAAGGTGCTGTTGCTGGGACTTCTTGAGCAGTTGGTCTGTTAGGACAGTTATGTGGCATGAGAAGAGTTTGGAGATCAAGATGGTTGGAAACACTGGCTTGTCCTTTGTGATGGGATGGTCTTGAGCAAAGGAAAGAAAACATTTTACTTTGCCAATTTCTCATGTTTACTTTCAAAACACCGTGAGCAACAAAACCATGATGCCTCCCGAGTGAGTGCTGGGATTAAAGGCATGTGCCACCACGCCCGGCGTGTTTATTTTCAAAACACCTTGAGCAACAAAACCATGAGGCTGCATAGTGGGCTTCAGATAATGGCTTTGGTGTCATCAGCAGTAAGAGTGTGCTTGATTTGTACTTATTCATTTAATTCATAATAATTAGCATCATAGCATCCTAAATTAAATGGCTATTTAATAGTAAATTTCTGTTGCTTGTAAATTACAGCACTCTTATTGTATTATCCACTTGTACCCCCTTCACTTAAAACCTCTAAGTGGCTTAGTTATGGAGACTGTTTTCTGTTACAATGATCCCTCAAGTCCCTAATGGAGAGCTAGCAGATTTATGCAACAGGATAAGAGGACATTGGGATGGAATGCCACTGGATTGAATTTCTCAATATAGTACTATATTTTAAACTGTCTTCATGCATAAAATTAATGGTCTTGCTGAATATGAAGGTTTGTAAGATGCAAGGCCGCTTATTAAAAGTTAATATAATTCCACTTTATCCTAAAAGAGAAAAATATTAACATAAGAGGTACAAGACTTATAAATGGATATTCCAAATCATTGCTGATGGAAATCAAAGACTATATCAGTGCTTAAAAAAAAGTCCATGTTTATAGATTGAAAGGCTTAATTTTGTTGACTCAGTGACCTCCAGATTCAACATACTGCTTACCAAAATGTGATTTACACATGTGATTTACAGAAATTAGCAAACCAGTACTAAAATGCATGTGGATATACAAAGGGACTGGAACGAGACACCCTGGGTGTTATTAAAAAGACTAAACATGGCACTACTGTTGGGAATATGTAGAAAATGGAAGAGAGATATAATATCCTCCAGTAGTAACATTTCTGGATATATATCCAAAGGAAAGAAATCAACATGTGAGATGGATGGATGCACTTACTTTTTTTTTTTTTTTTTTTTTTGGTTTTTCAAGACAAGGTTTCTCTGTGTAGCCCCGGCTGTCCTGGAACTCACTCTAATTAAAGGCATGCACCACCACTGCACTGACATCTTTATTGGGGCATTATTTTTAATAGTTGAGAAGTGGAAATGACCTCATGTCCGTTATGTCGATGGACAAAGGGAATGTTACATGTGGGTCAGTGAAATGGACGAGAATATACATTGGAAGCCTTGTGACCTGTGTTTGCTCCCCTGAACTCATATTAGAAGGAGAGAATCCACTCCTGAAAGTTTTCCTCTGACCCCCACACACACACTTTGTGGCAAGGTCATTCTCTGATTCTTTCTCCCCACGCTCTCCTTATCCCTCTTCCATTATCAATTTTTTCTCCTCTCTGTCTCTGTCTCTCTCACACACACCACATGCACACCTACACTACTATGCAAAATATTTTTTGAATGAAGAACTGTAGTGTATATATAAAATGGAACAAAATTCATACATACAAAGAATGACTTACTGTAGTCTTGTCATCTGGAATGGCAGTGGCACTGGATGTCAGGGAAGAGCACTTCCTGATGTGCTGGATGTCAGGGAAGAGCTGTTGCAACTCTAAGCTGTGCTGACTATTCATAACACCCATGATCCATCCAGGGTGCCATGGTGGGAGATGAGGGCTTTGCCATACATTCAGAAGGCTAGAGTTTTTACTACAAAATGTGGTAAGTGTGGAGCAGATATGTTTAACTTGATTGATGTAAACATTACATAATGTGTGCATGTATGGGAAATTCATATACCATCATATTAATATGTACATATTTGCTTTTATTGGTTAAAAGTAAATTTAAATAACAAACCAATTTTGAAAAAGAACACAATTGGAGAACCAATTTCTCTAATTTTAAACCTTACAACACAGTTATAATAAAGAAAGCAGCATGGCATAAAAATAGATAAATCAATCAATGAAATAGAATTGACAGCTCAAAAATAAACCTACACATTTAGATTTGTGACACTGTTGTCAGGACAATGAAATGGGGCATATTAGTCCATTCAATAAATGATACTTTTACAAAGGGATGAAAAAGGATGGACTTAGAATATACATCACATAATTTAAAAAGCAACTCATAGTATTCTTTGTTTTTATTTATTAGATATTTTCTTTATTTACATATCAAATATTATTCCCTGTCTTTGAAGAAATTGAGGGCGAGAGAGAGAGAGAGAGAGAGAGAGAG
>NC_034592.1:119431083-119470881 GCF_900095145.1 Mus pahari | reverse complement strand
GAGAGAGAGAGAGAGAGAGAGAGAGAGAGAGAGAGAGAGAGAGAAATAATAAATAAACATGAAATAGAGTGGGAAGAGAGGCAGAGGGTACAAGAGATTTTGGGAGAAGAGAAAACATGATAGTTTCGTATGTTATATGAAAAAATTTAAAAATACCTTAAGCAAAAACCCATAGAAATAAATTGTCATGACCTTTCATTAGGTATGGTTTCTTAGGCATGACACCTGGTATGTAAATAACCAAGGGGAAAATGGACAAACGGAATATTATGAAAATTAAAACTTCCGTGCTACTCATGGTGCCTTCAGGAAAGTAAAAAGACAACCTACAGAATGTGAAAAATATTTGCATCTCATATGTCTGGTAAGATTATAGTATGTAGACATAGAACACAACAATGCAGGACATCTAAATAAAAATAATCATTTATATGTCTTCAAATAATATATAAAATGACCAATAAATATGAAAAATGGATCAGGCCAGGCAGTAGTGGCACACATCTTTAAACCCAGCACTTGGGAGGCAGAGGCAGGCGGATTTCTGAGTTCGAGGCCAGCCTGGTCTATAGAGTGAGTTCCAGGAAATACAGGGATACACAGAGAAACCCTGTCTTGAAAAAGAAAAGGAAAAAAAAAAAGAAGGATCAAATCATCAGTTTCTTAGAAAACACCAGTTCAAATTATAATGATGTCACATTTCCAATCAGCTTATCTGATGATTTGATTGAGAATGGACCTCTTAGGCTAAAATATTGAAATACTTGTTTCCAGTTGGTGGGCATATTTGGTGAAGGATGAGAAGGCATGGCCTACTGGAGGTACGGCAATGGGACCTGCCTCTGAGGTTTCAAACTCCCTGAGCCATCCCAGTGTTCTCTTTGTGCTTTCTGTTTCCTTTTTAGGGACCAAGATGTAAACTTTCAACTGCTCCTGTCATTATGCCTTTGTTTGCTGTCATGGATTTTAACCATCTAAAACTGTAAGCCCAGTGAAATGTTTTGTCTTATAAATTGGCCTGGTCATGGTGTTTTATCACAACAAATAAAAAGAAATTAAGAAAGCTACAGTAGTGATGCTAAAAAGCTTGTGACACCTGTTGAAGAGGATTTGTAGAAAACATAAATTATTTACTGCTGAGAGCAATTGACAGTGGTACAGCCACTCAGAATACTGCCACAAAACTTAAATGCAGGGTCAAAATAATACCAAGCAGTTTCATTCCTAGGGTTGTGCACAATAAATTTTAAATATGTGCACAAAATCTTCTACATGAGTGTTCATAACAGCATCCTTTATAATAGGCAATTATGTCAATACAACCCAAATACCCAGCAGCTAAGAAATAAACAAAGAAGATGTGGTAAAGTCTTAAGAGAAATTATCTAGTTGTAAAAAATGAAGTACGAATGACATTCCATTACAGGAGTAAATATGAAAAGTGTGTTTAGCATTTCTGTTACGTGAAATTCATATAAATTTATATGGCATATGCAGAATAGACAATAGATTAACAGTTGCCTAGGAGACAGGGAAGTGTGAAATGACTCTATGGATTCATGATTTCTTTTTTGGAGCTCTGACAATATTCTAGAATTAGTGGTGACATTCTCCCATGTTGCCAAGACAAGAAACCCCTATTGAAATCACATCCTTTGAAAGGATAAATTTTATAGAATGAGACATCTCAATTTTTTTTAATAAATCTGGAGAAAATCCCAGAATTCTAGTTTTCCCAAAACTCCCAGGTGAGGTTGAGTCTTTGGTCCACAAACTACATTTAGGACAGCAAAGATTTGGAGGATTTATTCCAAGGTCTAATTCAGAACATAGCACCCATCTACAGTTCCATACAGCTGGATGGTCTCTTCTCTACCTTCGGTGTGAAAGGGGTTACTCCAAACAGCAGATCTAGAGTGAATGACTGATACACACATCTCAAAATGAGGCACAGCCCTGACCCCATCCAAGAAAACGGATGCTACATATCAGAACTATTGTTCTTGAAGATCAACCATAGTAACAGAAGAGAAAGGAACCTTAGAAAATTTGGATTGAGGAAACTATATGCCATATGTGTTTGTTAGGAATTTTATGAAATAGATTTTTTTGTGGTGGTTTGAATGAGAATGGCCCACATGGGCTTGTATATTTGAATATTTGTGTGCCAGTTGGTGGAACTGTGTGAGAATAATTAGGAAGTATGGCTTTGTTGGAGGAGGCATACCACTGGGGGCATAGGCTTGGTAGCCCACATGATTCCATCTTAGGTTTCTCTACCCCATGACTATGCATCAAGATATGAACTCCCATCTTCTGCTCTGGTGCCAGGCCTACCCTTCTGCTGCCATTCTCTCCACTGTAACTGTTATGGACTCACCCTCTGAAACTGTAAGCCCCAAATAAACTTTTATAAATTACCTTGGGCATGGTGCTTATTACAGCAGTATAAAATAAGTAAGACATCACTGCCACAAAAACAACCCTAAGTCTTTTGGGTGTTTGTGAGTATGCTGTATTGCTTGTGTGTGTTTCATGTACTTGTTAATATGGGTGTGTACATGTGTGTGTGTTAGGGCACATGCACATCTGTGCATGGGCGGAGGCCAGAGGCTGGCATCATGTGTCTTTTCCTTGACAATTCTCTACTTTTTAAAATTTTAATTAAACTTGAATATTTTCTTTAGAAATGGTCTTTTTATTAAACTCAAGGCTTATGGATTCTGCTAGGCTTTCTGGCTGGCAAGCCGATGAGATTTTGGGATCCACATGTCTCAATCTCAAGCTGGAGTGACAGACATTGTATTGATTGAGTCATTTCTACACCCTCCTTTCTAAAGATTCCATTCAAGTGAAATTTTACTGAGCGCTAGCCACAGAAGTGGTGGCTTAGTGGATAGGCTTTCCGGAATGGTGGGGCACTGTAGCAGCAAACTCTCCATCCCTGTGCTGGATGGAAAGAGGCTATCAGAGCTCCGCAGCTGGATTATACCTAGAAACTTGAAAGCAGAAAAGATTCTCCCAGAGAACAAGAGATACTTGAGACGCAGCTGAAGACAACATGAATCCAGTCTTCCCCCCACTTCCAGCAGAGCCTCGACAGTTTCAGCATCTCTGTGACACATACCAGAGCACTGGAAGATAATACCAGTAGGATAATGGGACAGAAGGAAGAAGAGATGAACAGATTGGCTGAGAGCCTTTAAGGGAAGGGTTCATTCATAATTTGCCTTTGTTGAATGTTTAGAAAAACAAAATGAACAGGTCTACTTGGAAAACTTGACCTAGCGTGCTTTCCAACTTGGTCTACGTTAGAAGCATTCAGTAAGGTTTTAAAACTGCCCTGCCCAGGTTGCCTATCAGGCCAATTACATTGACTCTCTGGAAGTGGAACCCAAATGTTAGTATTTGTTAGAACAATCGAGAAGATTTCAGGATGCAGCCAAGACTGAAAGCAAAGCAAAACACGATTTTAAGACACGGGATTGGGCATGTAGTTTACTTCCGTGTAGTTTACCATTAGTAGCAATAATAAACAGAGGGTATCAGGTCTAATGTAACTGGGAACAAAAGACAGGTGAGGAAAGTTCCAAAATTAGATTGTCTTGTGAATAGAATATCTTGGAAAGGCACATTAAAGGGTGAGCAAGATACCCAGCTGTTTTGAGTAAAAATTAAGCCATAGATAGATAGATAGATAGATAGATAGATAGATAGATAGATAGATAGATAGATAGATAATAGAAGCAAGTTGTCAGGTAAACGGAGAACTAATGGGGGAGAGGGAAGTAGGGAGAATAAAATCAACAAGCAAAGCACATATGTATGAAAATGTCCTTATATTATACAGTACAGAATACAATAGATTCATGTAATAAGCATAAAATAAGTTAAAGAGAGACAAAAGAGACAGAGGGAGACAAGCTGTAAAAGCACTGTATTCGTTTGACCACAAGATTTGAAAATCTAAAAGCACAACAGAAACTAAAGCAGGATGACAGGCAACAGGAGCAGTAGTATGTTGCTTCTGGTTGCCAGGACAACAGGAGCACTCCCTTATGTTAATGGTGGGATGGGGAGAACCAAAGGCCAAGCATGCTCTTGCAGTAAGGAATTGGTAGAAACAGAGTCAAAACTGGTCCAGGGAGTTTCTATTGAGGAAGTTACACTTTCTGTAGAGTGTCAGTTCATGCCATATGTGGCTTCTTCTCCATGGTGTCCTTGATTGAGTTCCCTGGGAATAAGGACTCAAGACATCTGGACTTGGCTAACTCTCCACGTGGGAAGCAGGAACAAAGAAGGAAAATACCAGGATTTATGAAGGGTTTTGGTTTTTTTGTTTTGTTTTTTTGTTTTGTTTTTTTTGTTTTGTTTTGTTTTGTTTTGTTTTGTTTTTAGCTTTCTTATTATAGGTAAGTGACATTTCTTTTATTTCTTTACCTACTGAAAAATTTTGGATTTCTGTTTCACATTTTAAAAGTTAATATTGTGAAAAGCTTATTTCTACACGTTATCTTTTATATTTAAAAAACATTTAAGTATTTTTCCAAATCAATTTTCAATGTTTGTAACATAAAACAAGACCCTTTCTGTTTTAGAGAAATGTATCTGTAACAAGCCCGATGTTCCCTTGGGGATCATGTTAGCTGACTACACTCTTTGGCTGTTCTTAGGTGGGGCCTCATGGTCTGCATTTCAACAGCTGCTGGGTGATGTCTTTTGACGTTTTGAATAATGGGACTTTAATTCATTAGAGTAACTATGAGAAAATTTTACCTTAATAAATACATTCTGACCAAATATAGTGCATTTTACTTAGAAACTCTTCCTTTTGGAAACAATTTTCATCAAATTTATTCTCTATTGTTATACAAAGTGATTAGGTAAAAACTTCAATAATTATAAGAATAAATGAAGTAAAGTAAGCTGTCTTATCATTATCTTAATCCTTCTCAATCTTTCCCCTCAGGATAACAAATACTTAGAAATAGTAAATACTTGAGATATACAAATGAAAATAAAAGGAGCACAGTTAATATTTTGTTTTAGCTGAGACTTTGCCAGCATATTTAGAAGTGGATTTACAAACATGTTTGTATACCCATACATATAATACACAAAAAACATGATATGCAAGTTTTCTCAGTGTTGTTCAAATTTTAAGCACCCTCAATTTACTCTCTTTCCATGTCCATCTCTCCTTTATTTTAGGACAGCATACTGCTTCACTCTACTCATTGTGACTTTTAGCATTGTTCGCTTTTAGAAAATTACATCACATTTATGTAGCCTCATTGTATACTCATATTTCTATACATAAGGACACACCTAAAGTTCATTTTTCAACTGGGAAAATGATGTCGTGACTTTCAGCAACGTGAAGACGAAGGTATTTCCTTACTTCTTCAATAAAGGCTGTTCTGGTTCATTCCAGGACTTAGAGGCATGGCAGCATCCACCTCATGAATGACCAACCTTGTCAACAGTCAGATTATGTCATAGTAACTGTTCCAAGCAAGTTACCTTGGAAAAGGGATGGGACCTGCACTCAACCTACTTTAAGGCACGGGAGAGGTGTGCTGCTACAATTCTATTGACAAAAAATGACTAAGTGTGGTCTTGTTGCATCTGTAACGCCGTGGAAGAAATTTCCTTTGAAATCTGTCTCTGTCTTCCCAGGCTTTGTCCTTGGCCAACTTCACATTTTCAATCTTTGGCATCTATTTTGTTCATCAGAAACAATTCATCTTCGAGTGTTTCCAAATTGGTAATTGTCCAGAGCAATGATTAGTGTAAAAAATAATAAGAAAAAATTGAACTATTTCCATGTGTGCATTATGGGAACCAGGCCAAACAGTTGTTATTTTACATACTTCAACTGCCAGAGCAATAAGCACGCTGGTTTCTTTCCAGGTTTATTCTCCAATAGCAGTAAGGAGTCTTTCATTAAGAAGACAAAATGTCAGTGGGAAGTTTGGGTCTACAAAGTTTTTTTTTTTTTTTTTTTTAAAAAAACAATCTCAGTTTCGTAGTTACTTTGTCTTTAGGAATGAACTTTTTATGTAGATGCCAGGGAGAAGTTGCTGTTTTTGCTGTTCAAAGAGACTCACCCTGTGACAGGCTATCTCACAGAAATAGTGGACAGAAAATGCTCTTGATACCCAGCTAGCTTCTTAACCAGTTTCTGGATTCACAGCAGCTGAAGGAACTCCTGTGCCAGCTCCTTTCTTTTCAGCTCTGACTCCACCTGGAGGCTTTATCCATAGAGAGGAGATTGTTCGCCACCTGCATGGCCACCTACAAGTGCAAAAGGCTTTAGTGGTGCCAATACAAGCCAAGGGTGCCATCAATGGTGCCAAAAGCAACCTTCCACCAGTCAATAACTGGAATCAGTAAACAGTCCAGCTGCTCTGTGACTTGCTGGGGCACACTCAGAGAAACACCGAGACAGCAGCAACCTGCTTGTTCACTCCTCTGATTGGGTGCCTTTGCTAAGGCTATGGCTCAGTAGTGAAGCTCATACTGAGTTCAACCCCCAGCACCACAAAAATAAATAGTATTTTTACAATCGTATGTCTTCTGGCTGCCTCACACCCTACAGCTTTTCAGCAAGTCTTCCCGTGGACTGACTAATAACATAATCGTACCCAGGTCTTATCTCAAGACTGAACTTTACAGAACCTAAGCTAAGACAGGTGGTGAACCAAGGAACTGGTGGCTTTCCTCAAGCACGTAAAACCAGAGCACCTAAGGCAATAAGGTAACTTCCCTAGTGTGCAAATAACATGGCTGGCAGACGGTGCTGCTTAGCTCCCAAGTTAAAACAAGCCGCAGCTGAATATCAGACACACATATAGAAAGATTCTTGATACACCCCCGTACATGCTGGTCTGTGATTGACACATAGAAAGGTGTGGTGTGTTCCAAGGCAATAGCAGTACCTTATGCTCGAGACTCATCGTCTCTCTAATGAGCTCCATCAGAGCCTTACAGCTACGACTGCACTTTGCTTGGGCTAGAGGAGCCCTTCCCTGTCTCTGTCCACAAGAGGTATGCACAACTCTGAACTAGTGATTTTTCAGCACAAATGGCTCTGCATCCGTCTCACAGGCTTCGAAGAGCCAGTGTATACACTTCTTGGTCCCCAGTTCATGTTTTCTAGGCCATCATTTTACAACAACCAACTTTGTGAAAGTGTCCCTGATGAGTAGCACTTTATCTCAGTGCACAGATCTGATTTCTCTCCCAGGGCTTCAGTGCATTGCCTTCTATAAACCACATAGGCATTCTTTTTTTTTTTTTTTTAATTGTTCATTTTTATTCATGCATATGTGTGTGTTAATGTTTGCCCACATGTGTACCATGCACATGCAGACAATGCCTGGAAAGGCCAGGTGGGAGTGTCATATCCCCTACAAGTGAATTTACAAGCAGTTTTGAGTCATCATGTGGATGTTAAGACCTGAATCTTGGTCCTCTGAAAGAACGGTAAGTGATTTTAACCTCTGAGCTCTCATTCCTTCCTCAGCTAGCTGTCCAATTCTCAATGTGCACTGCAAAAACACTGGCTAGGGGACTCTTAGAACAAGAATACAGATGGCCTGTTAACTGTTCTCCTCTGTCCTCATTGATACTTTTAAAACTCCTTTTAAATAGTAATTTATTTTATGTATATGAATATTTCACTGGCATGCATGTATATGTACCAAATACGTTTGTGGTTCCCGTGGAGATCAGAAGAGGGCGTCAGATGCCATAGAACTGAAGTTACAGAGGATTGTGAGCTGTCAAGAGGGTGCTGGGACTTGGGCCTGGGTCCCTTGCAAGAGCAGCACATGCTCATGACTGGTAAGCCATGGTTGGTGTGGCTGGCATGGTTCCAGCTCCATGGCTAATACTTTAGAGGTGTATCCTATGCCACTGCTCAGAGCTGCCCTAGGAGGACTGAGCTGCACTGGCGTGCTGTGGCTGGATTGGATAACACATTATTTATTTTGTTCTGCCCAACCCTCCATTTCAGCACTGGAGGAAGGAACTGTGCAAAGGAGTCCTTCCGTGTGCACACACCAGCTCAACCTTTGCTACTTATGACCACACATCTCTACCCCGTTTCCAGTCACTTTTCCTGTCACTCACAGAACAGGTTCTAGGACCAACATCTTGGCTTAAAGTGAACAAAAGTTTGTAAGTTAAAAAAAAAATGAAGTAATATTCTGCTAAACCATTTGTATGATCTAATACTTGTTTATCTAAATTTTGATATCCTTACTGTAGACACTGGAACCCTAATGACCCTTTCTAGTTCCAAACAGTTGTCACTTCTTCGTTGGTTTTCATTTTTCTTTGGATTCTATGCTGCTTACAGCTGTTGCTATAAATTTTGTGAGGACTTAACGATTCTGGGAAATGCTCCTGCATGCCACAGCATGTGTCGAGGCTTTGTTAAAAAACACTGGGTTGCTAAAATGCAACTGATTGCACTTAACAGTGCAAAGAGAAAGTAGGACTTTTACAAAGAGGCTACTCAAGTGGAAGATAATGTGATGAATGAGACAAGTAAGACATTTTCCAACACGTCAGGGAGGCGAGGGAAATCACAGCTGGGCAGAAGCATAGATTTACACTGCTCTTCATTGGTAGAGGTTAGTCTCCTGGCACCATGCTGAGACCAGCAAAGAAGATAACCATTTATTTTTATCTTGGTTTCTACAATAATAACACTGCTTGAGTTTTGCTGGCTAAGACATTTTGAAGAAACCGTTTTCAATGACTTGAGAAGAGTTTGATAGCTCTAGGTATGTTAAGCTCTAAAGACATTTCACCAAGTGTGTTACAATGTCATTAAGTAAAACATTTATTCTCTCCAAGTCTGAGCTTTCAGAGCAATGGGCTTCTATTTCTCCTGAGGCTGTTATGTCCTAAAATGTTAAGCTTTGGAGTATTATGACTCTCCCTATACCCAAAACTTGTGGGTATTTCTGAGTTTTGTTTGTTTGTTTATTTGTTTTTAAATGAGAATTTCATTGTTATTCACATGCAGATAGTGGTTTGAATGACCTAGAAAAATATAACCATGAAAATAATGATGCTGTAACTCATGCCATCTCTAACTGGACTCTAAGCTCCAAGTGCTGCAAACATGCTATTTCCTGTAAGGGCCACTCACATATTGTTTATCTCATACAAATAGGTTGCTTATCAGCTTCAAACAATTACAGCAAATTCCTCATGAGTTTCTTAAAAACAACACCACCACCACCAACAACAACAACAAAAAACCACTAGTATCAGGCTCTATTACTTGTGTATCTGCTTTACTGTATTCATTTTGATTGGTTAAGGCTGTCCTCGAGTTCCGGATACCCCTTGCCAGAGCCACCAATTTGCTGGGATATTAAGCTTGTGCCCCCATGTTGGCTGTTATTTTATTTATTTATTTGAGGATACTCACTCTGTTCCCAACAGACTTAGCTCATTTTTAAATCTGATTTTTTAGTTTTACATTATTTCATTATTTTCAAATCACAAAGGAATAAAGAGATCTGGTCAAATTGACTTATCATTTTTCACAACTGTAATTTTTGGAAGTCTCCCAGAGTTTCTGTCTCTTCTCTAGAATAGAGTGATACAAAGATAGACAGACAGAATTGCCACTTCATGGGTCATAGGCTTGTAACAGACAGAGGGTAAGGAGAGGCATGTAGGGGCCACTTACAAGGCCGACAATAAAGAAATGACATAATCCTACTTTGTATTCACATTTCAAATGGATGACACGTCTACTGACAGATATAATATTGTGTTTTCCTTGACTTTCAAGATATAGCATGAGAAAATAAATAGTTTGTTAGAAGGCCATTGCGACACTGTTCTGAAGATATGTTTGCTTGGTAGATTGGATTTCCCCCACTATGGGTTTTTGATTTCTGAGAAACATTGCAAAAGATGATATTTGAACTGGGAACAAGAATGCTAAGCTGTGACCATGATTCCAATGACATAGTCAGTTCCTTAATTTTTTCATGGAAAGCAGAGCATAAAGAAAATATCCAAAAAAAAAAAAAAAAAGAAAGAAAAAGAAATTTAAAGAAAACTTGAGGAGGTCTAGGGCATTTCTCCCTCTAAATCTCTTGGTATTTTAATAAATGGCAAAGGAATGGCTAAGGTGGGTTAAACCCTTGGTACATCTTCCATGCTCACTTTCAGGCACTGATGTGGAATCCTCACGCTTCCTCTGAGCTTCCTACTGCAGTTGTGCATATAAACTTGGAGGAAATCACATCAGAAATCCTAGTGTGAGACTCATGGGAACTAGGAGACCTAAGCCCATCCCCATCAATGGCAAAGAGGCCCCAAACTTCTTTGTGTTCATCAATGAAAAAACTCCAACTGGAAGTTTGTAGCCATCTTGAGCTGAGTTGTGATCTCAGAACACCATGCTCATAATAAGGAGATCTCCATTATTTGGTTCTGTATTTGCTATAGTGAGGAGATTATTTTACCTCTCTTTTTCAAAGCAATAAACAAATTTAAAACTGAAATTAAGTGAGAAACCATTCCTTTCAGGAAAGCTAGGAACAATCAGTTCTCTAGAAGTCCACAGGAGGCTTTCTTTCTCAATCAAGCTATAAATAATATCCATGGGGTTACAGAGTTGGGCAGGCAAGGCATTGTGGTAAGGAAGAGATGACACATTCACTGTCTGTGTTTGATGTGTCTCCAGTATAGAGAATACACTGGGACAGGACTACTGGCTACAAAGACAAGTGTACAAAACATGGGGCGGTTTTGATGGGGAAAGGTCATTTGCTCATTTGCTTATGTATTCAGAAAGGAAAAGAAGATGTGTTACATCATGCAAAAAATATCATGTAAAGTGATATTCTATGTGAGTAGTGGTGAGGAATTCCTAATTTCTGCTGGTCATCTGTTACAGGAAAGCTGCATTAGTTGCCATGGCAGATAGAGATAATAGGGTGACTCACTGTTTTCCAACATTAAATGGTTCTGTTTCTCTCACAACTTACTGGTCTAAGTGCTATGTAAGGAGGGGGTGGTGGGTGACTGGTGGCCTTTGAAATGGGCTCCCTTAGTTCTCATGGCAAGTTCTAATTAACTCACAATAGAACATTACTCCCTTCATTAACATATCACATTGATCACTGACAATTTCTCATCAGTTAAAACCCAGAGGGCGTCTAACAAGCCTGGGGGTTGTGATGATCTTTACTGCAACCCAATGTTAAACATATGAATTGGGTTGGTAATGTTCTATGTTTATACTTTGGGAAAAATATTCATGTCTTTAAATGATCTTCTTTAAAATAAAATTCTAAAACAAAAAAGTTAATTTGATAATGCAGTCGATGCTACAGAATCTTAAACAGTGAATGTGTGCCTAACCAACATATGGTGTTTATGGGAGAAGACAAGGGCATTAAACAGTCACAACACAAAAGTAGCCCAGTGCTATGAAATGAAAACAGTATTACTCACTGTTTGGTGCTAATTTTGCCACTAGTAGTCTGGAAGACTGTTACTATGGATGGTCACCTAAGAAGGAGGTATATAGTTGGTCTGGAGTTTTCTAAGCCAAGAGAGGAGGGCTGAATAAATCATGCGTAGCAATGGCAGAAAAGGATGTGGGCTTGCTGGAAAGAAGATGGCAACCATCTTTTCTTCTCCAGTGTCGAGCTACTGATAGACCACAAGGTCTCTATTTGGCCTATGTATAATGTATTTCCAAATAGAAAAAAAACAAATTGTGCTTGTGTTTCCTTGATTCTCTCTGAATGAGTAGCCACCCTTTCTGGCTTGTCCTTGCAGAGGGAACAAAAACTCTCCTGCTGGATACCAAGGGTGCCCAAACTGGTGAACAGTCACATAAATATTTCTCATCTCCAAATAAATATTTCTCATCTCCAATAGGTTAAATAGCCCTGATTGGAGTATTTTCTGGCTACCTGTCTCTACCTTTAAATTGAACCATGTCTAATTCTCAGTCAACTTTCCTAGGTCACTGAGTCCCTTCCTACCAGTCTTTGCACTACCACATCTAGTCCAACTTCTTCATCTTCATCTTCTATACTCTATTTATAGCTGTCCCTTTCATTATTTTACACCATTTGTGTCCATTTAAAATGTGTTCGTGCATTTTCTTTTGCTAAAACAAAATATCTGAAGCTGAATATTTCAAAAGAAGTTTATTTAACTCATAATTTTGGAAGCAAAATACCTAAGGTGCTCCAAGGACTCTCACTCTCATGCCTGGCTGTGAGCCTTCAATTTGTTCCCATCTGCTGCAGGAGGAAGATGATGGCTGAACAGAGAGCACTGACCATGAGTATAAAAGACTGTCATTAGATCTCTCTCTCTCTCTCTCTCTCTCTCTCTCTCTCTCTCTCTCTCTCTCTCTCTCTCTCTCATCTTTTCATAGACCAGTAGGCTGCCCAAGAAGGGATTTTGATTCTTTCTTAAGAAAGAACTTAAAGGACTTAGGGTTAGGTGGGTAGGGAAGGGAAGAGAGTCCGGAGTGAGTTAGGGGAAAATGTGATCAAAATATATGTGAATTTAAAAACTGTTCGAAAAAGAAAATATAATTGATTACATTAACAATAATAATGATGAAAATAAACATTATTTTTATCTCTCAAAAACAAAAGACCAGTGGAAGTCTGCATCCCTTCCTTTGGGGACTCTCATGGTGTTTTGTTCTGTGAGTGACGGAGGACTTCCCCACTAAAACATAGATGATTTCTGTACACGAGGGCTACTGCAAATGCATGCGTAGGGATTTATAAACTTTTCAAGCCTATATTTTCAGACTAAACCCATTTTGAAGAAACTGTATATTTATTTACATTTGTGTTTTATGTATTACAAGTATACCTTAAGAAATGTTTAATTTATATACTGATAGGTTTTATTGTAGTCATGTCCATTTTTAGAAATTGTTCATTTTCTTTTTATGATCAGTTTATATGCCTGTGACTTGTGAGCATATAAATGCAATAGGTGTTCCATCAGTATCTATATCATTTTTCCCACCACATGGCAAACATTTTTCAGTTAAATAAAGTCAAGCTACAAAGCTTGTGTCCTCTAGGGGAAGCTAGTGTTTTCCAGTGTGTGTGTTTAAATTCACCAGGCCTGCTTCAGAGATGTGAATTTCATTTGCATATAAATCTGTGATTTGTTCCTTTTGGACTCATCAGGATGAACAAGTATGAGAAATCACAGGCATTTATAAAGATGTTCTGCAGGGAAACCATTAGATATCAAAGCTCAGGCTAAACCATTTCCAGATTACATGTCAGCCATTCCTTCTCTCATTCAGCAAACCATTTACACATAAACTAGACTGGAGAATTTAATCAATTCTTACTTTAAAAGCACTATTTGATTTGATCTTAGTAAGGCTTAAGGTATTTATTGAGATACTTGATTATGCGATTTCTTATATTATCTCCTTTGTGGTTAATATCTATTAGCTGGCATTATAAAAAAAATGAAAGTTGGGAGACTATGACAGCTCAAATTATTGAAACTGAATTTATATAATAAATACACAAATTGTCATATTTATTATATCACTTATTAGTCTCAAAGGGCAGTTATTTAATTTAGAAATATTACTTGCTATTTATCCATAACAGAATAAATATGCTCTAATGGTAACTGATTATTGAAAACAAATTAAAACAAGCAAATAAACACAGTAGTAGAGAAATAAAAAAATTGGTAACTATAGTCCATAAAATTTATGTCAATTTGGATCTTTTCTGATTAAAATTTGGGTTTTTTCTGTTATTTCATTTAATCAATACAACAACCTCCTAGTCCACTCAGGCAAGTTTCACTAATAAGATTTTTATGTGTGAGTTTACAGAAACTGCCTGAGTTCAGAACTAAGCAGTGGTAGACCCAGGATATTTCCTGCCCTAAAGTCTTTTTCTATCACCAGAACCCTCAGGTCCTTCCAGGATGCTACATCATATCCTAAGTGATGTAGGTAGAGGAAAGGACTAATAGGGTACTCAACAAAGCAATCTCTGTCCTTGAAAATGCTGCAAATGCAAAGATCCATCTTGGAAGCATTGTTTTGTTTTGTTTTTATTTGTTGTTGTTTTAATTCCCACCAAGTAACCAAACCAATTTCATTCATTGGAATTAAGGAAAAGTCTCAAAGCCTTGAGTAGGTAGATTTCAAACTCTGTACTAAAATTCACTCTAGCAATGTTAAGTGTAATTGTATTATGTTTATTTCTCATGAATGAAAGCAAGTTAATAATATTGAGTAGACTTTTAGATATAATCTACTGATTATAAAGTTTGATTCTCCTACTAATCATACTTATACAAGATCATTATTCAGCAAATAGCACCTTCGTTTTGACTCTTATAGTTGGAGGGTACTTCTTCACCCAACGGATCTTTCACTATGTTGAGACTTACTCTGGCCAGGGGAATGTAAAGCAAGGTGGGAATGTACTTGTACTTTAAAAGGCTACACACACAGGAGCAAGCCTGATATAGCTGTCTCCTGAGAGCCTCTGCCAATGCCTGACAAATACAGAGACTGACAAATGCAGAGGTACATTCAGAGATAAGAATGTGAACATGCAAATTGTCAAACGGAGAATTTATATGGTGATGTGAAGTCAAAGTTGAAAATTTACCTCAATGGATTTAGGCTAAAACAGAAATATGAATTCAAATCTTGGTGAGCATTATTATTTCTTAGTTTTATCATCACTGGACCAAATAGTCAACAAGAACAGCTTAAGGAAGGAAAACTCTCTTCTGCTCACTGTTTCAGAGGGTTTCTTACGGTGGTAGGGCCATGGCAGAGAATCTTAGACAATGGTGCACAGCAGAGTGGAACACGAAGGCCAAGGACAAAGCATCACAAGCAAGGCCACCGCTTCCTGACCAATATCCTCTAAGTAGGGATTTGAATCTTGAATACATCAATGGATAAAACCATACACGAGGTCAAGACGATCCTTCATTCTGTGACCATCTCTGAAAAGGCCCTCACAGACACACTCAGATATGTGGCTGACTAATCTCATGTAATTTTCAAGTCCACATGAGTTGACATATGAATTAGTAGTGAGTGTATATATACTTATACATATACACATACACATACATATACATGGTATAAGCTATTATGTATTTTCAAGGTAACACAAGTTATCACCTATTTCAAGAAGAACATTGTGTGGCAATTTTTGTGGCAGTAGTCTTCATTCTAGTGTCTTTTAACAGGTGTCTTCAGGTAAAACCCTCATGCCATGGTTGTGTTTTCTGCAAAGTAGTTGAATGCTTCCTGAAGAATCAGTTACATTGAAATAGCAAGTGAAGTGTTGACTCAGACTGAGAAGAGCAAATCTAGCAGTTGTGCATTGCGTTGAGTTATGATTTGTTTTCAGGCCACTGAAGACCCTTTAGTACGTATTTACAGGATTTCCATCATGAGACTTATTAGTAATGAATTGTTTGTCATCAGAAGCCAAGGGTCAATGGAGATACTTTATGCTTACCAGTGCCAAAATAAGCTAAAGTACCACAGTGTAACAAACCTGTCTACACATTACCACCTCTTGGGCATGTTTTCCAAATCTGGCATAGCAGGTTTTTACCCCAGACAGAATAACTGTCTCTTAAAAGTTCTTGGCACTGACCATGGTGTGATTGGACATAATGCTATTCTCAAATTTTAAAAGCTAAATAATATTTTCTCCAGCATGAGCAACTTTCCTGATAGTCTAGCTTTTGTAGTCATACAAAAATTAAGAGGACTTTGATTCATGTGTTATCCTATATGTTATCTCAGAAATAAAAGAAAATCGTGGATTGTAATTCATCTACTTCCTTTCATTATGAGTTTTAATTATGTAAAGCCAGAGGACATAAAGTTCCGTGCTTTAGGGTACCACACAGTGACCTTAACCATCCTGACACTATTATGCTACATTTACTCTCCAGACCTCTTTGTGGCATGCAAAACTAGAGACATGTACCTTTGCCCAGTTCCAGGCAACCACCATTCCACTTTCTTTCTATGGACCTCACAACTTTAGAGACTTCCTATAAGTGGGATCATATAAAATAATTTGTCTTGTTATGACTGGAGTTTATTTTCTATAGTGAGATTTCATTAATATCCTCAAAATTGATTCATATTTTAGTATGCACAGGGTTTTTATATAAGGCTGAACAGTATTCCATTGAATGTATACACTATATTTTATCGGCACATTCAGTTGTCAATACACATGTGAATTATTGCTACACATTGGCTATTGTGAGTTATGAACATGGGTGAGAAAATTCTTTAAAACCTTGCTTTAAAATTAATTTTAGTGTGCAATCAGAGTTGAGGTTGCTGGATCACATGATAATTACTTTGATATTTTTGAGGGATCACACAGGCCACATCAGTCTACACTCCCACCAACAGTATCCATGCTCCATTCTTTCCAAGTACTTATTAACATCTTTTATTTTTATCATTTTGAATTGTGGTGTTTCGTACTTTTATGGAACAATATCTCATTGTGGTTTAGATTTGCATTTCCATAATGACTAATAATATGGAACACCTTTTCATGTATACATTGGCATACACGGTACATTCTTTTGGGGGAAATGTTTATTAAAACCTTTGTCACATTATTCAGTAGGGTTGTTGTTATTAAGGTTTTATGCATTTTGGAGATGAAACATTGTCAGTTAGACAATTCAAAAATGATCTTCCTCATTATGTGGGCTGCCTTCTCAGTCTTAATTATGTCGTTTGATGAACAGAAGTTTTTAATTTAAGGTTGTCTGTTTTATATTTTTTCACATCTTTAGCCTATGCTTTTAGTATCCTATCCAAGAAATCATTGCCAAAGCCATACATTTGCTTTTAACAAAATCTGTCTTGTAAGACATAAAAGATGATTTGCAATGTAAATCAATTGGACAGCCTGAATTAATTTTTTTCGTTCCGAATACAAGATATTAAAAACAGATAAAAGCAGAACTGTTAAATTGGAAGTTTATTGAAACTCACCCCGTAATTTTTGAAGGAAAAAAAAAGTGCATCTCGTTTGTTTAGTTTGCTTCTCCTAAGTATCTCACCCCAGTGTGGTCACAGGGCCTCTGTGGAAACACAGGAAGAGTGCTTTGAAGCCAAAGCACAAGATGTCTTTGTTTGGCCTGTTCTGCTTAGTTTAGTGAGTCTTAAAGATTTTCTCAGTATACACCCAAAGTAACAAACTGTTAGGCCGGAAAGTGCTAAGTAGTGTGTCTACACTACTGTGTACAGTGTTCTACATCTAACTAAGAGCCTGCACATACGGGGCATTCTCAACCTCTGACCTGTGACCTTGGACCTGTGTCCTCAGCTTTCCATGTACTAAGTTAGGGCAGAGGTTCACTGCATTTCCCATTCTAACCTGGAATACACTCTTCTCAAACAGGCCTTGAAGTTGCATGCCATCCAGCTTTAGCCTCCCAGGAAGTTGGCAGTTCAGGTTCATGTTCCTGGTTTGATGCAGTTAAAAAGAATTGGGATCCTTGGGAAAAACAATGCCAGTGACCAAGAGTGAGTGTATGAGATGTCAGGCTTGTGGGCAGAATGGAAGGTTATGTGTTTAGTTTGGACTGCCTTTCTGAACAAATGAGGCCATGGGTACCTGCGATGCTGTGTCACATCTAAACTGAACGGGTGATGCAAGGGAACTTCTAGGTTGCTCCTATAAATGTGTCTAAGAATCTCTTCCTGAATTCTAGAAATGCTCCTAGAAACAACTACCAAGTCCCTTGGGGCTCCCATGTCTCATACATGCCTCATACATATCTCATACATCCCAGAGGTTTCAGCAAAGTGTATCTCAAGACACAAAAGAGACTCTCTGTAAATCCCATGTGTGATGACTAGGCTTCCAATTTAAAAGCTCATTTTGCTTCTTGAAATGTGCAGCATTTAGACCTTAAAGAGTCACCTAAGGGCTTGGTTTCATATGCCCTCCTTCAAAGATTGTGAAATGAAGACCCACGGAGATACCAAGTTGACACAAGCTGCCATCAAGTCATGTCAAAACCTTAATGAGATTGTCAAATCCAAAGGCTTATCTATTGTTAGAATAGTCAGCAGAGGCATAACCAAAAAGTGTAGAGGTATGCACTTCAGGGCTGGAGATTCCCTCTTTGTCTTCCGAGATTGTCTCGGAATCTTTAGGTTTCTGTACTGACTTCCCCGAGGTACTGAAGAAGTACCAGGGTCCTGCCCACGGGAACTATTCTTTCCTACCACCTTAGCTGATCTTACTGACGCAGGCTCAATGGCACTCTCAGTGGACATCTGTGGGAGTCATTCCAGTTGAATTAGGTTTTCCGTGTGAAGTGCATGTGGATCAGGGCACTAGGGTTACTTTTGGATAGTGTCAGATGTGCTAACAAAATGCTGCCCTTCAGGGCAAACTGGGCTTGCAGAAGTTTGGATGGAAGGTTTTTCAAAATTCTTGATTAAGCAGTATGTACAAGAAGTCAGAAAGTACACACCAAGCACCTCTGTTAAATAATTATACACTAAAAAAACACAGCATAACCAAACCATTATAATTTTAACCAGTCCTATTTGTACATGAAAAGGCAGCTTGTTCACTGCTTTGAGCCCTAGGAGGAAAATCCATAAGGAGAAATGCTATTTTCTTCTCAGAATCTGGGATTCCAGTGCAGTAATTTGTTTTTGGATTGCTTAGCTGAACAGAAGTGGGGCTAAGGCACAAGGGTGTTGGAACTCGGATTTCCACTGGATATTACAAAGAACTTCCAGAGAACAGGCTGCCCTGTGAGAAACAGAGGCTCATCCAAATATCCCTGGAGAACCTAGGCAGTTCCTTTTCAGGACTTCTGCAGAAAACATTTCTTTGCTGGGTGAGAAGCGCATTAGACAACTGTCTGTGTTCCTTTAAGTCCAAAAGGGTGGAGGTCTCTAGAGAGCCCCTGGATGAATCACTGATACATAAAAAGTCTTAGAAATGAGTCCTCACCTAACTGAACTTAGTATTTATGGTTTTGAAATCCATATAGAGGCTAAAGGGCAGTTAGTTCTCTGGTTTCAGAAAGATCTAGAATGAAGTAGACTCAAAGATAGGTGTTGGCTCTCTGGGAATCTGAGGAGGGATGTAAAACAGGAAGGTGGAGGGCTTGAGAGCCAGCCTCAACAGAGTCAACAGGACCAATTTTGATGTCATTTCTTATTACGTTATTTCCATCAACTTTAGCCTTTCCATCATGAGCAAATGACAAAGGTCACACAAAGAGCCTTTACTGGGTTGCAGCCAGAGTCATTAGCCCTGAATGTTACCAAAATGACAGTTGACTCTTTTTAGGTGCCCAGAAATTCCTCCAATCCAATTTAACTCTTTCCTCAGTTCCTTTCAGTTTTACCTCTCTCAGAGCTCACATGTGGCCTCCTGTTCTTGCCCTTTCTGCAGTCAACTTCCCACCTCCACAGCTCCTCCCTCCTTCTGTCCTAGAGTCCTTAGCCTCAGATAAGCCCTCTCATCTGTGATTTCCTCTTCTTTACTCCCCGAATCAAGGCTGTGAGCCATCCCTTACTTCCCTGGTCCTCTTAGATATGTCAGGGTATGAATTAGCCACGCTCCAGTGAGGAGAACTGACTGAAACTTTCTTGAATGATATTTGCATGACAGTCAAATTTGAGAAACAATTTCTAGGTTATGAAGTTCATGTAAGCAGTCAGGACGTAGGGCTACCACTTTAAGGCATGGTTTAGCAGTGTAACCTATTCCCTCCAGTTAGATCAGTCCCTTCTACATCTGTGTATAAAGGTGGAAACTATGCAATGAAGATAATTTTAAAATTCATTGCCAGATTCTGTACTCAGTCATCCAGATTATACCAGCTTTATTCTGTGGACATGATATTAGACTAGACTGGACAGTGGATAAGCGTTATATCAGTTAGTGATATATCACACTACATAGAATTTATTGATTTCTGTGATTTTTGACATTTACTGACTGTAGAATGAAGTTGTTAGTTTTGCTTATAGACCATGATTTTACCATTTTTTTTAATGTAAAGTGTTCACCTACATGTTATACAGAGTTTTTTTCAGTTTGTTGGATAGGATGGCTGGGAAAAGTTAGGATATGAGAAAGTCCAAAAGATCTGAATAGGTTGAAATATGAGAGCTAAGAATTGGTGTTAAGAAGTTATAATATGACTGACAAATGGACTCAAATAATCAGAGTCTTTACAACCAAAATTATATGTATGTACATAAAATACAACAACTTACCCACAAGAACTCAAACCCAAGGCACTTAGAGTAGATGTTTAACAGACAGAACAGGAGACAAAATTAACCTGCTTGCTTTCATTGGACCAAAGCTATGAAAGGGAGGAAGGAAAATAGAATTCTCAGTCAGCATCATGTCAGCACTTGAAGTGTCATTACACCACACTGGCTTGTTTTCTCTACAGTGTCTACTGTTTCCAGTCACCAAAGCTAGAAACGGGACTCACTTCCCACTCATATGCCATAAAGGCCACTCTGAAAACACACCATCCACTTGGGTGCATTGGTTTTCTTTGCTGCTTGGAATCAAGGGAGAATATGCCAAATCTGGTCAAAGCAACAGCTTCCTTAAACTTTCCCACCATCAAACATTTTATCCAAATTGCTAGAGAAGGTGGACATTTCTTTTTTTCCCTCTCTGTTTGTTCAGCACTTGATATAGATGGTAACACTTGTTTCCTGCTAAATGAGGCTTACAGCTAAAATCAGCTACTGCAATACACACAGCGGCTGCCACTGCTGTGTTTGAGAAATAGAAGCCAGAACTTCCAAACCAAGAAAGTGTTTTTCCTCTCATCCCAAACATGCATATTACTTACTTTTCTCATGAAAGGAGAAATTAGCTGAACATCTGACAATCTCACCTTAACAAATAACATTGAGTTGTTGACAGCATTCTGGAAGTCCTCTCATGTGGCTCTCCACTGTACTTTGACTCTTCAGAAGGGGGACTCTTTCTTCGTGGGCCGGAAGGCTGAGAGGTGTCCAGCAAGCATCTGAGAACAGACTCTCTTCCCGTTGCCAGCCAGTGGTTTCTCTGTAGCATTGCTAGACTCCAGTACCCAGCCTTTGTCCTTGTTGAGGTCATAGTTTTTACCCATTTCTCCTTTGAAAATGTAAAAAATAGCTAAGATAAAAGTACCTGTGGCTATGATCAAGTAGACGGCATATAGGGTACCAACAACAGCTGAGGCAAGCATGAGATCCACAAAGAAAATGAGCAGCTGGACCAACATATCTGCATTTCCTCTTGATCACAGGATGTGTTTGAAAATTCCCAAAGCACTCACTAGGCAATTATGCCTTTTTAAAAATATGATCATGAAAAGGACATTTCAGAATATGCTAATGGAATTTGTGATTTCTCCAAGTATCTACCAAGGGAAACTTAATCTGATGAAACTTTTGATTTCCCAACTAGTACAAAATCATGACTAAAAGTCAAGTCCGGACCATTGCTTCACCACTGGTCTTATAACGGGGAGAAACACAGGGTTCACCTATTCCCTGTGTGATTCACTTGGATCCTAGACTTCTGAGCAATGGCACTAGGCTAACATGCATTGTCAAGAGTTCTGTTTAGAATTCTATATTTCTTAGAAAACAAAAATGTACGGATCCAGTGTGAAAGGAAAATGAACCCGTTTTTATACATCCAAAGATTCAGAAAGTTTTAGTTCTCTTGTATGTGCTGTTTTCCCTCAAATTACTTAAGAATGTAACATCTTCACTTCCTTGCAATATAAGAAAAGTTGACCTCGAACAATAGATCCATACAATTAAAATTGTGGAATCACAGTTCACTGCAGATATTAGAACAATGAATTCAAATCAGAATGCAAGTAAGAGGGCTACTCAAGACAGGAGGTAAGAAGGAAGCCATGCTCATGTGCTTGTTTGAATGATTTAAAGACGTAATACCGTGAAAATACAGTGGCTGGCCACCTTAACAAGGCAAACGGAACACCGAGGGAAATGTAGCATTATGTAACAAGCATGCTTCCCAAATGAAGCAAAATGAACTGAAGCTCATATCAGCAAAACTGATGGCACAGGGGAAATGAGATTTCATTTGTCCTTAATATGGAGAATCTTTCTTCAGAGGGTAAGAGTATGTGTGCCTGCTTCCAAACGCTTCCATTTCCCAGCCTGGTTTTCCAGTAATCTTGTCTGATCTCTGACTATCTGAGATGCCGATCTAGATATATTCATTCATTCATTCATTCATTCATTCATTCATTCATTCATTCATTCATTCATTCATATGTGTACGTGTCCAGAGGAAGTCTGCACACCATGATGCACATATAGAGGTCAGACAACAACTCGTGGGAAATGGTTCTCTCCTGTCACGTAGGTTCTTGGGATGGAACTAAGGATATCAGCCTGGGTGGAAAGCACCCTTGCACACTGAGCCGTTTTATTCTGCTCTCTTACTGGTGGTATAAGAGACTTAAAAACAACACAAGGCATCTTAATCTATAATGGTGATAGAACAGAATATTTAGGCTATAAGCTAAACAATGTAAATGTAGTGATGCAGCCATCTTTGGAAACATAGCTGGGGAGGCTGAGAGAGTTAAGTAACATTAATTTCTATAATTTACATAGTTGTAATTCAAGGAATCCTCTCTAGTAAGAAATAAACACTAGGTATAGACTTAAAAACAATGAAGATGGTTAATAACAGAAATGGAAGTATACAATTAGAATACTTATAAGACAGAATGGGCAATAGAAAGTGTTGCAATCTCCATTTCCATGCCAGGAACCTGCAGCCTGTTTAAAATGGCCAGATATCAAGCTCTATTGGTAAGCCTCCATCTAGGTCAGATGGTCAGGTATATGACACTAGTCTTTGTACCCACTGAGGTATAGAGATTTCACTAGGCAGCCTTTGCGTTCTAAATGTAAAATGTAGTTTAGACAAAAAAATACTATGAAATTTTTTTATAATTGTGATTGTTGACACTAGAATGATAACAGCAGGTGTATGGTTTAAGTATGTAGTTTAAATCAACTTCACTTCCTTTTAAAGACACATTTTCTACAAATCTTATACATAGTCTACATTGTGTTTCTACTGGGTCATACTGGCCTAGAATTTTCTATATCATTTGCAGAAGTATTAAAACCAAAATAACTTAGCTGTAAATTTTTAGCATACATGTTGACAACACCATCTATTTTTTTCTACATTTTAATGAAATATAAATAAAATGTGCTATGCATAAATGAAGATTCTATATGGTCTTAAAGAGTGCACTGTGTAGGAATTCAGGAAACAAGACACTGAACAAAGCAAAGATAATTTACATAAAATGTAAATTGACAAGGCAAAGAGATGGCTAAATGGTTAAGAGCACTGGCTGCTCTTCCAGAGATCCTGAGTTCAATTCCCAGCAACCACTTGGTGGCTCACAATCATCTATGAAGTGATCTGACGACCTCTTCTGGCATACAGGTGTACATGCAGATAGAGCACTCATATACATAAAATAAATGGATATGTATTTTAGAATGTAAATTGACATATGAAGAATGAAAAGGAATGATGGTAAATGAAGACATTTATATTATTGATGAGAAATTAATTTATGAATTATAAGTGTGTTGTATTAGTCATAATACATTTCTAAGCTTAAAACATGTTTCAGATTCACTTGGTAGTTTTTGCATATTAGACTAGTAACTGAAAACTATCTGGTAGATGGTGGTGTTATGATCATTAGCACAGGTGAGTTGGCCTTCTGCTTAAGTAGAATTCATATGCCCCATTGTAGCAAAGAGATAAACTTAGCCATGATTCCTTCCTTTCCCAAAGTACCTCACCTCAAGTAAAGAAACTTCAAAACAAACTTCAGCGCTGAGGGAAGAGGGTGAAATGTAGTGGAAAAGTTCTTGTCTAGCATATGTGGGAGCCAGGGTTCAATCCCCAGCACTGAAAGAAAGGGAAAAAGATGACACACATACATCAGCGTTGAATGTCCTTAAGTGTGTCTTTCTTATAAACGCCACTCCCTGGTTTTGGGAAGCTGCTGGAGAAGTAAGGGCAGGGACAGAATTCATCAATTTAAAAAAAAAAAACTCAACTAAATCTTCACAGAGCACTTAATAAAATCAAATACATGCTTAATATTCTTCAAGCACATTAGCTATGGAAAATTAACTTACTATTTAGTTAACTGTAAGAATATTTAGTTCAGAGTGTCTTTCCTAATGGAAACGTACATTTTAGAGGTCAACTTGAGAAGAGATTTTCTCCAGTTCTCTTCAGAATTTGCTGCATCCAGGCACTCACATTGGGCAGGTCCCAACCACCTGTAACTCCAGCACCAGGGGATCTGGCCCCCTCGTTTGATGTTCCCAGGTATCTGCATGCACATGAGGCAACATACATGCAGATATGTGCATACACATACACACACGCACACGCACACATACATACGCATACACACACACATACACACATACATACACACAATTTTTTTAAATCAAAAGAAGGGCCAGGGGTGGTGGCACATGCATTTAATCCTGGCACTCGGAAGACAGAGACAGGTGGATCTCTGTGAGTTTAAGGACAAGCCAGGGCTCTGTTACATAGAGAATCCTTGTCTCAAAAACCACCACCACCAACAACAACAACAAAACTTGTTAAGTGACTCTTTTTCTAAGGGAAAACTGTGATCAGAATATATTGTAAAAAAAACAAAAAAACCAAAAAATGCCAGGTGTGGTGGCACACGCCCTTAATCCCAACACTCGGGAGGCAGAGGCAGGCAGATTTCTGAGTTCGAGGCCAGCCTGGTCTACGAAGTGAGTTCCAGGACAGCCAGGGCTATATGGAGAAACCCTGTCTCAAAAAACCAAAAAAAAAAAAAATTAGCTAACAGGAGCTCTATGTCTGCATTTTTCAGAGAGATGGGCAAGACGGACAGACAAGTAACTTGAATTTCCCACTGTCTCAATATTCCTTTGGTCAGAGCCTACAGTTCCTGGTTACATTCCTCCAGTCATCAAAGTACCTGCTGTGAAGTTTTTGTTTTTAAGAATAGACTTTTTAGGCTGAAGAGGTCAGTGGATGTCACGCTTACCATGCAGGTGTGAGAGCCAGACTTGACATCCCCAGACTCACACAAAACCTGGTCAGCCATAGCAACTGCTTATCAATTTAGCATTCATGAGGCCCGGAATCCAGGGAATCTCCTTGGTGAGGTTTGGTTTCACTGAAAGACCCTGCCTCAGTAAATAAAAGTGGAGATCTATCAAGGAAGACATGTGATTATCAGCATGTCCTTCAGATGCATATGTGTGCTCTCACACATAAACACACAAAAGGATCAAACTTTGTAGAGAAGAGAGAGGAAAAAGGGAGATGTTGTAACTTTAGGAAATACCAAGGTCAAAGAAAGATGGAAGGAGAGCACAGAGAGAGGTGGGCTCAGCAAAAAAGTGTGGCAGTCTCATCTGTGTCACACAGGAGATTAAAACGTCTGTGTCTAGCTAACCTGGAGATCAAGGTACACATGGGAACGGTTGTCTTCTGTACCTCTCTTTGTGACAACTAGGATGATTTTTGTCACAAATTGATTTGTGGCTGAGGAAGAATCAAGGGAACTCTTCTTATGAGTCTCCAGGACCATAATTCTTGTTCTAACATGTATGTGTACAACCATTTTAGATGCAATACTAGCTATGCTAGACAACACAACTCTAACACGGAAAGAGATTTAATGTCTGAGATTTTACAGATGGATGAACTCCTTTTCCTATATGTAAATTAGATCTCATTTTGAATTTCAAAGAAAATAACATTTCAAACCTTCATTTTAATCATCCCCTCAGGGTACAGCTTCCCTTATTTAGAGACAGATTAAACCAGTAGCCATCAAGATTTCAGTCCATTTTAAAATGGCTGCAGTTGGCTATTGCAGCCAAATCATACATTTAATATCCCTCAATTTCCAGATCAAATTTCACAAGGCTCCCTATAAATCTGTCTGCTTCCACCCACTTTTCAGAACTTTTCAGAACCAAATGATGTCATGCCTTGACATGCGTATGTGTACCTGGACATTAGGAGGCTTCTCTGCTCTCCGTCAATCTTTAAAGTCCGGGAAACATACCTGAAAAGAACTGCAGTGCAGTGAGTTAGAACAAGCTTGGAGTTTTTTTGTGACAACGCAAGCTGCGTGACCTGAGACATGCTGTGGGTCTGGTGGTGGAGGATTTCACCTTAGACTCAGCAGCCCCTGACTTCTGCTTTGTGCTTTTTGGAGTCAGGAATAGACCCTGAAAAGACTTTTCCCTAAAGCATTGCTCCAGGGGAAGAAGGTCAAGATGCACTTCACTTGCATTGACACTTCCCCCCCCCCCCGTAAATGTTAGGTGGTGATGTATTGGCTTGTATTTTTACACTATTAATTTATTAAATTGGAAGCCTTCCTAGCCTCATATATGATGACTATAGCATTTTTCGACATTAATTAGGTGAACTTCCAGGTTTATAAAAAGGATCAAGTTTTCCTTGTTAGTTGACATGAGGCTTGGTTCTATGGCTTGCCTTGGCCAATAAAACATGTTTAGAAATATCAGCAAGCAGTCTTGGGTGTGTGAGCTATGTTTTATATTTTGTGGTTTTTCCATAATGCTTTTTTCCACAGCTCTTGACCCACAAGACCCAGATAGAATGGTTCTTGAGCCTGGGTTCCAGATGCAAGACCCTCAGCTGATCTGTGAGTGTTACACACAATGAATGAGGAAGGATGCACTGATGTTGCAGGCTATTCAGATTTGGAAGTGGAGTATCTTTTCACCCACAGTATAATTCAGCCCCAGGTGAACAATGTAATTAGCATTCCTTTTAGTAGCAGAAAACTATTTTAAGAATAGAAGGAGAATGAATAGGAGGAAAAAAAGAATTGCCGAAAAGTCAGTCATCAAGAGCAGTGTGTTACAAGCTTTAAGATTCTTGGCTTAGCATCTTCATAAGTCCTTGGTAAGACATTGGATGTTAGGTAAACTTCTTTTAATAATGTTGGATGGCTATGGTTGGAGGCACTTGATAACCTTTTTCTTCTTCTTGCGGGGATGAATAGGTCTGGAATTTTAATATCAACCCTCCCCTCTTTTATAGCCCACCAGTAAGCTAGCACTATGGGCTTCTCTGGTAGGGGTTTATACTGTTGGAAGACAATTGAAAGAATGGATTGTCTGAATTTGTAGTGGCTCTCACAGTAATGTTTAGGTGTGAAATTCCCAACAGGATTATGGCCAAGTACAGAGAAGTAACTAAAGTGAACTGTCTAGTCAGGCACAGTTGAGACACACTCTATGTTAAAGAGTAATACCATTTTGGCAAGTCAGCAATTACCTAAAAGCACAACTGAATGTGGTGCAAGAGAGAACTTCCTATGCATGAAGACTTTGGTTTTTGAATTCAGTCACACCTCTCATAACTTAAACTCTGCATTTTAATGTTCACTGTCATGATGAATGGGTGCGTCCTTCAGCCAGTCCACATTTAAATTCTGGTTACATAGTGAATACATGCATCTTTCTGCCCCTCTGCATTTAAATTCCCGGTAGCTTACTAGTGTCTCGTCCTTGGGAGCTGTTTACTGTTTCTCAATGTCAATGTCTTCTGTTGAAATAAAGGGGGCAGTGATAGCATCTGACTCAGGTCATTGCAAAGATAAAACGAATCAACGAATACAAAGTCTGGTAAAAAGAGCCTTGGGTGCTTAAATAATGCAAGCTATCATCACAGGGATGTCTTCTCTCTCTCTCTCTCTCTCTCTCTCTCTCTCTCTCTCTCTCTCTCTCTCTCTCTCTCTCTCTCTCTCTTTCCCCTCTCCTCTCCTCTCCTCTCTCTGCTCCTCCTTTTTCAATTTGTTATACAACTTATTTTTCTCTGACTGTGATTCCTTGAATGTAGCAGCAACTGAAGATGCTTCACAAATTAGCTATTTCAGGTCAATATCTTCTTGTGAGACCACTGGCGTCAAGAACAATGTGTAACCTGCAGCTACTAAGACAATGAATAGCCGCTGGGGTAATGTGCTCACCGTTTAGATATTTGGGTTGAAGTTCTGATAGCAAAGTGACTTCTTTAGTTTCTATGCCAGGACTTTTTTCTGAACCTTGAAAACTGATTTTACAAAACAGATACTAGGCAATAAATCCTATCACATAAAAAGGAGAAGGTCTCAACCTATGTGATCCTGGAAAGATGGCTGTTTTTTCAGATAGCTATATGAGCCCCTTTCTCTTCACATAGCTGAAATTGCTTTTAAGAGCTATTTCGTATGTTGCAAAAGCATATTACTTTAGTAACAAATAATCATTTTGTTCCTATATCCATATATGAAAATACATATGTACATAGATACACACACACATATATATGTATACACACATATCACACACACACACACACACACACACACACACACACACACACACACACACGTATATTTTGACCAAGTAAAAGATAATTGTGGGATAATAACTTTTCCCCAAAGTTGTAGACCTTAAATACATTCTAAGGAGTTTTTTGCTACTTTCAATACTCCAAGACCTTTTTTGGCCAGTGGGGAAAGTGTCTGTTCACATTAAATGAGAAATGCCAGAGCTCTGTTGAAACTTGCAACCTGCATATGAAAACAGCCCACTGGCCACAGCTTTGTGTTAAAACACAAAGACTGAGCTCTTCATTCTGTCCAGTGAAGCAGTGAAATGTGATGCAGCTCAGACAGGAGAGAGTAAGAAACGACTCTGTAGGCCTTGGGAGACTGTAAAGTTAGGGTCATTTTCCACTGATGTTCAGTCAGTGTTTGTTTTTCCCACAGGCCCTTGCTTTTTTTCTTCCTCCTTTCTCTGCCCTCCCCCCCCACCTCCGCCCCTTTCTGTGTATTACACACAGCAATAGCGCCACCTACTGGCCTGTTCTATTGCTGATTTTTCTTTCGTGATTTTACAGCTTTTATGGAATTTGGTTTCACTTTCCATGGCTCTGTGCTTGTTCTGCTGTGAACCTTTGCGGTAAAGCTGTTCTGCAGTTAATTTAATATCTCTCCATTATGAAAACGGCATTTCAAAGCAAACAAATGTTTCTACACCAACTTTTCTTTGGTATAATAATTTATGTAAATAACAATATTATTAGTTTTCCTTTTAAGGTATAGTGTAAATAAATGTGTTGTCTTAGGAAACATATAAAATTAGCAACCCAATAACATTATCCAGTTAAGAAACCTAGTTTTCTTTTATTTCCTTAAATATTGTTTCTGCATTCAGGAGTGTGTATATGTGAGTGTGTGTATGTATGTGTACATATAATATATACATATATGTTGTATGTACACACTTACATATTACTATGAGAGTTATTGATTATTATCTTCTTTTAAAATGGAGTTAGGGCATGTACTTAGTACATGTTTATAACATGGGGCTTTAGAATAACTTTATGAATATACTATTCACTTTCAGATCCTGCTTGCAGAAAATGTAGACATTCTGCTTTTTTTCATATTTTTGCTGAGCAGTGAGTCTGATCAACCCGATGAAAAGTGAGTCATGGCTGTTTGGAAGCTTGGAAGCACCCAGCACGGCCTCCTCGTGTTTGGTTACTTAGAATCAAGGGCTTGCAAATAAGAGATTGGTAAATATTTGAAAGACAGGGCAAGGGAAGAACACTTGGCCCAGACTATCACATGGTAGCATGTAAGAGTTTGGCTTGACACGGGGCTGGAGGCCAGGATTCACGTGTGATATAGTGAGGAAGGGATCCAGAAAGGGGCAGAAGCAAGATGGCAAAACCTCAGCTGATTCTGCTTGGGAGCAGTGGAGTATGAAGTGGGTCCCTGTTTTGACTGTGAACTTGTCCCTCAGTGTGTAAGGAGACAACTGGAAGCAACTGGCATCTATCTAAGAGTCATACTAACTGCAGAGTGGGATCCAGCCTCACTGAATGGGGCTCTCCTGTGCTTCAACAGGGTGTCCACAGACAGAATCTTCTGCCCAGTAGCACTGCAGGTCCTCCAACTCCTTTGAGTAGCATGTTGTTTGATGTTCCTCATCCCTCTCTGCCTTCATCCAGCTTCGCCTCTCTCCATCCTCTCCTGAGCCCCTTCGATGTGGTACCTTGTAAAGCTGATTCTTTCTGCTGCAGTCTACCTTCACTTTCTAGTCCTTTCTCTTCTGCTACTTTACTCAGTGGTAGTTCTCTATATAACAACAATCCTATATAACAACAATCCGATATATTATCAATTAGATTTTTTTTTAAAAAAAAATGATGTGAGGTTAATTATTTAGTCTATTGTAATCTTGTTTCTAACTGTTCCAGAGTAGAGTAATAAACCTTGTGACTAGCTTCTTTTCTATCAAAGGACAACAAACAGATAAGTCAGGTATTTTTTTTCTGTAAGCTAACCATTTAACCAAAGCAGCACAAAATCATGGCCTGTAAGCCTGGCCTCACATAGGCTATTGGATCTAAGGGTTAAAATATAAGAAAAACATATTAATTGGTGTTCCAACACAAATCAAATGGAGTATCTAGCTGGGACCATTTCTGTGTCGGAAAGGGAGAGAGAGAGAGAGAGAGAGAGAGAGAGAGAGAGAGACCCTGATAACCCCCAATCCTTCCTACCCTCCATTTTGTTATCTCAGAAGAACTAAACTCAAAATGCATGGCTTCACACTGTGGGGACAAAGAGGGCTGAGAAGGAAGAAGTTGTTGCTTATTCCTCTATAGGAATAAGCGCAAGCCACCAAGATGTCATATGATTAGGGATTCAGCAAAGACATGAGGGCATTTTGTAATCCATCGAGGACTGTGAACACAAGATAAAGTCATTTGTGACATGCTCCTCCAGTTTAGGAAGCAGTTGTTTAATAGGGAGGAGGTTGTGGAGATCAGGTAAAAATTAACATTTTCCTTCAGCATTTGAGAGAATTGTCCCAAACATCATTGAAATCTTAAAAAAAGTGAGTCATGTTTCTCAGATATAGTCAACACGTCCTGATTTTTTTTGTTGTTGTTTGAAAAGCCGAAAACAACCCAGATGTCCCACAACAGAAGAATGGACACAGAAAATGTGGTTCATTTACACAATGGAATACTACTCAGCTATTAAGAATGAAGACATCCTGAGTTTTGCAGACAAATAGATGGAACTAGAAAAGATCATCTGGAGTGAGGTAACTCAGATCCAAAAGGACATGCATGGTATGTACACATTAATAAGTGGATATTAGCAAAAAAACACAAAAACAACAAACAAACAAACAAACAGAATACCCAAGATACAGTCCACAGAACTCAAAATGGTCAGCAAGCTGAAGGGCCCAAGTGAGGACTCCTCAATCCCACTTGGGAGGAAGAAGAAAGCAATCAAAGAGAGAAGGGAGGGAGGAAGGGGCTTAGGAGGGAAAGGGGATGGGGGTAGAGGGGAGCATGAGCTGGTATTGTGTGGGTGGAAAAGGACTGAGGGCCAGCAGAAAGAATGGAAACAGGCAACCTTGGGAGATAGGAGGTTGGGGGGACCCTCCATAATGTATCAGAGACCTGGGAGATGAGAGACTCTCAGGACTATAAGGGAGGGACCTTTGATGAAATGCCCTACATTGGGGAGAGGGAACTTATAGAGCCCACCTCCAGCAGAAAGACAGGACATCAAGTGAGGGATGAGGTTGCCATCCCACAGTCAAAACTCTGACCCATAATTGCTCCTGCCTGAAAGAACTGCAGGGATGGAAATGGAGAGGAGCCTGAAGGAAAGAAGGTCCAGTGACAGGCCCAAAATGGGATCCATCTCAAGGGGAGAAAACCAAGGCCTGACACTATTACTGAGGCTATGGAACACTCACAAAAAAGGACCTAGCATGACTGCTGTCTTAGTCAGGATTTCTATTCCTGCACAAATTTCATGACCAAGAAGCAAGTTGGGGAGGAAAGGGTTTATTTGGCTTACATTTCCATACTGCTGTTGATCACCAAAGGATGCAGGACTGGAACTCAAGCGGGTCAGGGAGCAGGAGCTGATGCAGAAGCCATGGAGGGATGTTCTTTACTGGCTTGCTTCCCCTGGCTTGCTCAGTCCACTCTCTTATAGAACCCAAGACTACCAGCCCAGAGATGGCACCACCCACAAGGGAACCTCCCCCCTTGATCACTAATTGAGAAAATGCCTTACAGCTGGATCTCATGGAGGCATTTCCCCAACTGAAGCTCCTTTCTCTGTGATAACTCCAGCTGTGTCAAGTTGACACAAAGCTATCCAGTACAACTGCCCTCTGAAATACCCAATAAGCAGCTGAGTCAGATGCAGATATTTGCACCCAACCAATGGACAGAAGCTGCTGTCCCCTATGGTTGAATTAGGGGAAAGCTGGAAGAAGCTGAGAAGAAGGGCAAACCTACAGGAGGACCAGCCGTCTTAATTAACCTGAACCCCTGAGATCTCTCAAATATTGGACAACCAACCAAGGAGCATACACCATCTGATATGAAGCCCCAACACAAATGCAGGAGGGGACTGCCGAGTCTTGATTTAGGCAGAGATGAAGGACCCAGCCCTCAAAAGACTGGAGGCCCCAGGGAGTTTAGAGGTCTGCTGGGGTGGGGTGGGGTGGGGGGGGTGAGGGATGGAGACATCCCTCTGGGGACAGGGGAGAGGGGAGGAGGTATAGGATCTAGAACAGTCGGGAGGGGAATAAAATCTGGAGTCTAAAACAAACAAACAAACAAACAAACAAACAAAGAAACAAATGAAAATGAGTACATCAGCATATTCTCATCTCCAGCTTTTGAATTATATTTATTAATTTCATATTATAATGTTCTTTTGTACTAGTAATATTAGCCACTAATCTCAGTTAGAATACCTTCAATATTCACTACAAACTACCTCGTTTAAATCTTCTAACTTGCTTTGTTATTATGGTTTGATATTTTTGTCTCATGCTTAGGATTCTCTTACCTCTAACTGGGAAGTCTTGGGAATAGATCTGCCATTACCACAACCCAGTTTGTTTTTATTTTGATCTTAATGGCCCTAAGTGGGCTGGATCACATCCTCAAGAGTTCCTTTTCTGAGAACAAGTCACACATACAAATACAGATGTACGCACGGCGACAGGGCTGCCTTTGTTATGGTTTGAATCCCAAATGTTCCCCCAAAGCTCAGACTTTGAAGGTTTCCCTTCTGGTCAATGATGCTATTGGAAGTGCCAGAAAGTTTCGGAGCAGGGGACGAGTTGGAGGAAAGAGACCAGCGAGGAGGTTCTCTCTGGACCAGGCCTTAGGTTCTTGCTAGCTCTGTCCTGCTAAGCACTCTCTGACACCACGTTCTGCTTGGTCACAGGGACCCAGCAATGGGGTCAAGTGACTGTGGACTGCAGCCTCTAAAACATGAACCCTTTCCTTTTAAAAGCTGCTTGTCTTGGGCATTTTATCGCAGTACTACGAAACTCAGTACAATGATCTTATGTTTGTATTTGAGAGGGAACTTGGGATTATAAAATTCTGGAGTCACATTTGTTTTCTCGGCACTTTGTAAATGTTACTTCGGTCTCCTGATGTTGATTATTTGGGGAAGTAATAGATAGCTTGCCTTCTGCCCTTCCATTCTATTGGCACCTTCTGTCCGTTATAACCACAGTTTCTTAGCAACTAGAGAAGTTACCTTTTCACCCCTCACACCTGGCTTCACTGCTCTGAAATCTCCTTGAGAATGGCGGTATTATCTGATGGATTTTGAGTTCATTGAACTCATAGAATCTCTTCCACAAAATTTTGTGAAATTAATTAACTAATGACTGAAGTTTAGTTGTCTTATTTGGCACAGAACGACTTTCTGAAAGTTATTTTGTGCATGATTTACTCAGTCATTTAATCCTTATATAATTGTGACATGCTATACAATACAGAAACACATATATACACATAGATTCACATATATGTATATATATACATATATATGAATATATAAAAAACTGTACACATGAAAATGTATATAGATGTATGGGATATTTAAATTATTATTGCAGTTTGATTTAATTAGGCTTCTGACAATGAATAATCTTTTACATTTCTATTTCTGAATTTATATTGTTCTTTTAAGGGGAATTTGAGGTGGCATGCTTTTCAAAACAGGTCATTATAAATAAACGTTCAAGTGAATTCAGAATCTATGTAACAGCAGGAGTGTTCTACAAGGCTGGTTTAATCTGCTTATTTCAGCAATTACAGCAAACAGGATTTGCACAACTGGAAGTTTCATTGTCAGTGAAACTCTTGTAAGTGGAGTTTATGTGACTGCTTATACAAGGAATGCCACAGAAATAATAGATGCCATTCATAACAGTTTTGCAGAATAATCAGAAGCATGCTTCCCGTGGTCACTTCTCACCTGACCTTTAGTTAAATGCAGACTATTACACTGTAGTTTAATGAAGGCTTTCCTGTAGAAAGCTGAGTTAACACAGTCCAAGAAGGTGTGTTTCTGCTATTCCAATTCAACAGAATGATTTGGCTTCAAGAATATGAACTAACAAGGAATTTTTAAGTTTCTGTGGGAAAAAACAAACACAGAATACACTATCTTACTTGCTAACAAGGTATTCAAATCCAACATATTCAGTATCGGTCTCTCCAAAATACCAAGAACATAACCTTTCTTGCTTAACTAAAGTGTGCATCACATTTCATTATTTCAAATGTGAGTCACTTGGAGAGAACATCACCACGGCATACAAGAATGGTAGAGATATGCCCCACAGCATATTTAACCAGACATGTTTTCACGTACATTAATAATTTATCTCTCATGATTGAAGTTTGCTTTTAAGTTTTGATTTCTTCATATACTTTATAACTTACTGGGTTAGCCATAAATCTATATTGAATAAACCAGATTGTATTTTTGAGGTTGGATCTTGCAAGAGTGGAGCCATTGCTCATGCACAAATCGAAGGCCAGAGGATGCTGAGTGTGTTGCTTCTTTCCTTTGGCTCCTGCTCCTTCTCAGCCACGATTCAATCATCGGGAGGCTGATGCCTCAGACTTAAATGCATTATCTCTTTCCCTTCTTCTTCAGATCCCTTGGGTTAGGCCAATGAGAAGCCCTGCTGAAGGTCATATGGTAAGGGCAATTCTTCTTTGCCATTCTGACAACCTTGGGTTTCCAGTTCTACAAGTGGATAGCTCTCTATACCATCCATCTGAGCCATCAGGTGACTCTGGTGACATTGTCACTGACCTCAGGAGTCTGGGCGTAGAGATGATGATAGTGTTTCCCTACCCTTCTTTGTGTTAGTATAATCCCCTTAACTGTTCCCCTCCATCTCACCCACGCCTCTGAGAGAACAGATGATACTGCATCACAATTGGATAGAAACCCCTGATAGTCAATTTGTAAGTAAACAACATCAATGAGTTTCCTACTATTCCAAGATCAAATAATCTGGTTATCGATTTAGAAAATAAAGGACGACTTTAGAATAATGACTTGGATGTCACAAAGACAAAGCATATGTAGATGAAGTGATTTTTATACAACAATGAAAAGTGGCAACAGTGCCAGGGATCAGGGGTCTCAGCTCTCTCCCTCCCCTGCTCCCTCCATCTTCTGCCATCTCCCCTTCCCTTCTTCCCCCATCTTTCCCTCTCCATCTTCCCCTCTTCCTCTCTCTCCCTCTTTCTCCATCTCTGTCCCTCTCTGTCTCCCCCCTCCCTCTCTCTCCCTATCTCCCTCCTCTCTACCCCTCCTTCTCTTTCATCCTCCTTCTCCCTCTCCCTGTCTTCCTCCCTCTCCTTCTTTATCTCCCTCCCTCCATACACCTTCTTTTTTTCTTTCCCCTTCTTCCTGTTCCAGATCCAGTGATCTAAATCAGAACAAGCATATGTGGATGTTTTTGTGGCAGTAAACATCTGGTTGCATATTTTTATTGTAAATTTCAGTAAAAGAAACCATATAATCCACTTTTACAATTTTATAAGTGGTAGCAAAGAACTAGGTGGTAAACAAAGGGTCATTAAGAGAAATTAGCCTAGCAAGATGCTGCTGCCTGGGAAGAGTGTTGTCTATGTGCACATTGTCTTTTTTCATCTGCTTGTCTCTTTCTTTCAAGTGTTACCACCACCTAGAGTGCCAGAACACATTTATATCCCTACAGCTTCATCTCTCACAGTGAGAGGACCCACACAGAGCGAGTTCACCAGGGCTAAGAGGAGAAAGGCTAACTGTGCAGTCACTCACCACTCACCCCGTCTGTGGTTTGTCTGCTAACTGAGCATTCTTCTTCTCTACGGTTAGACTGAGTGATACTAGACAGGCCAACCAGCAACTATTGTGAACCTGAGGTTCAATTCAGCCCCCTGCCTTATGGACTGTACGATCTTTTTGTATAACTGAGTCAAGGTTGCCTCATCCTTGACAGTCACAATGGGTGTGGCTCAGGGGTCCCATGAAAGAACTGGCTCCCCAGGGAAAGCCTGCTTTTTCATCTTCGGGGTAGGTGAGAACTCAAGGCAGGTTGTTTGAGGTGCCACTGATGTTCACACTCCAGGGGACTCATTTGTGGTTTTAATGCCCTCTTCACTTACATGCATTAATTAGCAAAATGACTTGGAAGCCTTTGCTTCTGAATCAGGACTGGAGGAAACAAAATAGGAGACTTAGAGGGGAGGGGCTCGAAAAATAGGAAAGTCGGGAGGCAAAGAATGATCCGACTCTTTGTCTGAGATGACTTTTACCTAAAATAAAAATTAAAATCTTTAACAAGTATTTGTTTCTGTTTGTGTGTATGCATGCGTGTTAATGTTCCTGTGTGCTAGGTATAGATGGGGGAGGGGGAGATTGCATATGCAAGTGTGTGGAGGCCAGGTGTTGTTCTTCAGGTACCTTGTTTGTCTGTCTGTCTATCTATCTATCTATCTATCTATCTATCTATCTATCTATCTATCTATCTATCTATCTATCTATCTATCCATCCATCCATCCNCCATCCATCCATCCATCCATCCATCCATCCATCTATCTATCTATCTATCTATCTATCTATCTATCTATCTATCTATCTATCTATCTATCTATCGAAAGATCTTCTAACTGGCCTAGAAGTCACCAAGTAGATCCATCTATCTATCTATCTATCTATCTATCTATCTATCTATCTATCTATCTATCTATCGAAAGATCTTCTAACTGGCCTATCTACCTATCTATCTACCTATCTTGAGAACGATCTTCTAACTGACCTAGAAGTCACCAAGTAGACCAGACTGGGTAGTCAAGGAGCCTCAGTGATCTACCTGCTTCAGTCTCCCCAGTGCTGGGATTAGAAGAGTGTGGACGTTATGTAGGTTCAGGTCCTCCTGCTGCAAGACACCCCCTTTATCCACAGAACTAATTTCCATTTGAGTACTTTGATTTTGAGTCCCTCATTACTTATGATCATTATCTGATTTTAAGTGGTATAGTTTGTTTTCCCACCTACCACAGAAACTAATTAAGAGGGTCACGTAGTCATGCACACGTGGACATGAAATTATTCTGGCATATCTTAAATGCTAAATGGTTTGGACATCTCTTCTAATCAGAGTAAAGAGAAGGCTGCTGCAGAGCAAAACTGGGACATACTGTGTATTTATTTAGTCCCCATGGCTTTGATGTAAGCAAAGCATCTGCATATTACCATCTTAATTAGTGTCTTGTCTTCGTAACCTAAAAGCACAAACATTCCCCAAGTTGTTTTATGTAATATTCATTCCTGTTAAATACATAGGACCAGAAAAAACCCTGAAATGCGGACTAATAATGCATCCATACAAAGCAAAACTAAGTATAGGCACATAAGCTGTTGTTACTAATTCTAACTGCAAGCACAATTTTGGTCCATGTTTGTTTTCTTAGATCAAACAATGCCCAAGACACAAAGAATCCCAAACACAAGGGATTTATGCTTTCAGCTATTTTGGGTAGTCCCTAGCAAGATTTTAATTCAAGTAGAACTCAGCAGTAACATTCATTAGCATGTAACATCTATCAAAAGTGGAAAGAGGGCGTTAAGATGAACAAAGTGTCTGATAGGGGCAGGCAGGCCATAGGAATAATGTCAGGGTTCATTAATTTCCCTTGAAGTTTTGATGGTTATCAGACAGACAGTCTCAGAAGATTTCCCAGGCAAGATTTCAGACCTCACAGATAATCTATGATGATAAACCTGGAAATTACTGTGGACATGTTTGGGAAAGACACTTTTAAGGCATGGCACGAGGGTTCGGATAGATGTTGACAGCAATTTTCTTGGTGCATCAGACATTTTAAAGTTATAAGAACACTGTATCTTACTGTAAAATGCCCAAACACAAACTGAATATACACAGTGAAAGCGAAGCCTTTTCCTACAGGTCATATTATCTTAAGTAGTAACAGTGAGATGTGAATACTATACTCCATACACAAAGTCGTGTGTGTGCGTGCCAGCACGTGTGTGTGTGTGTGTGTGTGTGAGTGTGTGCACGCACACACTCACACACACACACACACACACACACACACGATCTTACTAAGATTTTTCCTTACAAACAATGAAAATGGATATTACATATATGTTTATATTTTTATTTTTCTGAAATGTGATCTCTTTCTGGTACTGAAACTTGCTTTATATTTACTAATTTTCATTGACTCTTCCAATATTGATTTAAAAATTATATACTTGCCTAATATTTATATAGTGCCTCACAACACAGAATAAGCTTTGGACAGGTTCCTTTTGGTTGAAATTAATGATTTCAGAAAAGATCCATTTCAAATGTCAAAGAACTTTACTCCTTCCCCACTTCACACACACACACACACACACACACACACACACACACACACACAACCTAAGTGTATTTAGAATCTTCATCAGCTCATAATTCAGTGAGAGTCCCTGTGATCTGTCAACATTATAATTTTAAAACTAAGTAAAACCGATTTTCTTTTGAGGAAGAATGAAGACAGTGCAAAGGAAGGAAGGAAGGAGAGACATGGGGAAGCATATCATTTTACATGCTCAGTTTAAAATAGCGCCCCCCCCCCAACTTGGTCATCAGTCAAATACTACGAGACACATAGATCTAAGTATTATCATGTTCTTTTCAGTCATCTTACTGATGAGGAAGCTCTGAACTAAGGAAAAGATCTGATTATTGTTGTCCAACAATTATATTAGAGATCATTTTTGTGTAAGTCTGAGGATAATCATGATCTTGTGCATGATACAAAATATAACGTATCTGAAAGTAGATTTTTTTTTTTTTTTGGAAGTTGAGAAGTTGAGATGGCCGCCTGGCTTGATCTGATAGTTCAAATGATTTTACCTCATTTAATTTTCCTTCTGTTTTATAAGCACTCAACTCCTGCATACACCCTCTCAAGTTTTTCATCTTGAAAAAAAAAAAAAACTATTATCTACTCATTTAAAAACTGTCAATTTACTCTATGCCTAGTCCCCTGCGAATACACTTCTCTGTCTCCTCAAATTCCAACATTCCAGATTTTTATGTTTGTGTTTTCTTAATTTTAAATTCATTTTATCATTTGCCATGGTATAACCTAGGAGAGCTCTCTTTTTCTCTCCCTCTCCCTCTCCCTCTCCCTCTCCCCCTCTCCCTCCCCCTCCCTCCCCGT
>NC_034592.1:119422935-119431072 GCF_900095145.1 Mus pahari | reverse complement strand
TAAAAAGACACAGGCTAACAGAATGGATGAGAAAGTATGATTTATCATTCTCTTGCATACACAAAACATACCTCACCACGAAAGATAAACATTATCTCAGAGTAAAGGGATGCAAAAGAGATTTTCCAAGCACACAGATCCAAGAAGCAACCTGGAGTAGCCGTTTTATTATCTAATAAAATAGACTTTTAACCAAAATGAATCAAAAGAGATGGGGAAGGACACTTCATACTCACCAAAAGAAAAACCACCAAGATGATGTCTCAATTTTGAACATATAAGCCCCAAATGCAAGGTCACCCACATTCATAAGGAACATTACTAAAGTGTAAGTAATGTCGTGAACGCCACACGTTAATAGTAGTAGACTTCAACACCCTACTCTCACCAATGGGCAAGTAATCCAGACAGAAACAAAACAGAAAAATAATGAAATCAAATGGATCTATCAGATATATACTTGAGAACATTTCACTCAAACATGAAAGAATTTACCTTATTTTCAGCATCTTAAAGAATTGTCTCCAAAATTGACCATGTTCTCAGTCTCAAAGTATGTATCAACAGATACAAGAAAATTAAAATAACTCCTTGTATTTTATCAGACTACCATGGGTTAAAGCTGGACTTCAATGACAGAAAATCTGAAACTCATGGAAATGGAACAACTGTCATCTCAATGACCACTGGGTCAAGGATGAAATAACGATATTAAAGACTCTTTAGAAATCAGTGAAAACGAAAGCATGGTATGCCCAAACTTGTAGGCTACAATGAAAGGAATGCTAAGTGGAAAATTCATAGCACTAATTTCCTTCATAAAGAAATTAGTTAGATCCCATATTAGCAACTTAACAACACGCCTAAAATCTCTACAACAAAAATAAGTAAACACACCGGAGTATACAGCAAGCAATAAAGTCAGGGCTGAAATCAACAAATTAGAAACAAAGAGGGCAACACAAAGAATCAATGAAACCTGGTTCTTTGAGAAAATCAACAAAATAGACAAACCTTTAGCCAAACTAACTAAAAGGCAGAGAGAAGATATCCAAATTAACAAAATTAGAAATGAAAATGGGTCAGGCAGTGGTGGCACATGCCTTTAATACCAGCACTTGGGAGACAGAGGCAGGTAGATTTCTGAGTTCGAGGCCATCCTGGTCCACAGAGTGAGTTCCAGGACAGCCAGGGCTACAGAGAAACTCTGTCTCAAAAAACCAAAAACCAAACCAAACCCCACCACCACCACCAACAACAAAAATAGCAACAACAACAACAACAACAACAACAACAAAACAATATAAATGAAAATGCGGGCATAACAAAAGATACTGGAAAAATCCAAAGAACCACCAGGTTTTACTTCAAAAAACTGTCCTCCAACAAAATTAGAAAAATCTAAATTAAATGGCTGATTTTCTTGATAGATATTACTTACCAAAGCTAAATCAATATCAGATAAAAAAAATCTAAATAAACCTATAACCCTTAAGAAAATAGGAGTCTTTAAAAGTCTCCGAACTATCATCACCACCACCACCACCACCACCAAAATCCTATGGCCAGAGAATTCTGCCAGACTTTCAAACAAGAGCTAACACCAATATTCCCCAAATAGAAACAGAAAGAACATTACCAAATTCATGTTGTGAGGCTACAGCCACCCTAATACCTAAACCACACAGAGACTCAACAAAGAAAGAGAATTTCAGACCAATTTCCTTATAAACATAGATCCAAAAGTACTCAACAAAATACTTGCAAAATGAATCCAAAAATGTTTAAAAACTCAGCTACCAAAATCAAGTTGACTTTATCTCAGAGAGGCATGTATGGTTAAACGTGAAAATCCATCAATAGAATTCACCATAGTAACAAGATGAAAGGAAAAAAAAGAGCCCACACAATCATTAGATTCTGAAAAAGTCTTTGACAAAATCCAACATCTTTTTTTATGATCGAAGTCTTGAAGATATTAGTGATACAAGGCAAATACCTAAACCCAATGAAGGCAATATTCACCAAGCCATAGCCAACATCAAATTAAATGTAGAGAAACATAAATTTCATTAAAATCAGGGACAAGACAAGGATGATCACTCTATCATTATATATTCAATATAGTATTTGAAGTTGTGGGTTTTTTTGTTTTTTTTTTTGTTTTTTTTGTTTTTTTTTGAGACAGGATTTCTCTGTATAGTCCTGGCTGTCCTGGAACTCACTTTGTAGACAAGGCTGGCCTCAAACTCAGAAATCTGCCTGCCTTTGCTTCCCAAGTGCTGGGATTAAAGGCATGTGCCACCACTTAAAGTAGTAAAACAACTAAAGGATATCAAGGAGGATAAGAATGGTAAAGGAAGAAGACAAAGTGTTGCTAATGACGGATGCTATCATAGTATACATAACAACCCCAGAAATTCTACCAGAGAACTCCTATACTTGATAAACACCTTCAGCAAAGTTGCTTTATACAAAATTTAAAAACTAAATAAAAATCAGTAGTCCTCCTATATACCAATGATAAATGAGAAAGAAATTATGAAAACAACACCCTTAACAATTACCACAAGTAATATAAAATATTCTGGTATAACTAATCTAGCAAGTGAAAGACATATTGACAAGAACTTCAAGTCCTCAAAGGAAAAAAATTAAAGAAGATATCAGAAAATGGGAAGATCTTCAAGGCTCATGGATCAGGAAAGTTAACAGTAAAATCAGTCATCTTACCAAAAGCAACCCACATATTTAATACAATTTCCATCAAAATTTCAACACAATTCTTTATAGACCTTGAAAGAATAATACTCAACTTCCTATGGAGAAACATAAACCAAGGAAAGCTAAAACAACCCTGTGCAATAAAAGAACTTCTGGAGGTATGACTATCTAGGATTTCAAACTGTACTACAGAGCAATAGTAATAAAAACCACATGGTATTGCCATAAAGACAGACAGGTTGATCAATGGAATTGAATCAAAGACCCAGAAGTAACCCCATATACTTATGAACACTTGATTTTTGACAAAAATAAAAAAGCCAAAACTATGCAAAGGCATCTTCAACAAATGTTGCCAGTCTGTCTATATGTCTGTCTGCATGTGGAAGAATGTAAATAGATCCATATCTATCATCCTGCACAAAACTCAAGTACAAGTAGACTAAAGACCTCAACATAAAACTGTAAACACCAAACCTGATAAAAGAGCAAGTGGAGAATAGCCTAGAATATATGGGCACAGAAGACAAGCTCCTGAACAGAACACCAACAGCTCAGGCACTAAGATCAACAATTAATAAATGGGATCTCATGAAACTGAAAACCTTCTATAAGGCAAAGAAGACCTTGAAAAGGACAAAGAGCACCTACAGAATGGGAAAGTATCTTTACCAACCTGATATTTGACAGAGGGCTGATATCCAAAATATAAAAAGAACTTAAGAAACTGACATCAACAAGCTAAATAACCCAATTAAAATGGGGTACAGATCTAAGTAGAGAATTCTCAACAAAGGAATCTCTAATGGCTGAGAATCATCTAAAGAAATGTTTAACATCATTAGTTACCAAAGAAATGCATATCAAAACCACTCTGAGATTCCATCTTAGACCAGTCAGAATGGCTAAGATAAAAAAATCACAAGGGATGCTGGAGAGGATGTGGCACAAGGGGAACACTCCTTCATTGCTGGTGGGAATGCAAACTTTTACAATGACTTTGGAAATCAGTTTGGCCATTTCTCAGAAAATTTGGAATCAATCTATCTCAAGACCCACCTATCCCACTCCAGGGCATATATCCAAATCTACCTCAAGACCCACCTATATCTACCCAATCTACCTCAAGACACACATATACCACTCCAGGGCATATGCTCTACCATACCACAAAGACACTTGCTCAAGTATGTTCATAGCGCCATTATTCGTAATAGCCAGAAACTGCAAAAGACTTAGCAACTGAAGAATGGATAAAGAAAATGTGATGCATTTACACAATGAATTATTACTCAGTTATTCAAAACAATGACATCATGAGTTTTGCAGGCAAATGGATGGCGCTAGAAAAGATTACCCCGAGTGAGGTAAGCCAGACCCAGAAAGAAAAACATAACATGTACTCACTTATAAGTCAATATTAGCCATAAAACACAGGATTGCCATGCTACAATCCACAGACACAATAAAGTTAAGTAACAAGGAGGGTTGTGTGTGTGTGTGTGGGGGGGTACCTGAATCTCACTGAGAAGGGAGAATAGAATAGACATGAGGGCAGATGATTGGAGGGGACTGGGTTGAGAAAGGTGGAGGAGGGTGTGAAGAGGGAAACAGCAGGAATCAATTAGGGGAGGACAGAGGGAAGGAGTACTGAATTAGAGAACTGGAATCAGTGAATGGGAATCTCTGGAATGGGCTGGAAACCTAAGAAAATGAAAACTCCCAGGAATCTATGAGTGTGACTCAAGGTTAGACTCCTAGTCATGGAGGATACAGAACCTGAAACCGTCTCCTTTAATCAGGAAAGATTTCCAATGGAAGGATTGGGACACAAATCTAGCCATAAAGTCTTGAACCCTTCATTCGTCCTGCCTACAAAATGTGCAAGGGGAAAAAAATGGAGCAGAAATTAAAGGAATAGCTACCAATGGCTGGTACTGCTTGATACCCAACCCATGAGAGAGAGAGTATCCCCTGACACCACATACTTGGAGATAGGAAACTAGCATAATGATCATCTGCGAGCACTACCCATCAACTGATGGAAACAGATGCAGAGACCTATAGCCAAACATCAGGAGAATAGGGGATCCTGTGAAAGAGAGGGAGGAAGGATTGATGGAGCCAGAGAGATTAAAGACACCACAAGAAATCCTACAGAATGAACTAACCGGGGCCCACAGAGGCTCACAGAGACTGACCAACCAACCAGTGAGCATGCATAGGCTAGACTGAGGTCCTTTGCAAGTAAGTAACCATTGGGCAGCGTGACTGGGCTGCCTTTACTAGTCACAATAGAAGATGAACCTAGTCCTATTGCAACTTCATATGCCAAGGTGGGATGATATCCAGGTGAGTCCTCCCCTATTCTAAAAAGAAAAGGAGCAGAGTGAGAGAGAGAGGATCTAGGAGGAGAAGCAGGAGGGAGGGGAAACTGTGGTTGGTATGTTAATTAATTAATTAGTTAATTAATAGATTAAAAAAGAAAAACTGAGTGCAGATAATTTATTTCAGAGATAATCCCAAGGAAAGGACATGTGTAGGAGTTCCGTGGTAGGGAAAGGTGATGCTGGTAATAGGTGTTTTATTAATAAAAGTCATGCTATAGGCACTGGAACTCCATCTCACAGAAGCCTGTGAGAGACCCAGCAGACATGCACTGTCTGTAGCTAAGGATAGTGATAAATGTGACTCCACAAACACACACACACACACACACACACACACACACACACACACACACACACAGCTATGTTTAAAACAATCCAATTTGGTGCACAAGTGCACGTGGTCTGTGTGTCTGTGTATGTGTATGAGTGGTATGTGTCTGTGTGTGTCTGTGTGCATGTGTAAGTGGTGTGTGTGTTCATGAGTCTGTATGTACAAGTGTGTGTGTGCATTCATGAGTATCGTGTGTTTAGTGGTACATATCTGTGTCTGTGCCTCACAATGTCAAAATGTTAGATACATTGGCAAGCAGCTCAGAATGCTTCGGCAGAACAGGAATGAAACTGGAGAACCTTTGTGCCAGCAGGTCCCAGTCTTCAGTGGCTGGAAGACCCACCATGTAAGCACTCAATTCTATTGGAAAACCAGCTTCTGGTGCAAAGTGTCCCGTTTCCTCCCTTGTCTTTCTGACTCTCTGTGTGGTGCTGGTTGCTTTATCTCAGCTATGCCTTCTCAGTCCATCTCTTCCCAGGTCTCCTCTGGTGATGTGGAGCCTTATGAGGGCAGGTCAGAACCACCACGTCTGTGCCTCCTTTTGTTTTGACCATGGCAAACAGTACTTTCCCTCTTTCTCTACTGGGGTTAATGGAAACATGACTCTCAATTTTAGTCTCCCATGCTGGAACCTTGGGGTGTGTGTGTGTGTGTGTGTGTGTCCTCACTATTAGCTCTAATCTCTCATTAAGTCCTGTCTATTGAGAAAACTTGTAAAAGTTCTTTAAGCTGTCTTCTCTTCCACTACTTTGCTATGGTTCTTATCGCTCCTCTCTGTGACAGTTGCAATATTCTGGTGGCTTGTTCTCCTTTAGTTTCAATTTAAACTTTTCTTGGTCCAGGTACCACACCACAGCAGACTGACCTTCTTCTATTGTAAATCTGCTCACATCAATTTGCCTTTTTCATTCATTCAATGCTGCCTGCATGTTGCAGTCAGTTTAAAACCTCTCGCTTTATTAGTCACAGACAGGCAGCGATTTCTCTTTTGGCAATCTTCAAAGAAAGTGTTAAACAACAGGAATTAATCTTCTTGTAAAATTTTTGATTATACTTGCAAGCCCTGTTGAGCATGAGGTGTTTTGACAGAAAGGCATCTTTGGTAGTATCTTTAATTTCTTTAAGCCATACTGCTCCATTAAATTATTTCTGAGTTAATCATTTTTTATATGTTACATCTAACGATTTATTCACTCCACCTAGATATTTAAATTTATAGAATTCACAATATTTTTAATTTTTTTCAGCTTTCCTCCTTAATTTACTTGTTTAATTATAAATAACCTCTTATCCCCATTTAGTATCACCAGAAATTTATGATAAAAGCATTTTAATGAAGTAGGCTTTTTGTGTCAATTATTGCTATTTTCTGTTACTTCTGTTGCTCACCATTTGCTGGAGTTTTGTCATTATCGAAATGTTTCCTCGTCCTTGGATCACTGATTTTTGCCTCCCTATAGCAGACACAGAAGTTATTCCAATAAACTATGTTCTTCATTGGAAGCTCATTTGACTTTTTGGTTTAGTTCTCTTCCTTGATATGTATACCTTAATGTATGAACTTAATATATACAATATGCACATTTAAAATGATTTTTCCTCATATATCTGCATATACTTTTTTCAAAGTATTTCTTTTAATTTAATTTTATTATTATTATTATTACTTTACTTATTCACTTCACATCCCACTCATTGTCACCCTCTCCCATAGCCATTCCCCCTCCCCCTCCCCCTCCCCTTGTCCTCTGATCAGGTTGGGCCCCACTGGGTATTCCTCTACCACTTCAACTTTCTTCGAGGCTAGGCGGTTCCTCTTCCATTGAGGCCAGACAAGGTTGTACACCTAGTAGAACATATCCCACACACAGTTAACAGCTTTAGGGATAGCCTCCACTCTAGCTATGTGGGACCCGCATGAAGACAACACTGCACATCTGCTACATATGAGCGGGGAAGCCTAGATACAGTATTGAGTGATGAAGTAAGAACGAAGGACCCACCCTTCTGAATTCCTGAGTTCAGGAGGAAACTCTCTTAGGTAGACTCCCTGAAAAGCAAGTGTGGAGGTCATCACAACTGCTGAAAGCTACAACAACAAATTCTTTCTTGTAAGGAGTTACACTACGTGTAATCAGTGTCCAGCCTCATGCCTGGAAAGGGAAGGGAAATGCCTCAGAATACATGAAAAAATGGAGGTTTGGCAGTGTCCACTTATTTAACTTTAACTGGGCTGTTTGCTAAGATTATTTTCTTGTGCTGGACAAAAATTAGAGAAAATTTCAGGAGACTTCTTTCACATTCTGGCTATTAATTATAATTATTATAGCCTTTGCTATTAAATAATACCATTAGCATTTATCTTGATTACTGCAACCTTATCTCGTTTCATCTTATAAATGTCACATTCTTTTTCTGCCAATTAAAAATTAAATTGAATTATGTGCTGGCTGCCAACTAGTTTGTGTCCATGTGTCTCTGTTTAATTTCTGTTTCCAGGATCTGTCCATTGGTGAGAGTGGGGTGTTGAAGTCTCCCACTATTATTGTGTGAGGAGCAATGTATGCTTTAAGCTTTACTAAAGTTTCTTTAATGAATGTGGATGCCCTTGCATTTGGAGCATAGATATTCAGTATTGAGTTCATCTTGGAAGATTTTACCTTTGATGAGTATAAAGTGCCCCTCCTTGTCT
>NC_034592.1:119419138-119421300 GCF_900095145.1 Mus pahari | reverse complement strand
AGGACTGTGGAGTTGTCTGGTCTGTTTGAAACCAAGGTAAACCTGAACTGATTAAAAGGAACCTGAGCCTCTGGTCAGGAAAGGCTCTGGTGTCTTTGTTCCTGCTGTCACAAGCCCTTTGGAGCAGCTGTTGTGTTCCACTAAGAAGTGATCCTAAGATTGCTTGGGCAGGCCCCTAGGGACCATGGGGGTGTCCACCGAATCCGCACCCTAGGTGACCCGGAGCTGGCACAGACCAGAAGGGATTTTTCCCCCTGGTCAGGCCGGTTCTCTGCTGCCCTAGTGCTGTCTCAGGTCCAGTGCATGATTGGATTGGAGCAGAAGTTGTGTTCCACTCACCAGTGATCCTAAGATCGTGTGGGCAGTCCTCTAGGGACCGTGGGGTTGTCCGCCCACTCCACGCCCCAGGTGACCAGATGCTGGCACAGACTGGAAGGGATTCGTGCCCCTGGTCAGGCCAGTTCTCTGCTTCCCTAGTGCTGTCTCAGGGCCTGTGTGCGATTTCCAGTTTGTTTTTTAAAAGCAGTTGATAATTTTAAATTGCTTACATAAAGTTTGATCATAATTTCTAACAAAAAATTTTAAAAATTCTTTCTAGTTTGTAATTCAAGCTGTATTTCTTTTTTCTCCTAAACATAATATAAAACAGCCACATATGCAGAAATGTTAAAATAAATACATACTTCAAACAAATATGCCTATGTATAAGATAGAATATGGGCAAAGTATTCTAGTATATTCTAACCTTTCAAACATATTTATCATTGAATAATTACAAACAAAATGAGAAAAAACATGCAATCACCTTGCTTTCATAACTTGCCAGGGTGTTTTTGTAAAAAATATTTTTAGTAAATAGTCTTTCAAGAGGTGTATTTCCATGTATCTCACAACGTATCTGTATGATTAAATGCTTCACTTTGTTATTTGAATTGGGTTCTGTTGATGGGTTTAAATAACATTGGCTCCAATGCAGTAATAGCAAATGACTTCAATATTCTATGAGTAGGAAAGTCTTCTGAACAACACTAAACAGAAACTTTGCTTTCATGAAGCTTCATAACTGCATGTGTGTCTATGTATAAGATTCAGAATTAAGTTGGGAATTGTAATGGTTCAGCAAACCAGCAGTAGTAGATTCTTTTCTAATATCTATCACCTCATTAGATCTAGAATTTTGGCTGTGTTTCTAGTTCCAAGCATGATTTCTTTCCTGCTGACTGGACCTTAAATCCAACCAGACACCTTTTGGTTACCACCACACCAACGCACATAACTTACTGCACCTTTCATGGATATCTTGTCATGGTGGTCATTGTTGTGGTTCATAGATGTTGCAGCTGGATAAGACTATTCATTCTCTTGGCAATTTACATAGTACTTATTGATACTGTGGAAACTAGATTGCAAAGAGGAGACTTTCAGTTTCGATCCAGCTCAAATGATCTGAGTCCTGTGTCCTAAGTCTGCAGCATCTTCAGCAGTAGAGTCTTTATACTCAACTTGACATCAAAATAGAAATATGTATTGCTCTGAGGGTCGCTTGAACCACACTGACTCAGGACTGTTTCTGGAGTTTTCCTTCTAGGGACCATTGTTGGTTATTATTTCTTAAACAAATTTCTCTTTCAATGATATTTTTCCATTTATTTTATTAATCTCTTCCCGGTTCTTATTTATTTTTGTCTTCCTGTCTGTTTGTTTGTTTGCTTCTTTTCCTAAAGGCTAAAGATGCAACATCATTAAGTTATTCAATTTAGATGTCTCTAGTCTTCTAACGTAGTCATTCCACTTTAAGACTGCCTTCACTGTATTCTATAGGTTTGGCATATTTTGCTTTTATTTGCATTCAGTTTTAGGGATTTTATATTTTCTTTCCTGATTTCTTCAATGATCCATTCAAGTATCAAAGGCATACTGCTTAATCACCAGGGATTTGTGTATTTTCTGTAGCTTCTTTTGGTAGAGACTATCTACCTTTAATTTCATTGTGGTTAAATAAAATACAAGTAGTTATTTCAACTTCCTCAATATGTAGTGGAACTTGCATTGTAAGATAATATGGGACATGAGCATTAGTATCTAGGTTTGGTGGCTGATGATGGGATGGACTCCCGAATGGGGTACTCTCTGGATAGTCCATCCTTTCATCTTAGCTCTAA
>NC_034592.1:119398196-119418653 GCF_900095145.1 Mus pahari | reverse complement strand
ATGGGAAACTTTCGGGATAGCATCTGAAATGTAAATAAAGAAAATAATAAAAAAATAAAAAAATAAAAAAAAAGATAATATGGGACAAGTTTCAGAGTAAGTAGTATGGATTGCTGACAATTTCCCTTTAATAGTTTGTGCGTGGCATGTTTTATGGATGTTTGCTTAATTCGTTGATCCATGATGTCTTTTAATGTTAATGTTTGTTTATTCTTTGATCAGATGACCTGTCTGTTCTTGAGAACAAGGATTCTTGTCTGGGGTTAATCGATATATGACTTTTTACCTAGTAGTTTGTTTTATGAAATTATGTTCACCCGAGCATGGTGCATATGTTTAGAATTACAATGTCCTCTTGATGGGTTGTTCCCTTGATCAGTTTAAAATGTTCCTTATCCTTTCTGATTAGTTCTTTTGAATTTTGTTCCTGTCAGGTATTTGAATAACAATGCCTGCTGTTTGTCTGTTTGTTTGTTTGTTTTGATTTGGCTTGGTTGTATACTTTTCCTCATATTTTCACTCTAAGACAGTACAGATCTTCAAAAATGAGGAATGTTTCTTAGATGTATGTTTTCTAATCCATTATGCTAGTCTCTGTCTTTTGATTAAGCAACTGAGCCTATTGATGTTCAGAGTTAATGAAACGTATATGATAACTCCTGCCAATTTATTGATCTTGTGGTGTTTGGAGTTTTCTGAGTTCCCTTCATTTAACTAGTGTTTGAGTATCACTTACTTTTCCCTATAACCTCTTGAATGAGTTTATTCCTCCTTTTAGTCTCAGATATTCTTTCCAGGAATTGCTTAGTGCTAGGTTGCTGTTTGTCTTCCTCTTTTATTACATCCAACAAGGAAAGTTGTTGTTGTTGTTGTTGTTGTTGTTTTCAATTATGACAGTCTCCCTGTACATAGTGGTCTGTATTGGCAACCGTGATCTTTCACAACTTGAAATACTTCATTCTATGCACCAAGCACAGTTGTACCCAGTTGAATATGTTGTACTCTTTCCAGTAGCTGAGGTGTTTTCAGCCTGGCTGTGGCTACTATGATAATTTGGGGCAGCCACAGACCAGTCAAGGTTGTTTTGTGTTCACAACTGTGAAGTTAGTAGGAGTTGTTTAACCCACTATGGTCACTACTACTGGGGTATCTAGCTTTGGTGGCTACAATGGATAAAGCCAGAGACACTGGGTGATAGGAGTCTCTTCTTTGTTGAAAATTCCTGTTGAACTGCTCCTGTGGGTATTTCACTGAACACAGAAAGGCCTCACAGTGTGGTTCCCATCACGCCTACAGCAGCTGTATCTCCTGTGATGGCAGCAGCCTGGTGTCTGCAGTGCGGTATCATGTCAGATCTTAAGGGAAGATCACTGGATCGAATAACTACTTCTGACCAATTGTTGGGTCAGAGAAGTGGCAGGAACAGATGACTGAGTGATAGCTTTTGTCCATTTCTGTGCTTCCTTAAGAATACTCACCCACTTATTCAGATAGGACCCCTATTCTGCCTTCTTAACTAGAATTCAAAAGAAAGTTTTCTTGATTGGTTTGCTATTCCCTTAGAAACTGGGATATGGGGTTGCCACAATGACTAGCATAGAATTTTTCGAGTTGTGATTTTCCTGACAGGAATAGTTAGTAAAACTGAAAGACATTTTGATGAAGTCAGTTGCCAGTTTCATTTATTTCTTATTAAGTTTCAGTTTCATTTAATTTTGGGGGTCCTGGGACTTGAACCTAGGACAAATGCTTGGCCATTGAGGACAACACTCAGTTCAAGAGGTTTGGTTATAGATGATGCTATGATTTGGTTTTTGATCCTAATAGGAATATCCAAATAATTGAATGCTATATCAAGATTTTATGCACTTTTTAAAAAAGCTTTTATAGTAACTATACTTTAAAAAAATACTAAGATATGAACTCATGATCAAACTCATGCTTTTTTTCAGTAATGAAGTATTTTATGTAGCCACAAATATATTATCTGGGAAAAATTATTTATCTCATTAAGTGGTATACTCACAACAAAAATTTACAATGATATATAATAATTAGTTGTCAACATTTTAACATCTTTATAATGCTTTTTATTAATTATGTTACATTATAATTCTTCAATGTTTTAACACTTCAAAGTATATTATTTTTACTAAGAGAAAAATATTACAATATCTTCTACATATAGAAAAATGTAGGGCAATAAAATATTTCCAACATAAAAGAAAATACTTCAGGATACGACTCTATAGAGTAATCACAACCAAAATTTGATTTTAGACAGTCTGAGGGAGCATATACGCTTTCCTACCATCACGGACAATTTGTTCCTTTTAATGGACAAACTAATGCTAAATTTCAAAATTATATTTTGTTTCCTTTGCATCTACTTATATTCCTCTGGATAGAGTTAAAATAGATTGGACCATTTTATTACATTGCTAGAGCCAGCTTAAATTTGTGAAAGGAACTAAACATTTTCAAAATTAATTTTGGGACAGGTTCACTGTGGGCAGCCATTTATAGAGTAAGAGATCTATGTGGCCAGGATCAAGACCACATGGCATTTAGGCACATATAGTAGGATGCTTTGAGACTGAGCCAGGTCATGCTGATGTTTAGTTAAAGAAACTGAGGAAAAATACAACTTTACTGTAGCAGCCATCTACATATTTCACTATACAAGCTCAGTGTCCAGAGTCGTCTGATACAATTCTCAGTTCCTGCAAGCCATAGCTCCTACAATTAGGGATAATTTCCCAGAACCACTTTTATGTCCCCTGCTAGAACATTCTTTAACAAAGTGCCTGTGGTTCATCTGATGTCCTAGTACTGTGTGGTCCAGCAGAGCATCCCGTGACAATGAAAATGTTCAATGTGTGAGCTGTTCGGCATTCACCACCCACAAGTACCTTTTGAGCATTTTAAATATGATTAATACTACAGAAAGAACTGGATGTTTAGCATGTATAAATTTAACTAATTCAGTTTGAAATTTTTAAAGCCACATTATATTTAATTACTACATTAGACTTAATATTTTATACAACACAACTCATTTAATTCACTGTTTACTTTTGATTAGACCAAACTTCATAAATGTTAAATATTAACTTCTAGAGACTGGGAAGCTACAGATGGTCTCTGCCCTGTACTATTTGATTACCCTGTCGCCATTAACCAGTTTTGTATATAATTAACAACCTTATTTTGACATTCCTTCTTTTACGGAGAATGCGTGGTTCAAGTATTTCCACTCTCCTTCAGCCCATGTTACCGCCCCGTCGTTTCTGGATGCTGCTATAGCAGACATGCACACTATTAATACTCATGAGAATATTGTACTTTTGATGTTTTGCAAATTATACTCTGGAGCTGTTTCCCATCTGACTTCACTTACGATCTGCAGAGTTCTTCCAGGCTTCACGTTTTGCTCCTGGGTAAGATTCAGGAGCAGCCTCTAATTATTTTGTTCTATGTGGATCCCAATTTTTGCTAGCATTTTCAAGAGGTAAGAGTATGGCCCTTATTTTATGTTATGCTAGTTTAGTTTCTAATCCCGGCTTTGTCTCTTATTCCACTGTTAATGTATAAGAGTTCTGATGGTAAAAATAGGGGAAACTTCCTAATAACAGCCCCATGGTGGTCAGACACTCTGCTCTGTATTGAGCAAAAGAGGTCTCTAATCATGTATTATCGATCCATGTTGATTGCCTTTTGCTTTGAGAGCATTTCCACTCAGAAGCTTTCTTCCGTTCTTATTTATTTTCCTGAAAGGTTTTCACAAAAGCCCATGGTTTGGGATCACATTTTGGCCCTACTTTCAAAAAATTCAAATCTGTGCTTCTAACCTCTTATACCTGGGAATACTTGAGGCCAGGATGTCAAAACAAGACATTAGGTTGAGCTCTAATCTCATATTACTGGAATTACAAAAAATGTAATTTTGGCATAGACAACCTATGGAGGGATGAACTCACTTAGGTCATCTAGCAAGTAGATAAGAGACACTTTGGAGATTATCAAACGTGATTCTCCTGTGATTTTAACCTGTAGCACTGACAAAATTAATTTCTGTTTCTTAATTTACCTAGCCTCTAGTACTTTGTTATAGTAGCGCCAACCAGTTAATGTCAACATAAAGGTTAAACATCTATAAGCTTAGAATGCAAAGGCCCCTTAAGAAGAAAAATATTTAATCTTCTGTTAATAATTTACATTTTAGCTTGAGTAAAGAATAAACATTGAAGTGAAAATTTGGGGGAAGTGGATAGGGTACATTATTAACTAAGGGGCCATTATAAAACTATCATTGTCTAGGAGGAGCAAAAGAAAGACAAGAAATGTGAACAGCAGTATCAATGTACAATAGATATCAAATTTATCAGATATCCCGGCTGGCTCTGTGTATATTCAACAGGTCTTCCTAAAGGGTATTGATTAACAAGCTGTGTAACATGTAATCTGTTTACTATTTCTGCACGTTGAATAGATGGTTTCCATGTTTTGTCCTGTGATTCTTTTTGAGAATCTGGTCTACTGGCAGCCTGTGGTCGAGGGGTTTAGGATGGTTCTTACCTGAAAAATCCAGCTCGCCCCTTATGTGTTTCCTATGTATGACAAGCTGTTGCAGGCTTGGTTTTCTAGTCATGGCCAGGATCTAAGATTGTCAGGGCCCAGGTTCAGAACTGACATTTTAAGTTTGCTATGTTCCATCAGTCAGAATTAACCTCAAGGCCATGGCAGAGTCATCAGCCTGGAGAATCTTGCAGAAGAAATGCTACTGTCACCTTGGCAAGGGCGTGGGTAAGGAAGGCTCAGAGAATTAAGACCATTTTTGTTTGATTTTGCTGTTGTCTTATTGCAATTTATTATAGTATCAAAATTACAGTAAGGTAGAAGCAATAAAAGATAATTTTATGGTTGAAGGTCATCAGAACATGAGGAGCTGAATTACAGGGCCACAGATTAGGAAAGTTGAGAACCACTGAAGACCAGTTTTGTAATACATAGCATTGTGATCACAGTGTACGCCATTTTTGGTGTTTTGAGAAGTTTTATATTTTAATTTTGTACCAGAACTTCCATAGTCACTTTTTATATATCCTTAGAAGAAAATGTGCTTTGAAAGGTGCAAAAATGTGGAAAATTAATAATTACATGCTTTAAATTCTCATTCTCTTTGGTGTCCACCTAAGAATGTGCACAGTTATTTTAAGCATGTCACTGTTGCCTACAGATAAAGCCGGGTTTGTTTCCCTAGAGGAAATGGGGCTTTGATACCTCACCGAGAGAAAGTTTTGTTAAGCTTTCAATGAGAACAAGAACAGTTTCTCAATTGACATCCTGTCATTGAAACTAGGGAGGAAATGGACAGTACCTGTAGACAAAGTAATGAGACTGAACCCAAGAATGACCTGGCAGGGGTCACTTGTCACTTTTATCATTAGCACCAAGAGTTGCACTTGCCAGACTGTAACTATTTTCCTTGGGCCACACAGTCTCTATGATAACTACAGAATTCTGGCATGAGTAGTCATAACAATATCTAAATGAATGCAGACAGCTATATTCTTGTATAATTTTATCTAGAAAATAGCTGGTAGGTTGGTCCTTAGGCTACACGTTTCTAGTTCCAGTTTAGAAGAAAATTCTTATTCAGTCTAGGAAGAATAAAGCAAAAAGAGCACAGGAGACCAGGAAGTGAGTCCTGAGAATTGAAATGAAGAGAGAACTACGCCAAGGATGCAAAACTAAGACGCCATTACAGAATGTAGAGCCCAAGCAAGGAACAACTTGGCAACTGGCTTACTTCTAGTAGAAGAGGCTATTCAGCTCTCTGGAAGCCAAGCAGCAGCAAACACAGAAACAAGCACAGAATTGGCCTAACACATTCGGAGATTATATCTGCCATTTCCACAGAAGGTAAAAATTACAGATTCTGGATTCTGCAAACTACAGTCTCTGGAAACACTAGGCCATGTATGATTTTAATGATAAGACCTCTTGAATCAATAACTAATAATAGTTTAAACTTTGTTCATCACAAGGATAATATTCTTTACTATGATGAAAAGATAATTATCAGCACAATATATATCAGAACTTAAAAATATCTTAATTTGTTTTTATAAATATGAGAAGATCATGCAAGCATCATAGACCTTTGGAAGGGTGGGGATCAGGATATAAAGTAAATGTCTCTGAGAAAGTACAGTTTTGAGCCATCTTTTAAAAAACCTGGATAGAGTAATGAATAAAATATTAAAGAGCATGCATTTGCACTTTACTTTTGGATGTGAATAATCATGGCATATAAAACATAAAGGAAGATGATGCATGGAAGAGAACAAGGTATTGAAAGCAAGCGTTCTGGAAAATAATGCAAATATATCCAAGGAATATTCAGAGACGTTCAATGTGAAGAAAAATAAATGAATTAATAAATCTAAAAAAGAAAGGAAATCTTGCTAAAGCTCTTATGGAAGAAAGATAAAATCCAACCTTCTGGAAGTTTCAAGGGAATAAATCCCAAGCTTTAGGAGAAGCTTAGAACAGTGACTGCAGGTAGTCAAGGATCAAGGGTAACTCTTAACTTCTAGAAACATTCTGATAATCAGGTTTGTTATAAAATTCACAAAGACCTAGAGGAAACTCTTGTTTACAAAATAAATAACCTTGACGCTTTTGAATAATTGCATTGGGCAGCTGAAATAACTACCAAATCACCAGTGTGAGAAGATAAAATAAATCAGAGATGACAGATGATATATTTCTCCTGGATATAATCTTCGTTAACAATAGCTGGAAAGATTGAGGCCATTTCCCATCCACACTGACTGATGAGGTGTCAGCTGGTGTGGGCTGCAAGAACAAATAAAGAGTGTGAGGTTTCTCACTAGGCTTAGCCAAGCTCTGCTGGAAAATAAACGTAAAAGCTTTGCAGCACAATGAGGGGATATCGAGGAGCAGAAAGATAGTGTTAAAGTCGATTCAGCACACAATATATAGGTAATGAAAGGAATGTAATAAGCTGCAGGGGAGATGGCCATTTAGAGGATTTAAGAAGATGAGAAAGAATTACAGAACACTGAGATATTCATATGATATTCATGCTGATATGTCTATCTACTTAAGATAAAAATGAATACTAGCATAAAAGAGTAATCTTCAAAACCATGGGATTGTAAAACTAAGTTTGAGGAATACTGGATTCTAAAACACCATAAAAGAAAATTTCTAAGTCAGTGGGAAAATTGTACATTTCATTAGAATCACCAGTATGGCTTGTTGAGATGTGGGTAGCTGACCCCAGTCCAAACGTCTACATCAGATGTCTTAAGGAGATTCCTAAACATTTTCATTAAAAATGCTGACGATGCATGTATGTGGAGAATCTTGTGGGGTGCCACTTGGCAGGAATCTGACATTGGCCAAGGACAAGGAAATGGCTTCAGGCAGGAATCTGACTTTGGCCATGACAAGGAAGTAAGCTCAGGCAGGAATCTGACATCAGGGCATGATAAGGAAGTAAGTTTAGGCAAAAATCTAACTTTAGGCTATAATAGGGAAGTAGGTTAAGGCAGGAATTTTTATCTTAGGGTGGAACAAAAGAAGTGGGCTCAGGTATTTTGGTCATTCTGACAAGCCCTTGGAAACAACTGTCACAGGGATAATCACAGGACTTTGCTTACTGCCTTGCTAGTTCCTTATTGTACCTGCTCACCTTTAATACTTGCATGTAATTAAAATGGTATAAAAGCAGATTGAAAAAAATTAAACCTGCCTTCAGTCTCAGAATTTACTGGGGTCATGCTACAATGTTGTGTAACTGTCTTTTTTCTTTTTAATCCTCACTCCTGCTCTGGAGAACCTGTTGACTGACTGAGCAGGCTTAGTCACATGTGCTTGTATATGTACATATTTGTGTGTGTGTGTGTGTGTGTGTGTGTGTGTGAGAGAGAGAGAGAGAGAGAGAGAGAGAGAGAGAGAGAGAGAGAGAGAGACTTTTGTGGTGTTTGCTGGTGATGCTCCTGGGTCTAGGCTTTGAGAAAATGTTCTACATGGAATCCTGGTGTGAACTGGAATTACCTGGACCTCTTGTAGATCTGCACACTCAGATTCTATGAGTGGGGCTCAGGGACTGTTGTTGGAAATGTTTCATGTGATTATAGTGCCACAGGATCTGTGAACCACTGTAGTTAGCCAGCATAGTGCTTTCAACAGTTGCCCGAAATTACTATAGTCATCATTAAAGACTTATTTTCATAGACATATTCCGAAACGATCAAGTCCAGTGCACAGGTTTCTCTGTTGTCTTGGGACAACTTCTGATATATCCATGGAACAAAACCTGCTTTGACCTGGATTCTGGTGGAGTTTAATTGAGAAGCTTGAGGAATCGCCTTTAGGACAGAGAAAATCTGTAATTCTAGCACTAGAGAATTCAACCATCCACCTTGCCTAAGAGCAAAGCACAGCTTGCAAATATCAAATTCAGTACCTTTAGATTCTTGTGACAATAACCCTGTTAGAACATTTACATCATTTTTAAATGGTCCCTTGTGCATCTTCTTAGTCAATTATAATCTTAGCCAAAGGCTGAGAAGTGAGACCTGTCTTTACTGTCACCACATATTAGTTTTTAACTGTTCTTCCAGTGTCTAGAAATGTTAATCTAGACTAGAACTTAATGAACCACAAATCTGAGAATAATTTTCTGTTTTCCTATGAGAATTTATTGGGTAATTAGTGCTGCCTTAAAACAAAATAAAATGTCACTACTTGACTAGATCAATGTTGAATCATTTCCATTTAGTTATATAATATAATATAATATAATATAATAACCTCTTGTCTATATGACCTATGCTTCAGTAGCTATGAATAGCTTCAAACTTTTTATATTATCTTGCTTTCCCATCATACCTATCTACTATGATGTATAAAGTAAAGTATATATGGTAGAATATTAATAACTAATAATGAGGTGAAACAACTATAATAATATACTATAATAGAAGTTATGTAGAAACAGTATGTCTGTCTTCAAAACAAGCTCTAAAACTCTGCAACTATGGATTTTGTAATTACCAGGCAGGTAGTGAGTGCATATACTGCTCAAAGGGGTGATTCAGTTCTTGATGATCTGATCATTTTCAGGTAGGACAGAAATGGATTACCTGGCATTTCACTATACTAGAGATTGAATGCAGTTTAAAACACACATTATCTACTGCTGGATTTTCCCAAGCAATAGTTTTGAATTAAAGTTGACTGCTAGGAACTGAAATCAAAGAAATGGAAACTGCAGATGAGGATGATGACTGTGTACTTCAGTTTTTTAAAATTTTCTTATCACAAATATTTTATGATTTTGATATCAAAAATTTTGGAATGAAGAAGAGTTTAAATTTTCTTCTGGAGTTTTCAGCATAAAACAATTTCTCAAGATGTGAAAATCTGTAGGTTATGATTAATATATGTAATCTGCATACTTCAGTCTGTGTCAGAGCTTGATAAAAATTCAAAGACCCAGGTCTTGTTCCACTTCAAGAAACCTGGTGAGTCATGTTCTGTATTAATTCTGTAGGCAGCCACGGAGAAATTACAAAATAATTAACTGCAGTGCAATTGTCAGCAATGCCCAAAAGGTGGCTCCCTTGATCACACTAGTGAACCTGAACCAAGTTAATTTTCACAAGGTATGGAAAGGAAGGCAGTTAATTAGCAGAATGGTTAAAATTCCCTTTCTTCTCTAATGTCTTTAAACTTGTGACTCCTAATAAGTTCCCTAGACGAACATGTAGGAATTCTCATTCCTGAATTTTAAAACGTGTTTTAACTTTTTCATTGTTTTTGTTTTAAAGTATAAATTCTAGTCTTTCTCAGGAAGAACTCAGGTATGTCTACACAAAATGATCAAAATGCTCCAGGGATCGTATTGCCTTGACTCCCCCAGAGGGTGAGGAATTGATGCACTCTGCTCTGGTCTGGGCTTACAGGAATGGGGATTCTTAAAGGTAATATTGAGAATGATGTTAAGAACTAAAGGGCTCCCTCTTCAGCCGATTGTTAATACATCTGCTCAACTGCAGTGGTTCTGACCTCAACATTGGCTCTGTTCTCTGTTCAATGAGAAATAACAAGCCATGTGGAAGTGCTCAGTGTCTTCCATTGTACCAGTCAGTTATTGCTGCTTCTATATCAACATAAATGATATAATACTATGTCCTAGACCAATATTTAAGTTATCTTCTAATGTAGTAATCACATCTGATCCATGGAGGATATGTTCCAGCTAGTGACAATTAGACACACATTACTACCTTACTCCGGTGCCCCAGTCCAGAGCAGTAAATTGTATAGATCTTTGGTTCTAGGTAATGTCCAAATACCCAGTTTAATTTGCAATTGTTCCAGTGCCAGCCATTTCCAAATAATGTCTACGGAACATAATTTACAAAGCAAGTAAATCTATTGATGCCTACTTTGGGTGGGGTGACAGCGGAGCAGAGAGGAGGGAAAGGACATCATTTAGACTAAGTTGGATCAGGTATGAATCAACTCATTTCACCTGTAACTGAGTGTTCCACTGCCACCTTCTCATCCCACTCAGCTCAGCCTCACTCTGGTCATCTACTTAAGGAGTCATTGTTTAATTATATGGATAATGTCTTCAGAGAGGATATCCAAGGTCGTAAACAGAGAGCCTGGACAGTGTATAACCCAGAATGAGGGAGAAAGTCATTTGAGGAGCATTCTGTTGGTTAGTTTTTGTTTGGAGTAAATTTACAGAGAAATGTAAATGCATGGACTTTACAATGACATTGCTCTTCGATGTTAGTATCATGCTTGTCTTAGTCAGGGTTTCTATTCCTGCTCAAACATCATGACCAAGAAGCAAGTTGGGGAGGAAAGGGTTTATTTGGCTTACTTTTCCGTACTGCTTTTGATCACCAAAGGATGCAGGACTGGAACTCAAGCAGGTCAGAAAGCAGGAGCTGATGCAGAGGCCATGGAGGGATGTTCTTTACTGGCTTGCCTCCCCTGGCTTGCTCAGCCTGCTCTCTTATAGAGCCAAGACTACCAGCCCAGAGATGGCACCACCCACAAAGGGCCCTCCCACCTTGATCACTAATTGAGAAAATGCCCTACAGCTGGATCTCATGGAGGCATTTCCCCAACTAAAGCTCCTTTCTCTGTGATAACTCCAGCTGTGTCAAGTTGACACAAAGCTAGCCAGTACAATGCTCATCTCCTGGGCATCTTCTCCTGGCTTTGGAACACACTCAATTGCTACCATAAGCCCTTAGCTAGTGACTTCCAGGGGTTTGTAGGAAAGCTGGGCTTGTTCGGTTGGTTGGTTTTTGTTTTTGGCACAGTAGCTGAGATAACTCTGATAAGTCTATCTTTTAAAGTTCCTCCACAGGACACCATGGTAGCTGGAGTGATGTACTGACAAGATGCCTCCCAGTCCCTGTCCTCACTCTCCCCTGGCATATCAGGCTTGGAGCACCCTGCTCTCTTTCCAGCCCCATGTGTGTTTTGACTGATTTGTTGATTTGTTTATTTGTTTACTTACTGAAACTAACTTACCATATAGCTCAAGGAGCTACGTACTTCATGTTGCCCTTGAACTCACTACGCCACCCAGGCTGAGGTGGACATTGCAGCAGTTTTCCTACCTCAGTCTCACTTGTGTTGGGATTGTGGGTGTATAGCACTGTACAGTGTAAGAGAGACTCTGTTATAATATCCCCATACATCCATAAGATGTGGCTTCATCATGTTTAAAGATCTATTATTCTCTATTGTTCCACTTTCTCTCCTTTCTCGCACATTCCAAATAGTCTCTGTTTATAGTTTCCTGCTCTCTCCTTCTGTCACAGTGCTCTCTACTTCCACCCATCTCATCCTGTAGATGATATGATTTCATATACACGTGTGTGTGTATGTGTGAGATGACATGTATAATTATATATATAAAATAACACACACATACATGTTAATTTGTTCACTTATTTTTGTATAACTTTTACAGGTTTGTATTAGCTGCCTAGCACATCTATGCATTTTTAAATCTTTTCATTATTACAGGAAAAAAAACCACTGTATCCACAGCTATGCCTAATATCTATTCACTAAGTTATTCCTTAGCATTTGTTATATGTGTGCTCTAGGAAGTCCCTAAAAACACCAAGTCAGATATGGAAGTTCTTGCTATTTGTAAAGCAACTAATAGAAGCTGAAAAAAGTTGATGGAAAAATCATGGCTATCATTTGTGCAACCAAAGAGATAGGGCTGCAGGTTCTACCTTTGAATGTTTGTGTTTTGGTCATAAAATTTAAAGCTCTATTCTCTCCTGATAAGCTAATGCTCATTTAGAGTTTGGATCAGTTACACAACACATAACACAATCATTTTCTGAAAGAGACAAAGAAATTGTGCCCAAAAAATCTGGAAAAGATATTCCCTGGGTGAAAAGAAGGAGACGGGTGGTTAATGCATTCAGGCCATCCACTGTCTGCAAGTTGGTGTGTGCCTGGGCACTCACTTCAGCTGCTGTAAGCATCGCTTCTACTAATGTGCAGCCCAGTTGCCCCCTTCTATGTACCCTTGCCCATAACTGGTGACCTACAGTAGGTTATAACTCTCTTTTCTGTAGGCAGAAGAGGGTAGCAGGCTTCCTAGAGATAGTTAGTAGCCAGAGGTACTGTAGAGCAGGTGGGACTTTTACAAAAATATGTTTTTAGAGGACATGGATGGAAAATAGATTGAGTTAAGTTATGAGGACCTCAAAGTATCTCACCTCAGATATTGAACTTGTCCTGGTCATGAGTCTGTTCCAAACTTCATTGAGTGGGGCATCTGCCCTCACCCGGTATCTCTTGTACTGTGTACCACCTCAGGAAGCCTTTTCTTTAGGGACTTACCTCCTTGTTAGATTCCAATTTTAGACATGCCAGGGATGAGGAGTAAGGAGCTCTCTGTGTGTGACCTTGCATTTAAAAACAGTATTTTTATTCTTTGAGAATTTTATATATTGTATTTTAAGCATATAATGCTCCTCCCCTCTTACTACACAATTCCTCCCTTATTCCATACACACCCAGTTTGTGTCCTAATTCATTTAAAAGAAGAAGAAATAACCATCAAGTTATTGCTTTGAGTGTGTGATCATCCACTGTATCATGTTACACCCACCATAAGACTACATCCTTAAAGTAAGTAACTGTATCTCACTCAGCTATCAATTCATAACCTTGTGCTGGACCTCTGTCTGAAGTTCTTTCAGGCGTCTCCTTCCCCTGCCCCAACTCTCTCTCTCTCTCTCTCTCTCTCTCTCTCTCTCTCTCTCTCTCACACACACACACACACACACACACACACACACACACATGGGGGAGGATAGTGACAACAATATACCTACTTCTGGTTATATCATTAATCAGAGAGTATAGAAAAATCAGCATCCTTGGATGTGATCAGATCTTGCCAACCTAAATTTTCAATGTCTTCCACAAATAATTATCAGGATTAGGGGGTCTGTTCTAACCCCTGGCTTAGATCTCAACGTACACCTTGGGTATGAATCAAAGTTCCCATGCATGTTCAATTACTAATATTCACATCCTTTTCTCCAGTTTGCTTTAAAAGGTACAATATTGTTTAAGTAAAGAAATGGTTGGGCTTCAGAGAATGGCCTAATAACAAAGCAGAAGGAAATGATGTGGGGAAGTAAATTGGTTATTGTTCAGCTGAGGCTGTTAGATGACAAAAGCCCAGGCAAAGTCATAGAAAGCTTTGCACATTCTCAAGTCTACTGGAGAACTTTCTCAGATGTGTATCAGTCAGGAGGTAGATGATGGGGCTCAGTGGTAGAGTGTATATGAGGCCCTACCCAACCAGTGACATACACATGCATCAGTCTTCTATTAACAGAATTTGTTTATGAAATTAAAAAACATAAAACAAGTAAACAAACAAACAAATAAACAAAGAAAAACACATATTAGAGTTCCTGGTGGGGATGAAAAAGTTTTCTGGTACGTGTTCTTAATGTTTAACATAATACTTAATTTGACATAATGTTTTATATAATATTTATTTTTTTCACTTCATTCTTCCATAGGAAATGTTGTGTGTCCCTTATCTGACTCATATGTGCTTATTATTGTTATAAATAGTCCCCAAATGCATGTATAGATGATAATGCTTACTCCAAATATATGGATTTCAAATGAGAAAAAATATGGACACCTCAAACACTAAGAAGTAAAAAAGCATATTCAAAAATGCCTGTAGCATTTAGCATATATCCTTCCATACCTTTAAAGTATTCATAGAGAAGTCATTATATTTATGCCTTTTATCTCCTGAAGAGGACCATGCAAGAACATCCCTGGAACAGTTATCTTAATACAAAATACGTTGATTCTTTTGTGAACTAAACTGACATACTGCCTATAAACCATAGGATAGGTGCGACTGTTGCCAGAGCTGAGTTGTGTAAGAGTGAATCTTGGCAATACCTCCTACTGCTGATGGCATGTATGCCAGATAAAGCAAGAGTAGACAGAGAGAAAATCCAAAAAGCAAGAAAGAGGGCTACTTCAATTCCACTAGCATGCAGCTTCATCTTACTTTTGGGCTATACTACATAGGTATATGACCTTTATTTTCAAGGTCATCTGGTCATGCAAGATGGCTGCTGGAATGGTAAGCCATCAGTGATGAGACGTAGAGAAAAGAAAATAGTCAAATAGTCAGGAACTCGACAAGAAAGTAGTAAGATGCCACTCTGTTCTCCTCAGCTCTCTTTGTCCTTTTTTAAGCTCTATGACACTCTTTGCCTGTGGTTGGCTACACTGTAGCCTCTGGCTGTATCAGTTTCAAGAGAGGCAGGAATGTCAGCTAGCTGTATGACTACTCCAAATCATGCTGCAGTTCCAGTACATGGAAAAAAGTGGATAATGGACATTATGTGCCAATTTACAACCTTTACTTATGCATTATCATCTATTCTATTTAATTCTAAATTTTCTCCAATGTAAAACAGGGTTAAAAGAGTTGAAAGTATTAAATATAGGTACAGTGCCTAAACAGCATTTGTGCTGTTTGGTATATGTTAATTAATACATGAGGTATTGATATTATTACTATTCCTGCTCTATTGAATGCTTCATAGTCTCTGGAAAGACAAGTTGAAAACAAGGTATATAAATGATGGTACAATTCAGTGTAGAACTGAATCCCTAAATCAACAGTGTAAATGGGCGCTATAGATGTGAGTACAGTTCACCTGGAAGAGAGATGTAGCTGTGTTGTGCAAAGTAGGAGGATTATAAAAGAAAGAAGTAATTAGGTGTCCTGAAATTTCTTCAATAGCACTTTTCAGAAGAGTCTTTTCATGCCTGTAGTTCAGTATGCTGATGATAATTCATTTACATATTGCCACTTGGGGAATTATATTTGCATTTCAAGTCAACGATCAGCTGTTTTGCAGGAGAATTTTTCCCCCTCCTCTTCTCAGTAAAAGTAAAGCAGCTTCATCCGAACAGGGAAAGACTTTGTGGAAGCTGGCCACAGGAATGTGGTTACACTTAATCCACCAGAAACAAATGGGTCCATCTAGAGCTAGGCCAGTGTTTCTCAGCATGTACCAAATGGAAGCATTAGAACCCCCAGACGTTCTCATGATGCACCCCAGACCTGCTAGGAAAGAGTTTGCATTTGATCAGGATCAGGGAGCTCAATACCAAACCCATTTGAGCAATGAAACCAAACCGCTTGCAAGCTGGGAGAAGTCTCTCTAAAAATGGCAATTGTGTGTTTTCTCAATAGTCACCCCACTTCTTCTCCCTGAGAAGGGTACCACTCCCTTTGGTGAATTTCAGCATTCACACTACCTATATGGTTCTACTCCTGAGCTAATGAGGTCTTTCATCTTATGACAGCCAGCCCCAAGCACAGTTCATTAACCCAAATAAGCCTCCCATACTCTCTGAGAGGAGCATGTCTTTTGGAGAAAGTTCATTCATTATGAGTAGGAGAGATTCTAGATCCTTCTTGATATTTTTCTCTCTACTTATATTATCTTCAATCTAAGTTGCTCCAAAAGAAAATATTTAGGTTTCTTATTCATTTTCACATTTATGTTAATATGACAAAATCATCTACAAAAGTTGCTTAAATTAGCACCTCTTAATGGAAATAGATCCCAGCACATAATGGTCTAACATGGGCCATTGCAGGACCTCCTCTTTGTAGTGCTGACTATCTATTCTTTCCCCATATAACTGAGATACCTTTGTGATGCCTGACTTCCCCATGCACACACATTACATGTGACTAACATGTAAACCAAGGGAGGTAGCCAATACCAATAGGCACATGTAATATTCACCATTTTAACTTCTCTTCAGTGAATGGAAGATTCTCTTTAACAAATGACCCTCTTAGAAGCAGCATCTTCCTCACAGTATGTCTACCAGTCCAAGCATATGTGAGACCTGGAGGCGACATAGCTTATGTAGAAGAGAAGATCCTAGTGGAATAGGGGTCTTTGTATGTAGAAACCAGAAAACTAGCTTAAAAATCAGAGTCAGGATATAAAATGGGAAGCATAGGCTAAAACAATCAGACATGAATATTCTGCCTTTGGTGGAGGCAATGTAAGGGTGGTCCTGAGTGTAGGACTCTGTGATACCCTAGAGAGACTTCGGAAGCAGGTTCCTGAGACAGAGAACAATATGGATCAAGTAGCAAGAACTGAGGTACAGACCAAAGCAGAAAGACAAAAACAAAAACAGAGGTATAGTGCCATCCAGAGCTGGACACAGATGACTTGTTTATGAGAACAGGGGTGCTACGAACAGTTTAAATCTCTCTCACCTAAGGTCAGAATTGATTCTCAAAGGTTTAAAGTAGTCAAATAATTCCATCTCTGAGAGAAGGATGCAAACGGAATAAACAAACCAATACTTTTCTGGCACCACTTAACAGCCATGGGATTATTAAAGTAATCATCATCATGCGGTTTCATGCCAAGAAAAGACTCACAAGACAAAAACATGTTTGGATGCCGAAGGAATCTTGAAGGTGAAAATTGATCATACAATATGGTTTGCCAGTTCAACGCAGACAAAAGGAAGGCGGAGCCGAAGTAGGATGTCACTTATCCCAGGCTGACATGGAGGGGTAGATCATATGATTCACTTTCATGGTATCATGGATTCAATCACAAGTGCTCACATCAGAAATGGAAATTTGTTTCCTCTGGACACACATGAATACACACAAATACACACACACATGCAGACACACACACACACACACACATGCACACACACTCCCTTTCATGCATTATTCTCTTTCACACAATATTCTCTCTCTCTCTCTCTCTCTCTCTCTCTCTCTCTCTCTCTCACACACACACACACACACACACACACACACACACAAACACACATAACACATCTAAACATGAACTTGCTCAAAACTATGCAGACTATGCACGATAATAAGGCAGCTGAGTTTCCTAAACATTATAGGCCTGAAGTAAATGAATATTAACAGACGTAACAAACAGCTCTGAAAGAAAACAGCTCTCACCAGAAGAGAAAACTGCTAATGCTGATTATTTCTCATAATTAAAAACAAAACAAAACAAACATTATGACTTCATTAATAGAATGAGTACAATACTTTAGTAACTCCTTTCAGAGTTCATTTTAATGTACTTCTCATGCCTTTTAAAAACTACATAACTTATAATTTTAAGATGCTTCTGAAAATGGTCTAATTAATTTATAGTCCTAGGAGATCCTTAGTTTCTCCCTGTGAGAGTGTTGTTAAAAGTTGAAGGAAGAGGTCTACACACATCCACACCTTCAGCACTGTGCACATGGCTGCAGATTTTTCTGCTAATTTCGTATCTTCTTGATCAGTCATTTAAGAGAAGATGTAAAAATGCATTTGAAAATTAATTTTTGTTCACAAATTAAATAATTACCTGTTTTGAAGCACACAGATCATCAGAAAAGATGCCTCAGTTGTTCACTCTACAAGCAAATAACTATTAAAACGTCCTATTAGTTTTTATACCTAGTGAGACTTCACTGGAGAAAACTGTTTTCCTTTGCAAGCGGTTGTCAGATGGAGGTAGCTTCTCTGTTAGGGATGAGAGCTCGTGTCCACTTCCCGATGTAAACCACACTTAAGGGCAGGCCCCCACATCCAGCCCTCACCTAAAGGCCTAAAGCCCTCACTAGAAACTCACTTTGGCCATTTGTAAACTAGGGGTGTAAGGCAAGCACAATCCATGGTCGGATTTCACAGGAGTGATCTGCTCCTGATCTCTCACTGTCACCAATGAACTTCCTTACTCAGTTTGCTGTGTTAGCCCTAGAAGGCTATTGAGAGATCTAGGAAGCAAAGCTGTCCCCAGAACTTAGAACTTAGAAGGCCAACCAAACTCAGGAGGAGCTTGGATGATCTTTGTTGTAAGTTTGGTTGGGTGGTTTGTCGCATCTTGCTCTAAGCATCTTTTACCTTACTGTTCTCATGTTTGCATATGATGTTCCCAATTTTGTGGTATGTGTGTTTGTGTGTAGGTGTGTGTGTGTGTGTGTGTGTGTGTGTGTGTGTGTGTGTCTGTCTGTCTGTCTATCTGTCTGTCTGTCTACCTGACTGTCTAACTATATACACATGTTTCTTGTGCCTTTCTTCTTCTTTTTAAATTCTGGTAGATTTGTTTGTTTGTTTGTATCTGTTTGTTTCTTTTTTATTGGATATTTTCTTTATTTACATTTCAAATGTTATCCCCTTTTCTGGTTTGCCCTCTGAAAAACATCCCCTATCCCCCCCCAACAAACCAACCAATCCTGCTTCCTGACCCTGGCATTCCCCTACACTGGGGCATAGAGCCTTCATAGGACAAAGGGCCTCTCCCCTCCTTGATGACTGACTAGGCCATCCTCTGCTGCATATGAAGCTGGAGCCGTGAGTCCCTCCATGTGTGCTCTTTGCTTGGTGGTTTAGTCCCTAGGAGCTCTGGGGGTGCTGGCTAGTTCTTATTGTTGTTCCTCCTATGGGGCTGCAAACCTCTTCAGCTTCTTCATTTCTCTATCTCCTCATTGGGAATCCGATGCTCAGCCCAAGGGATGGCTGTGAGCATCCACTTCTGTATTTGTCAAGCATTGGCAGAGCCTTTCAGGAGACAGCTATATCAGACTCTTGTCAGCAAGCTCTTCTTGGCATCCACAACAGTGTCTGGCTTTGGTGATTATATATGGGATGGATCCCCAGAACGCTTGGAGTTGGATGGGTGGAGAAGTGACCATAAGGAACAAGCATACAGTATCTTATATAATAAGCAAAGATTTTTTTATTCATGATTTAAGTGTCATTACCATTATTATTAACTTTTTATTTATGGTAGCATGAAATTTTACATACTTCTTTTATTTTAGGACTTACAATAAAATATTTTCCACACCGACTTGCTGCTACACTTCCTGTCACTCCATAACCTTCTTAACCCAACTCATTCTTTTGCAAGCATTTTCTTTCTTGAATTATAGTATTATTGTGATCATTTTTTTAATGTCAGAGTTCTGAAATGAAAGACTGTTGTCTGTTTTCTAAGGAAAGAGAGAAAGAAGGAATGGAGTTGGATGGGTGGGGAGGTGAGGAGGATCCGGGAAGAGATAAGGGAGTGGAAACTGAACAGAATACGTTGTATGAAAAAAATATATTCAACAAAAAACCTTTGTAAAACGCCACTGATTAGAGAGCAATTACAACCCAGTATCTGCTGTAATTCAAGAAAAGAAATCATTATAATCCAAAGGGAAATGAACCAATTATTTATGTAATGATCTATACCATTTAAGAAAAGTTAAATGTTTATTTTAGCTAAGGGAATTGAGGTTGAATTCTTTTAAAAGAGGAAAACATAGACTGAAAAAAACTTTAAAATTGGTTACATGAACATAAGATGTGCAATTTAATCAAAATAAAGAATACCTATATGTATATTAACCCATGAGTACACAGTAAAGCTCCCAGATCATTGACTGGAAGGGTCTGTAAGTGATGATATCCTAGTTGTAAATGGCACATCTAATGTCCAGAACTTAGAGCGTAGATATTATCTTCCAATAAAATCAACCAAAGACCCTTATGACAGTGTTTCATTTAAGAACTCTGGCATAAAAATGATTATAAAAAGAAACAAAATACTCATGAAAGGATACAGGTACAGAGACAGAATTTAGAGCTAAGATGAAAGGATGGACTATCCAGAGACTACCCCATCCGGGAATCCATCCCATCATCAGCCACCAAACCTAGATACACATGCACATGCCAGCAAGATTCTGCTGAAGGGACCCTGATATTACGGCCTCTTGTGAGGCTATGCCAGAGCCTGGCAAACACAGAAGTGGATG
>NC_034592.1:119346600-119397961 GCF_900095145.1 Mus pahari | reverse complement strand
GTATAGGGAACTTTTGGGATAGCATTTGAAATGTAAATAAAGAAAATAATAATAAAAAAATTTAAAAAATTGTAATTCAAGAAAGAAAGTGTTTGAAAAAGAATAAAAAAAAAAAAAAAAAAAAAAAAAAAAAAAAAATCAAATGGCTGAGAAACAATTGCCCAAAGCAGCGACAAGTTGATGTGAAAATATTGTGTTATAATCTTCTAAAATAAAATTATATACTAACATAGTTAATAATACAGAAAATGACTGTTAAGTTGTGAATAGAAAAACTTTTCCTTATTATATAAAATACTATGGACTTCTTCCTTATAGTATATAATAGTAGTAATATTAGACATTTTACATAAAATATACTCTATTTTAAATTTATATTATACAGTTATACATTAAAATATTATAACCCTGTAACTAATAAATATAGAAAAAATAAAGAAAATATGAATTGACCATTATGCAAATAATTATTTGATCAGGTAAAATTTACCAGAATATATTAAAATTAGTGGATTAATGTTTGAGAAAATTCTTGTCTAATCTTAAAGTATCTCTTTCAACATCGCTATGGTTTAAGGAGGAAGAAGCAATATGTTTACACTGCAGAAACCATTGAGAAGAGGCATCTTAAGTAAGTGGTCAGTGTTAAAGTCACTGTATTAGTGTTTTCCTCAATATTGTATCAAACTTCCTGACAGAAGCAGTCTAGAAGAGGAGCTTACTTTGACCCATGGCTTCAGAAGTTTCCTTTCCAATATGGTAAAAAATGCATGACTGCAGACATGCCTCAGTCTGTGTCAACAGGGGGTGTGGCATTTGCTCATATGTGATGGCTGACTCAGTCTGTGTCAACAGGGTGTGTAGCATTTGCTCATATGTGATGGCTGACTCAGTCTGTGTCAACAGTGTGGCATTTGCTCATATGTGATGGCTGACTAGGAAGCAGAAGGAATTGAATCAGAAAGAGGGCTCTATGTTGTAACTTTCAAAGGCCCACCCTCAAAGATCCACCTCTGCCAATACAGTTGTATAACCCCCAAAGCTGTGCCCACCTCAAGTGATTAGGTATTCAACTACACGGACTTATGGGGCACATTTCAGCTTCAAACCATAATGATGTACACATAGACTTATTGTCCACTCATTTTAAAAATGCATTCTGTCATTTCTGTTATGTAGCTAAATTTACATACAGTCCAGCTGCCTTCTCAATATCTGTTGATACCAATAGACAAATGCTCATCTCAGCCTTAATCAGAGCAGCCTGTCTTCTCAGGGAACAATAGTGAATGCAAAGATTCATAAGTGGGGGATGAATGCTCAGAAGAACTAAGTGAGATATCTATCCCATCCTCACTAAGGTTGAGGAAACATTACAGTAAAGGGGGCGAACAGAATCTTTGACAAGGAGAAGGGCTGAAGAGGTCTTCTTTGGAGCAAGGCGCTGTTACTAAAATCATGAACTTACAGTAGCTGTTCCTATCTGTACTACGTCTGCATAAGAATTGGCCCGTGAAAAGTCAGAAACTGATAGCAAAGCGGCTAGTGGATGAAGAGGTCCTACTCCTCACTGCTGAACTATTTTCTACTGTTAGATTTCAGGAGGAAGAACCATTGTTTTGGTTGTCTACACATTGATAACCTTACCACGCTCCAGTGGAGAGTTCCAACACAATACTCACACAGACAATCCTGGTTAAGCTAAATGACTCACAGACACACACACAAAAAGACATCCAACTAACCAAAAAAAACAAAACAAACAAAACAACAACAACAACAAAAAGAGACTGGAAGGAATAAGGGCAGGGGGTTATAAGGAAAGAAAGAGAGATAAGGAAGACTATAGGGAAAACAGTAATCATATATATATATATATATATATATATATATATATATATAATTGATCAATAACAAAAGAAAAATGCATTTAATCACAACCTCTATAATCCTCATAATCTTAAAAATTATTGAAAATCTTTACCAACACTCTTCAAAAGCCCCACGGGAATTTCTTAGTGATATGCACCTATGCAATCAAAAGGCATTGCCAATACACAATAGCATAGGGTAAACATTTCCATTCTATTAGAACAAAGCAAAAACAAAACCCAGACAGGCAAACAGGAACTGTTATAGCTCCATGTGAAGCATCCATTACATGTGGTAGCATCAAATGTACTACCACCTGCTTGGGAACATCATGCCTATGGCTCTAGTATATGTAGTACACATGGCTTCTCTCCAGGAACAGAACACTTGATGTTTGCAACATTTTGGGAGAGACTTTCCATGTCCTGTTGGCTTTGTTTAAACTTAGGCTTACCCTCAAAGCTTCGTTCACAGAGGTTTGAGGTCTCTGTACTGAGAATCTGGCCCCACTACATAGTAACTGAACTCATGGGAATTTTTTTTTTTCTGAGTTATGAAAAAGTACCACGTGGACAATGCCAAACTCTACTGCAAACTCATGATGGAGTCCAACCCTTTTGGACCGTGGCTTTAGTGGCCTTGGTGTGTATGTGTGGCAGAACTAGAGAAAAGCTTCCTCTGCCAGTTCTATTTGAGTGAAGTGCCCCAAAGTAGGGCATTCATTTCAAATGGAAGTTTGTTTTGTTTTGTTTTTTTGTTTTTGCTGTTGTAGTTGTTGCTGGTTTTTTAAATTTTATTTTATTTGTTTAAATTTTTTTTTTTTTTCGAGACAGGGTTTCTCTGTATCGCCCTGACTGTCCTGGAACTCACTCTTTAGTTCTGGCCTGGAACTCAGAAATCCACCTACCTCTGCCTCCCAAGTGCTGAGATTAAAGGCGTGCGCCACCACCGCCCGGCCAAATGGAAGTTTAATATGGGTTTGCATTTTTATAGTAGACACTAGAGTAGACAATCTTGCCCTTAAAGCACCATATCTATTGTCCTACTATGAAAGCTTCTTATTAAAGAATTCAGTTCACTGCATCCTTGGCTCTGTTCGGAGCTTTAAACACATGCATGTTCAAAACTGCATACTCTTTATAACCTTGTGCCTCAATGTGTCCATCTCTCTTTCTATAACAAATATGTCTAAAAGAAGCCTGTAGACTTTGAGGTTGTGAGATGTTTTCTCTGGATTGCTGTCTATCTGCAGGTGAGGGCAGGCACAAGATAAGGTGAGAGCCTGTGATTGGGCAGTGGAAAAGGAAGGCAGGCTGAGAATTTTAGAGATGAGTACAGAAAGTACAGAGTGGGAGAGGAAGGGAAGGAGAGGAAGAGAAAAGATGGAACCTATAGGAGAGGAAGAGGAGCCAGAAGCACACAGCCCTGGGAGCCATAAGTATTGGGGATTTCTTAGATATATTATTAAATAATAAGTGGGATGAGTTTGCCTCATCTAGGTGTGTAGCTTGTGCTTATATCAACTGAGTTTTGAGTTCACTGTGCAGGCATTTTTTGGGTTGAGAATTTATGAATATAAATCTGACTGATAAATCACAAGACTCTGGAGTTTTGATTTTACAGGGTCACAGGGATGTGTGACCGTTAACCACAGGGGAAGACAGCTGGGAATATGAGCAGAATCTGCAGCAAGAGAAACTTGAGATGGGCAGTCACTACCTGGGGCTAGCCATGGAGGTGGCGAGACCACTGGGGCCAGCGAGTAGCCAGTGGTAGCAGGGGATGGTGCCTTATTAAATTATTTCCTGCAACAGCTTTCCACTAAACAAATTCCATATATTATTTCTTAACCCAGCCTTATTTAAAATTTCAGTGCATGAGTGTATTTCTAAATAGCCTTTGGCCTAGTCCCTAATAGAGTTTCTTCCATGCTCTAAAACTTTAATCCAGTCTTTACTATCCAGATTTCCATTCTACGTAAACAATTCTAGTGCTTCTCTACTTGGAAGTTATAAGCTCTTTCAAGTTATTTTCACAAACTAGTTCCAAAGGGTTTATGATAGAAACAACCCAATATCTTGGTATTAGTTATCTGTATAGTTATATTCCTTGTTATTATTACATAATATCATCCACTTTCAACTATCATCAGATAGTACAAAGCTCTCATCTGATTTAGTTGCCAAATTTTTGACATACCTGGATCTATATCCAGAAGCCAACAACAAATCAAGAAGAACAACACACACAAAACAAGTTGTATTTTATAAATTACTCAGTCTCAGATAATCTATTATAGTAACAGATAAAAGCCCAGGAATTTTCCCTTTGATGTGAGACATCCAAAAGGATGTGGCATTTCTGGTATTACTAAAAATGTGCACCTTCTCCTAACTGTGAAAAGCCATACAATAGAACAAATTTTCAGACAGATATAAACAGTGGTAGATAAACCTTTAAGATGATCCTTAAATATCCCAGTTGTGTATTTTCTAAACTTAATCCCTTCCCCTTTGATGGTATCAATGTAGAGAAAATATGACATCCTACCCATCAGTAGGGTGCATCATAGAACAAAAGAGAAAAGATTTTGAAGGTTAAAGTTTAAAATCAACTGACTTTGTGCTAATCAAAAGGGAGATGATCCAAAATGGAGCTGACTTTCACAAATACATCATTCAAGTAAGCTAGACTCTTCCTGAATTCAAAACAGACTCAACAGACAGCTGGAAAGGTTGGCTCTGCTATGATGTTGAAGTCTTAAATCAAGACACATATCAGCTCTAAGCCGAGTCTGAAATTTACCTCTGTGAGGTTCTTGTCAAGTTGAGAGGGTCAGGAACAGTGATTCTTAACTTTCCTAGTATTATGATCCCTTAAAACAATTTGTCATGTTGTGGAGACCCCCCTCCCCCAAATCATTAAATTATTGTTGTTGCTACTTCAGAACTGTAATCTTGCAATTGTTACAAATCATAATGTAAATATATGTTGTGTGGGATATCTGGTTTGTGATCACTGTAGATCATTTGATCCCCAAAGGACTCATGGCCCACAGGTTTATAACTACTAACTTAGAATGATTTGTGAAGAAAGAGAATGAGAAGTTAATGAGAAGTTAGCTGTATTAGATTATCTGTTGGCATGCCTATGGGGAACTTTGGATTGTTAACTGATATAAGAAGACCCATACAATTGTATACTCTATTCCCTTGGCAGGGCATCATAATGGTGTAATGGAAGAGTGAGCTAGATAAATGCTGCCAAACAAGTGAAGAAGAGAGCCAGAAGGCCTGCATGCATTTGAATCTCTCTGCTGTGGGTCATGGATATGATGAGACTGAGAGCTGATTATCCTGCCATTGCTCCCCTACAATGAGCTATACAATGGAGTTGTAGGTCATGGACACCCTTTCTCACCTTAGCTGCTTTTCATTTAGATATTTTATCATAGCAACAGAAGTGAGACAAAAACAACCTCAGCTCCTTGGGTGCTTTCTCTAGCTCCTTCATTTGGGACCTTGTGCTCTGTCCAATAGATGACTGTGAGCATTCACTTTAGTATTTGCCAGGCACTCGCAGAGCCTCTCAGGAGACAGCTGTATCAGGCTCCTGTCAGCAAGCTCTTGTTGGCATCTGCAATAGTATCTGGGTTTGGTGGTTGTTTATGGGAAGGATCCCCAGGTGGGGCAGTCTCTGGATGGTTATTCCTTCAGTCTCTGCTCTGAACTTTGTCTCTGTAACTCCTTCCATGGCTATTTTGTTCCCTCTTCTAAGAAAGATCGAAGTATCCACACTTTGGTCTTCCTTCTTCTTGAGTTTCATGTGTTTTGCTAATTGTATCTTGGATATTTTGAGCTTCTGGGTTAATATGCACTTATCAGTGAGTGCATATCATGTGAGTTCTTTTGTGATTGAGTTAACTCACTTAGGATGGTGTCCTCCAGATCCATCCATTTGCCTAAGAATTTTATAAATTCATTGTTTTTAATAGCTGAGTAGTACTCCATTGTGTAAATGTAGCACATTTTCTGTATCCATTCCTCTGTTGAGGGACATCTGGGTTCTTTCCAGCTTCTGGCTATTATAAATAAGGCTGCTATGAACATAGTAGGGCATGTGACTTTATTACAAGTTGGAGCATCTTCTGGGTATATGCCCAGGAGTGGTATTGCTGGATCTTCTGGTAGTACTATGTCCAATTTTCTGAGGAACCATCAAACTGATTTCCAGAGTGGTTATACCAGCTAGCAATCACAGCCCCATAGGAGGAACAATAATATGAACTAGCCAGTACCTCCAGAACTCCTTGGGACTAAACCCCTAATCAAAGAAAACACACGGTGGGACTCATGGCTCTAGCTGCATATGTAGCAGAAGATGGCCTAGTTGGTCATCAATGGGAGGAGAGGCCCTTGGTCCTGTGAAGGTTCTATGCCCCGGTATAGGGGCATGGCAGGGCCAGGAACTGGGAGTGGGTAGGTTGGGGAGCAGGGAGAGGGAATAGGGGATTTTCAGAAAGGAAACTAAGAAATGGGATAAGATTTGAAAGGTAAATAAAGAAAATATCAAATAAATAAATAAATAACCAAACAAAAACAAAAAACCCCAATTGAGGAAAAACAAACAAACAAACAAACAAACAACCTCAGAGCCCAAAAGACTTGAAGCTCTTCAGTCTAAATAGGAAGTGTTGGAGATCTTGTGGAACAAGTGGAATGTTAGCCAATTGCTTATAAGATAGTAACTTTGTACAACAAGTTAAAAGTAATTTTTATAAAAATCTGAAACATTAGTATTCTGTGTGGCCCAGAAATGTATAAAGGTTCTTTACCATATGTCCTGAGGAATATGTCCATAACCATTATTGTCATTACAAAACCATGAAAGGCACAGAAGATAAAAATGAATACGTGTGTGTGTGTGTATGTGTGTGTGTGTGTGCAGAGAGAGTGAGAAAGAGAGACAGAGAGAGGAAGAGAGAGATCAACCAACATTCATTGGATTTCTAAACTATCCTTTGTGATTATGATATAATTATCTCATTTCCATTGTTCTTCTCTTCCTTTCAACCACTCCAGACCTTTTTTGGGGGGGGTTAATATGCTTATGTTTTTTCTTAGATATTTTCTTCATTTACATTTCAAATGCTATCCTGAAAGTCCCCTATACACCACCTGCCCTGCTCCCCAACCCACCTACTCCTGCTTCCTGGCCCTGGCATTCCCGTGTACTGGGGCATATAATCTTTGCAAGACCAATGGCCTCTCCTCCCATTGATGGCCTCCTAGGCCATCCTCTGCTACATACGCAACTAGAGACACAAGCTCTGGGAGGTACTGGTTAGTTCATATTGTTGTTTCACCTATAGGACTGCAGACCCCTTCTTGGGTACTTTCTCTAGCTCCTTCATTGGGGCCCTGTGTTCCATCCAATAGCTGACTGTGAGCATCTATTTCTGTATTTGCCAGGCACTGGCATAGCCTCTCAGGAGACAGCTATATCAGGATCCTGTCAGCAAACTCTTTATCTCTTTCAAATTCATGGTCTCTTTCTTCTATGTATCAGATCTCTGAAGTTCTTAGCACCTTATATTAAAAAGAAAAAGGTAAATCACCCCTCATTCTCAGGAAATCATGATCTCAGTAACATGAGGTACAAACAGAATATAACAGTGTCTTTCATTGCTGCCAAAATGGTGACTGTCTCTGAACATACAAATTATCACAAAATAGGTGAGCTTTCAGTGGGGATTAAAAGTGTAATAGTTTTTCAGGTGAACAAGAAGTGTTGTAATTATTCACTAATAAAAAGAAATGTTTTAAAGGAAATGAGCTTTCAAATCACACACAGGGCTAATCATCAGCTATTGATTTTTTTTTAAGTTGTTTAGCTTTCCAACTCTAAGTTTGAAATTGGTAATTTCACTAAGAATCCTCCACTTAATGATCACCAGGATGGGGAAACAGGAAATACTCAAGAAGGTGTGACCACCATCCAGCACTGAGCCCTTTCTCTTGACATTGAGTTTTAAGAAAATTTTCATCAGGATGTATACCTCTTTTAAAATCTTCCTGTCCCTGTCTGTCAATGTCTGTTAATGTTATATGACAGGAAAAATTTAAATATATTATTACTCACATAGAATAACACATCGTCGAATTAGTAATAGTAACAAAGCCAGCTGTTCAAGAAACAAGAAAACAGGAAGCCAGTCCTCTTATGGGCACTCCTGCTCCCCAGGGTCAGCTTAGGCTGAACCGCAGGGACAGCTCTCACTGCTTTCCTTGAAGATAGAGCTGGAAACCAGAGAGCCAAGCCCCAAACTCATCATTTTTTTCCTCTATTTCCCTTCCTCTTTCAGTCCTACCAATCCCAAATAAAAATGAGACAGATGACAAAAAAACATGAGAACAGTCAAGACTCAGGAGAGTGCAGAACTTAAAAAACAAACAAAACAAAACAAAACAAAACAAAACAAAACAAACAAAAACAGCATAAGCAACTCTTAGTTCTTGGAATATAGACTGAGAACCCTTCCTATTAACATATAGTTATATATATATATCACAAATAATATATAACATAATTATATTATATATAATTACATATAATTACGGCATTATATTATATATAATATTATACATAATTAATATATAATTATACATAATATAGTATACAAACATATAATATCACTATTATATTTTATAGTAATAGTGCTCACATACCTTCCAAATTTTTTCTTAAATGAACCTGTTTGTAAGGCTCTGTCATTTAAATTTCAGTCTGTAGTGCTCAGACAACATGTGATGGTTCTATGTAATGCCTTTATGACAAAGCTTAAGCTAAAGCTTAATTAATGAAACAAAGAGACTGAGTAGTGATACAGAAAGGTTATAAAAAGAAGAATTAAAAAGCCACGTGCTCCTCTAAATAAAAAATGGAAAAATTTTGTTAGTAGAGTCTAATTTCCACACTTTAGTCTCATTCTTACATTGTTCAAAAATAGAAAGGCATTCGGTTTATTATAAGGCATGTAAGATTTTACTCTTGGTATTTCTGGCTGAACTATTTATTTCTGCTTTTATATGTACATGAAAGAAGATTAGAGGAAATAAAAGCAACTCTATGCAGGATAGTCCTTGGTAAAAATCCCACAACCTGTTTACTTTCTAGATAAAACTGCTAATCCACCTAATCCTTAAACCATGGTAAATTTACATCTAATCAGTTCCCTTTTCCTTAAGAATGTGGTCACTCATGAATATTCCAGGGGTTCAACTGAGTGGCAGGATAGGTGGTAAGCTTCAAGTTTTGCTATTCAACGCACATCCTTAGGAGCCATAGAAGTCGAACACACTCACTGACTGCAGTTAGAGGGAAATGTTGGCCCTCTCCTGAGTCTGCACAGGGCAGTATAACCGTAGGGTGTCTTCCCTTGTCCTTTTGGATATAAAATAACTCTTCCTTTAGATAATCCTTAAAAATCCTTTATCTTACATTCCTTTCAAAATGAAAGGGGAAGTAAAAATTAGAAAATAAAATGTTGCTCTAGGTATGTTTAAGTATTCAAGTCAAAAGGAAAACCACGGTTACCCATTTTGTGTCAGTCTGGACAATTTTTCTATCCTAAATGTTTGAGAGAAATGTCTCCTTATCTCCTTTATACAGTTAGAATGGCATCTCTTTTTGTAATAGAGCAATCAAGGAGACAATGTCTATAATTTTATAAAATTAAATATGTGGAACTATAATCATGTAGAATGAAAAATCCAACCATGGTGTTGGAAATTAATTCATTTGACAAGACTATTTGATAAAATATGTATCATATTTGATAATATATGATAAAAATTGAAGAGATTTCCATTGTCATTACTGTGTCAGATTACCCAGCACCTGGGCTTTCTCACAGACCTGTGAGGGTATCTGAAGAGCAGACTTCTGACTTCTCTGAGAGCCATAATCCAAGAGAGCAATATGCAAGCTGCAGTGTTTTATAACCTAACCATAAGATGTATATGCAATGACTTTGCAAATGTCCAAGCTGGCCCTCTTTGATAAGGAAGGGGACTCTGCCAAGGTGGGAGAGGCAGTATGGGTTCTGGAGCTGTCTTGGAGACTAGGCTACCCAGTCAATTACAAAGAAAAATAGCAATTTTAAGAATCGTTATTCTGATCTTGGCACTGCATAGCTAACTCGGCTACTCATCCCTGGGGAGGACTGTTTCTCCTCTTTGCAGCCTTCCTTAGTTGTAGTTCTTTATGGATGGGGCCACGTGAGATTTCCCTGTGCGGAGCTGAGGAAGCCTTGAGTGAACCTGTGAGGGATGAATGGAATCCTGAATCAATCAATTCAATCAATCAATCAATCAATCAATCAGTGTAAGGAACTGATGAAATCCTGGGTGAATCTGCATAGCTGCCATAAGTAGTTAAGCCAAGGACCCAAAAGTCTCAGGGCTGTAGGAGTGGCAAAGCCTACCCTGGAGGAGGCTCATAACAGTGACAAAGCCTTTCTCTAATTTGAATGCAAATATTGATGGTGGACTTAGGAAGCATCAACCACAGTTTCCTTCTCTAGGACCTTGGGAACTAGGATTGTTCCCTATAGAGACCTCCTACTAAGATTAGTTAAACCTGACTTCCTTCTTGTGAAAAGGTACAGCACTAACCTGCCTCCATATTCAGCTGTAGAGAGCAATCTGCTCCCATGATTCAGGTGCATAAAATAAACTCACAGAGTTCCCTCTCCAGTTGTGCGTTCAGTGCCTTCCCTCAGAGTGTGCATGGCACACCTGACCCCAGCCTCTCTGTACCTGTGTCTGTGTATATACTGAATATCTTCCTTCTCTCATTAGACCACTCTCTGAGATGTACAGAGGAAAGCATTTCCCCTTCTGTGCTAGCCTGTCTGTTGGTGGTGTAGTTTCTCAGGTCATATTTCGACATGAAACCTCCCTGTCATGTCTCACATCAGACTTCCTGGTCCTCTGGCTCTTACAGTCTTTCCATTCCCTATTTCTTGATGTTCTCTGAGCATTAAGGGCCAGGAGTTTTTTGAAGCTGCACCAATTGAGCCTGGGCAATAACAACTAAAGAAAAGGAGCCATAATTTCAAGAGAGAGTAAAGTATATGGGAGTTGGATGAGAAAAAGGGAAGTGGGGAAATTATATAATTATATTTTAATTAAAAAAATAAGACCACTGCTCAAAAAGAAAATCCCCATGGCCGCTTATGGATAGAATACAATTTATTATTATTAAAAATCTCTCTATCCTGTCTGTCTATTTTTTTTTATTTAAAAAAATCAGGTCTTAACCATTATATTTTATTATCTCATCACTATTGATATTGTAAGTTTTCATGCAGTTTTGGAGAGAATTTTTGGACTATTTTCCTTTTGTGTAGGGGATATGATTTCGGGTGATATGTGCATCCTATCCTAGGTGAGGATGCTCTACCTGTCATCACAGGCACAATGATTCACTCAGCATTAATTTCCACCTCTTTATAGATGACTGGATGATATTCTGCGAAGCAGTACTCTAACCATGGTTCACAGCAGTTTCTTTGCCATTCTGTATATTGCCCAGCCCTTAAACACTGGCATTCGCTCCAGTAATTCTTTGGGATGTTTTTATTTGTTCAATGACCTTTCACTCTCATGCTCCTATGTATAGTATTAATTTATTAATCCACTCTATGCTCATGGCGGGTGTGCCTTCTCTGTACCCGCCCAAATGTTTTGGATTCATGAATGAAAGACACACACACACGCCAGCTTAACTGGCTCAATGGCTGAGCCATTCCTAAACCTACACACGGCTAACACACCCTCCTCCAATATTCCTGGGTTAACATTTACTAAATCCATATTTTTTATCCTTGCTGCTCTGGACCCTTCTGGGCAACCCTCCTAGGCGCGCTTTCCCCTTTGCATCTACATTTCAGCTGTCTCTCCCTCCTGCATCTTCTTGGTGTGGTCCATCTCCTACACCCTTGTCATGGTGGAATGCCCTCTTCTTTTCTCCCCCATTTCTTTTCTGGGAACCCTAAAAGTCCTGCCTCTGACTCCCTGCCCAGACATTGGCTGCTGGCAACTTTATTTCCCAACCAGAACCCCACTCAAGTGGGGGCAAGGACTCTCAATGCAGATGTGCAGGTTCCCAGGTGATTTTGGTAGCTTAATTAACAAATAGCATTAGAACTAACCCACCATACCTATGAATTCACTTTTATTTTTTTATTTTTTGCCTCTACATATCTCAGGGGCATTTTTATTGATGGGCAGAAGTGTCACAGCAAAACCTTAGTTGTAAGAAAGTCTGGTTAATGTAATTTTAGCTTTCCAGCCATGCTAAGGGACTTTCCATGAAGCAATGACACAACATGGATTGTTTGTTAGCTGCTGTGAACAGGTAAGCTCATAGATAAAAAGGTTCTCTTTGGGTATTTCATCTATTTGACAGAACAATCTTATGTCTATTAAATATAATAATCATAAGCAGTCTATTTTATTGTTTAGTTTGTTTCCCCCTTTTATTGAGAACAGATCATTTTCTTATACAATATATCTTGATTACAGTTTCCCTTCCCTCTCCTCCACCCAGCTCCTAGCCACCTTTCCTCCCAACTGGATCCACTCACTCCCTTTCTGTCTCTCATTAGAAAAGAACAGCTTTTTAAGAAATAGCAATATAATGTACCAAATAATAAGATAAAAACAAAGACCACCACATCAAAGTTGGACAAGGAATACCTACAGAAGGGAATGAGCCCCAAGAGAGGTCACACATACCAGAGACCCACTCACTCACACACTCAAGAGTCTAATAAAAGCACGAAGCTGAAAGCTCTAATATACGTGCAGGGGATCTGGTGCAGAGCAGTAAAAAGCACAGTATGAGCTGCTCCAGTCTCTCCGAGTTCATGTAAACTGTACTCAGTTGATTTAGAGCAAGCCTTGAAGAGCAAACCAGTAAACAGGACCCATCCATAGCCTCTGCATCAGTTCCTGTCTCCAGGTTCCTGCCCTATTTGAGTTCCTGTCCTGACTTCCTTTGATGCTGTGGAAGTGTTAGCCTAATAAACCCTTTCCTTCTCAATGCTTCTGTTCATGGTATTTTTTCACAATAGAAACCAGAGCTACAGTACTTGATTTCTTGTTCTACTTAGGAAGATGGGATGGCTGGTAGGGAATTCTTATGGGATCCTGATAGGTATGGCCAGTGTGTTTTCCAACTAAAACATGTTTCTAAGCATTAGGAGATGACACTTAGTAATGGAGATGGGTTGAAGAGTATGAGGGGATCCAGAAGGGGCGGGAAAGCAGGGTGTCTGACCAGGATTTGCTTAGTCCCCTGGGGTTGGGGGCAAAGACTGAGGAGAGGCTACAACAGGTATTCTGCTTCAGAGATGGGATGGACACCATGGGGTTGGATTTTGAAGAAGGGAAGTATGTGAAAATCTGAAGCTAGCCTACAAGTTTCATTGGCCTACTTGCTTCTCTGGTAGACTTGGCCATAGGGTTACCAAGAGAATCTTGCTGGGGTTGGTGGCTGGGATAAGAGGATGAGTTGGGAGGAAAGTTGGAGGACAACATCAGAGTGATCTGTGGGAAGCAAGAGAGGATGCAGCAGCTATTCTGTTAGGAAATGAGACTGGGGGACTGGCTTTGGGGTGGGTTGGTGGATGATGACTGCAGAAGTCATGAAATAATGGGGGTAATAAGAAATAACTTTGAGCTTAACCACAACAGGAAGATGATTCTACTGCTCCCTAGGCCGGAGGGACAGAAGGAGGAAGTAGTGACATGAAAACCCAATGGGCATGGGTATCAGGAATAACTGGGACTCCTGTGGCATGGGGGAACTGGATGATGAAACCTTCACCCAACTCATGAAAGGGGAACGTAAAAACTCTTATTCCAATGTTGTAGGTACTGCCACTGCACTCTAGAGGATAAAACCTCCATTACCCCTAAATCCTGGAAAAACTTGAGGGCCAAGGAAAGACAACCAATATATCTGAAAGCAGGCCAGGGTTAATATAGTTAACTTTATCTTTTCTTTTTTCTCGCTTTCTTGAACTAAAGTTCTATTTCTACTGGTCTGTCCACATTTACATATTTAAGCTTGGCCTGAGACCACAATCAACTGAACAATTGTAAAACATTCCTACAACCCAGCCAGGAAAATCCAAGTTCCAATGGCATAGTAACTAACTCACCTTTGACATTTGCCTAGTGTAAGCAGGGCCCTTGTGAATCTTGTGGGTCAAGTGGAATCAATATTTCTTTTACAAAATATTAGGGGAATTTTATTTTTAAAGATTACTATGGAGACAATTAAACCAAACTTCATAGTTAAGACATTCTTCATGTTTTTTTTTCAATTTACCATGATGTACAAACTTAGTAACATTCTTTAAAGTTAACTCCATGATTATTCCCCTTATATAACTTTTAAAACATTGTGTGATTCTTTCTATTTTTCTCTAAAAGTCAGCTAACAATTTTTCTGTCTCTCTATGTCTCTATTTGTTTCTCTGTTTCTGTTTCTCACTGAAAGATAAGATTTGAAAATTGTTGGCAAGTTTGTATTATTTTTCTATGTCAAAATTTCCATGTGACAATAGTTAGAACACCTATGATAGCACATGCTGGCAAGGATGTGGAGCAAGAGAAACAGTCCTCTACAGCTGGTGGGAGTGCAAACTTATACAACCACTATGGAAATCAATTTGTTGGTTTCTCAGAAAACTAGGAATAGTTCTACTTTAAAATCTAATTATAAGATGCCTGGGCATATACCAAAAAGATGTTCCAATACCCCACAAAGACACTTGCTCAACTAAGTTCATCACAGACTTATTTGTAATAGCCAGAAACTGGACACAACCTAGATGTCCTTCAACTGAATGACAGATTTTAAAAAAGTGTGGCACATCTACATAATGGAATACTATTCAGCTATCAAAAGAAAAGACATCATGAAATTTTCAAGCAAATGGATGGAACTTGAGACTGTCATCCTGAGTGTAGTAACCCAGTCCCCAAAGGACATGCGTTGTATGTACTCATTTATAAGTGGATATTAACCATAGGCTACTCATGCTGTACCCCACAGACCCAAAGAAGCTAAACAAGAAGAAAGACCCAAGATAGAATGCTTGAATATCACTTAAAAGGGAGAATAACATAGTCGTAGGAGACAGATAGAGGGAGGGAGCTGAGTGGGAGAAGGAATGTAGAGTAGAGTTGGGGGTTCTGAATCAGGTGTGGGAGGAACAGGAGAGATGGCTAGATGGCCACAAGTATGAATGGACATCTGCAGCTGTCTGAAAGGGATGGGGTAGGGAGGTGGGGGCCATCTCCAGAACATAACAGAGGCCTGGGATAGGGGATGGATGTTCCCAAGAATCAATGGGGGTAACCACAGCTGTGACTCACAACATTGAGTATATGGAACCTGACTGAAGAGGCCACCTCCTGTAGCCAGGCAGGAACCCCAGTGGAGTGATAGAGACACCAACTCACACACAAAACTTTCTACCAAAAACTTATCCTGAATACAAGAAATTCAGGGATGAGGAATAGAGTAGAGACTGAAGGAATGGCCAACCAATAACCGACCCAACTTGAGACCCAGCCATGGACAAGCACCAGTCCCTGATACTATTAATGATACTCTCTTATGTTTACAGACAATAGTCTGACTTCTGAGAGGCTCCACCCAGTAGCTGGCTCAGTTGGATGCAGACATCCACAGCAAAACAGTGGATGAAGCTTGGAGACTCTTGGAAGAGTTGGGTAAAGATTGTTGAAGCCAAAGAAGATAGGAGCTCCACAGGAAGACCAACAGAGTGAACTAATCTGGACCCTTGGGGCTCTCAGAGACTAAACCACCAACCAAAGAGCATGCTCTCACTGGCCCTAGACCCTACCCCCACACTGCACATATATAGCACATGGGTAGCTTGATTTTCATGTGGGTCCCAAACAACTGGAGCTGGGGCTATCCTAAAAGTTGTTACCTGTCTATGGGATATGTTCTTTTAGCTGGACTGCCTTGTCTAGCCTCAGTGGTAAGAGGATGTGCCTAGCCTAACAGAGACTTGATATGCCAGGGTAGGGGGATACTGGGGGGGGGGGAGGCCTCACCTTCTCAGAGAAGAAGGGGAAGGGGTGAGGTTGAGGTGGGGGAAGGGATGACCAGGAAGAAGGGCAGTGAATGGGATATAAACTGAATAAATAAAAACATTTTAACTGAAAAATTCAAATTCATTAAAAGATAATATAATTAATATAAATTAATATAAATTAATATAAATTTCTTTATTAATATGAAATCTTTTTCAGTTATTTTTTACATTAGTTTTATGATTATTTTCATCTTTCTAACTTGATATTTTACATGTTTACATATTTTTTCTTATTTATAGTTTTTTATTACTATGAATTAGATTTTGAAAACTATATCTATCTTTGGCTACTTTAGGAATCCTTTATTTCCCACTCTTCTCCACCCTATTTCTTATACTTTTTCAGTCCCCCAATACTAGATAAAAAAGAAAAAACGATAGAAGGGTGAGAGGAAAAAGATCCTGAATAAAGTCAGGGATTGCAAAGGGGACAGCATTGCCGATAGACTACTTCCTGCAGATTAGGGGCATTAAATTCCTTGGGGTGAGTTTGAACTTCGCTTCCAGGATATCTAATTTCTTCTTGTTGTTTCTTCTTTGCACACAACTACTTAACAAACCATGACCAAACAGTAACCAACAGCAACTAAGCAACAACCCACACCCTTCTTGAGTTCCTAGCATTTATATGGGACTCTCTGAGAAGTCCCTAGAATTCCAAACATCACATAATTGCAGAAAATATCTGTAACTTGCAAACTCATGCCTTCTAGAGCATGAGGCCAATCACTGCCAACTGTTGTGGACAGTCTGAAATAGCCCCATATCCCACACCCAGGATTAACAAAACATAGTCTTATATCATTTCTCTGTTTTTAAAAGAAACCAAAATGCCTAGATTGTTAATACTATTTTTAAAATACTTCCTATATGGTCTTATTGTTGGTATCTTTATTGCTATTAATTGTTACCCTAATTCTAAAACTCTAAGTTTCATGAAGAAATCATTTATAAGAGGATACAATTTTTCCATGTGTTATGTCTGTAATTTCTGGATTCATTTACTTTTGTTTTATTTATGGTAAAAAAGAATCTTACAGTTTCTTCAGTATCTAATATCTGATAATATTTGGTAATTTTAAAAAGTATTTGTCTAAAATAATAGTTTAAAGGCATAAAGTATTAAGCATGCTCTATTACTTGATCTGTGTTAGTATTTCTGTTTACTTAGTCCTTCGATTTTGTCTAATTCATGAACTATAAAGCTATACGGATATGTTCATGTTAGAAATTTATCTTTTGGAAAAACTTAGTCCTGGATGTGAAAATGGGTCATCAAAAGTGGAAGGTATCCAAGAGCAGATCGAGTCAATCTCAGTACTAAGTGCAACTGTTTTGGTGTTGTGGGCAGAAATGTTCTCTGGGCCGTGGTGTGACTAGAGGATTCTACCCCTGCACACCACAGCAGGCAGAACAGGTTGCATGACAGAATATACTTGTCTTTCCTATAATGATGACTTTGCCCAACATTAACTGAGGAGCATGAGTGTATGATGACCAGTTAGCCAAGATGCTTGGTGGGCTATCTTAATGACGTTTTTCTTTATAATGGGGGATGTGTGCAAAGGTTCCCTGCTGGACAAAATGGCACTGATGACTGTGATTGCCATAGGCATGCAGTGCTGTATCTCCCCACTTTCTCTAAACCTCACATTTCATATCATTTTAGATCCCAAAATGCCAAACAGTGGGACCAATATTTTACTGTTTTCCATTGTATTCATGTAAGGGGTTCTTGAAAGGCAGTGGGTTTGTGGGAATGGAGGAAGGGAAAGCAGAGCTCTGTAGGTATTGCCAGCTGTTTACTCTTGTTTTTTAAAGTCTTCAAAATGAATATAATTTTACAATCTTACAGAATGTATTTGTTGAGAAGCGTCATGGCTGACTTAAACTCTATTTAGAATAACAGATGTTAATTTATTTACCAAGAATAAAGAAAAATATTCAGTATGGTTTTTCATAAACTGTCTCATATAGATGGCAAAACATTATTAGTCAAAACAGACTTCACACTTTATTTTTAAAAGAATATTTTGCATACACATTTTATATTCAAATACTATACCTTTGTAGAATATTGAAGAAACAGTAAAAGGTGAATGTAACCATCTACTATGAACCCAAAGTTCTTATTGTGTTTAATTTTTTTCTATTCTTATCTTTTCTTTCTTTTTTCTTTTTACCTTTCTCTTCCTTCATTCTATCTTTTACTTCATCCTTTTTTCTTTTTAATATTTACTTAAGTATACTGAGACAAGGTCTCTTATATTCCAGGCTAGAGTTGAACTCAGTACATTGTAGCATGTCATTTTGTCTACTTGGCTTTGAGTTTCCAGCGAGTCATAGGCATGCACTGCCCAGAAGCTATCTTGGGTCCGCAGATGAAACACACACACACACACACACACACACACACACACACACACACACACACACTCACACACAGGTTCATTTTTAAACTTCCTTATTAGCTATGTGGCTTACTTATTCTAAGCCTTCTGTGGCTACATGCCCTTACCTTTACTCCATGCTCAATGCCTCCAAACTATCCTCAACTTAGTTGCCCAGTTAAGTTCTGTGACGACAATTGGTCTTGCTGCCCAAGATGATTTTGGGGTGCCATTCTGTAAGGCACTTTCCTTTTCTTCCTCCAATTTGGAAGATTTCTCCTGTAGCCCTCAATCTGTTCCATCTTTCCCCAAAGTATCTCAACCCTCTTCCTCCTTCCCTCTCCTCTTTCCTACTCAGGGGTAACCTGGAAGTACTGCCCCTTTCTTTCTGCCCAGCCATTGGCCATTGGCATCTTTGATAGATCAAGAACCAACTGGGGGCAAGGACTTTCAGCAGTGATAAACAGAGATTCCAGATTAATTAAAGCATCAGAACCACTCCTCTACAATACATAATCAATAAGACTTTGAACTTCTGATCTTCTCTTCTTCACCTCCCCAGTACTGTGATTAGAGGATTATCACCAAGTCCAGTGTTATAAACAGTGCTGGGCATCTAACCCAGAGCTTGATACTGGTTAGGCAAGCACACCACCATCTGATCTGCTTCTCCAGACTATATTCAATTCATTTCAAATACTGGTGGAGTTGAAGAAGTGCTTTCTTAGTTTAATAGGAAAACTCTAGGACAAAATTATGCAAGATAACTTAACTGTCAGTCTCTCACTGGATGTGTGACTTTGGGCAAATTTCTTAACATATTTGAGGAATTATTCACTAATTTAAGAAGGCAATAATAAACAATTATTTTAAAGATCATTTTGAAATTGATGTGCTTGTATGACTTTTACAATAGTTTGTACCAAATCAAGTGTTAAATTTATGTTGATAGAAATTTGATATAAAAAACTAATAATACTCAAATATTTTACCTTGACTTCAAATTCAAAAAACAAGCCAATGTGCTAGGAGAACTCTCAGTCTCCAAATTGCCAGCTATGCAAGCGGGAAAAACCTGGGTTTATAATCCTAGCATCCATGAAAACAGCCAGACCATATTCTTGGGCCTAGGAGTGGGAGGAGACAAGTTTCAAATTTATCATGGGGGTTCAATGGCCTTTCAGGGTAGTCAATTCATGAGCTTCAGGCTCAGCAAGAAACTCTGTTCCCGGAAACAATGTTGGGTACAAAAGAGAAACATCTATTCATTGTCGCATTCTTCTGAATATTTCTTGCTCTGGTAAACGCTCATCTTTGTAGTAAGAAGTCTTCCTTTGGTCAACTTTTTCCACTTACCTTTCTTAATCTAGGACATATATAAAAGGGCATTCTTTAATCATCTGTTGACTAATTGAAGGGGAGATCCTTCTTTACCATTCTTTGATACCCTTGACCTCTAGTGCCCTTGAGTCTCATATGGCCCAGTGAGCATTTAAAAATGACATAAAGGTGTATATGACCTTGCAGCTTCCTCTACCTTTGCTTTCAATGGTCTCCCACTTCTTGAGAACAGGTATATATAAATACACTGATGGCTCTAGCTGCAAGTGCCTATCTCTGCTTATGTTCTTTTCTTCCTTGTTCCATAGCTACATTTGTCTGGACTCCCTTCAACCAACTTCAATTAGGTTATGATTTCTGGTTATTGGTAAGGAATAGTGGTCATAAAATGTACTTTATGCTAATTGCATTTAATAAATTTTGAAATGTCTCCATGATGAATATGAAGTCTCTTTAGGGGTTTAGATGTTATGTAACTTGTACTCTAGGATAGTGTTATGAAAATCAGATGCTGTAGCATGGCTGTAAGTGCTTTCTTTTTGAAGTTCCTCTGAACAGCTTATGAAGGAGATAACTGTCATGTTAGGCTTAAGTGAACATACTATATTGGTAAAGTGGATATTAGAGAAAGAACATACACAAAGATGACTATCTCTAATGACGCTGTATAAGCAATACATGTATAGGAAAGTTCAAGGCACAGTATGAGAATAGCAAGCTGCCTAACTTCTGAGAAAGTGCAAGTTGAGAAATGGGTAAGACTGAGAGGTAAAGATAGGAATAAGCAAGGGAAAAAGAGGGCTCACACTTGAGCAACTAGAATTTATATGACTTGAAGTCATACTTGGTCAAAGAATATTTTAAGAAAGAACATTTAGATACCAAAAGAAACTACTAATCATAGAAAATAATATTTAGAGAAACTATAAATGTGTCATAAAAAAGGCTAAAGATGGAGGCTACTGATCAGCAGGATAAAATAAGTGGTAGAAATCTGTAGGTGTTGTCATTGGGAGCAAAATTTCACAGAGCTGGCTAGCTGTCTTTCATTAAACATTTGGTCACTTTGTGCAGTGCAGAATGGCTATGGTTCTCCCATTTTTCAGACCTGTACCATGTGCTGCTCTAAGGGGCTGGAATATGTAGGCAGAGGAGATTGTTCCTCAGAGATAATAAATGTTAATGTACGAGACATCCAAATGATGAGAAGCAGGCATGCTTGAACATGGTTACACACAATAAGAGGAGGAAACAGTGAGAAAATCTTCAATTCTGAGAACTGATAGATGGAAATGGGTAGGTCTTAGAAGAAACTGTTATCACAGAAAATCCTTTGGTGGAGAAAGGTTAACAAAGAGAAGGAGCCAAATCCATGTCTTTGAAGTTAAAGAACTTGGACATAAGGTCAAATCTAAAAAGAGGGGGTCAGACTTGGAGCTCAAAAGAATAGAAAGGTTTGACACAATATCTGGGAAGAGTGCCTACAATGATTGCAGTCGATTTGAAGCCATCAATCACTAAATAGTCATGGAGTATCTAGTCTTTGTCCAGTTGTATATGATGTATTATATTACAGCTCTCCAAAATGCTGCCAACTTGACAGTATGAACAAATGTAGTCAAATGTGTACTCTATTCTACCACAACAGCCATTAATAAAAGTAAGGAGCATTTAGCATTCTGACCTGTAGACATCCATCTAGTTCTCTTTTTAGCTTAAGACCAAAATACTGTGGGCTACATTTTAAGGTAATATTTATAGTGCCATTTCATCATGACCTTTATTTGAATGGTGGTCCATGTATACAGTTTCTAAAATTTTCATCAAACCAGCCACATAATCTCGTATGATTTCACAATTTATTTTGTCCCATTATAATAATCTATGAGGTTATGGGTGTAGTATGGCATAGAAATGACTATTCACACTTGGAGGCCAAAGGTTGTGTGTATCAATGATTTAATTAAAATGTAGAAATCAAAAAAGAAGCTGAGATATGAATCAGAAGTGGAAAATTGCAAAAGGATCAGACAGAATAAACTTAGAAAAATGGATAAATTTAAGTTGTTGAATATTGAAAGATGACTCAGTTTGCAAGAGTGCTTCCTGTACCAGCATGAGACCCTGAGTACCCACCCCTAGAACCCATGTAAAAATCTAGTATGCCATGCATACCTGTAAACCCAGAGCTTGTGGGTAGGGTTGGTGATGGCAGGATGATAGTGCCTTGGTGGACAGCAGCTTAGCTGAAAACAAAAGCTCACTCAGATTTAGTGTGAGACTGTCTCAGGGAAAGAGAGATATCTGACATCTCTCTCTGGCATCTGCATACTCTGGCATGCATATCCATGAATGTATTAACACACATATACATGTATGCATGCATGCATGCATACATATCAGCTCTGTATAAACAGACATATGGACAGACAGACCGACCGACCGGCAGACAGACACATGCACATACACACAGTTTTAGAGGGCAAGAAATTGAGACCAATAGACACTATACATGCTCTGCCAAATTGCTTCATCATTGACCTTATCATTGAACCCCTTGTCTCATTGGAGAAAACCTGAGTATTTTTGGTTTCTAGAGTTAATGCTGGCTAAAGCACAGAACACACCAGAAGTGACCCAAGCTATTACCCATTAGTTATTATTCAAACATTACAGGTTATGATTTTAGCATATACACTTTTCATATTCATCAGCACCAGGTTAGAGAACTCAAAACTTTGTTTAAAGCTATCTTTTGGAGTCCCCCAGTAGAAAGATCATTGCTTCCTTTTAGTATTTATTGAATTTCTATCCATTTGCTTTGTATTTCTCTTATTTTTTATTTCACATAATATCCCTTACTTATTTTTTACAATTGTTTCCCCCAAACAGTACTTTGCATTAAATTTGTCTTAGGACTTGCTACATTGGCATTGAGCTTAATACAGAGTCAAGTAAAATTCTTTAGCAGAAGAAGGGGAAAAATAGAATCCACCAACATGTCCTATATCCTCCCTATAAGCTGTGTCCTGTTAAACCATATCCACCAGATTTTCCAAGATAGAAACCCTAAAATTATCTTTGACTGTTGCTTCTTCTTTATATTTAAACCTTACGAAAGTCTGAAAATAAAGTCTAAGTATTTCTTCAATATGTTTCTTTCCCTTTCTGCAAGACCCTTTCCCAGAGTAATTTAGCTCTCAGTTGGACTTTTACATGAACTTCTTAGCTGTCCTGAATGCATTCTCTGCCTCCTTCCACACTCTCCACTCAATATACCAAAGCAAATTTCTTTTACACTTGCTTAATCATTTTTGATGACTTTCCATCACTCATCTCATCATATAGCCAACACTCCTCTAGCAGTCTGAAAGATTTTTTTACATGATCTAGATGCTGTCTACTCTCCATGTTTCCAGTGTCACCTTAAACAACCCTGTGTTTTACTTTCAACCTTCCAGCCTCCCTATTTCTTACATTCAATTCCTCTCAAATTTTCATTTGCTCACACCACTAGATGTTTGTTTTCTTTTGCAATCTTCCCCTTGTATGGCCTTGTGTACTTAATGACTAGTTTTTAAGATCTCTGTATCTATCATTCTCTAAAAAGTGTCCATTCTTTACTAGATTAAACATTCATATCACGGGGCTCACATAGAACTAAGTAATTCTATTTCACTTTCCATAATGGTACGTTTTATATTATCTGTCTTTTATTGAGGTAGACATCACTGTTTATACTTCATTTTATTGATGTTCAATTTTACTTATCTTTTATCATTCTATTTCTTCTATTCTACTCCCAGCACAGCAATGTGTACCTAATAGCTGTTTAATTCTCTGAAAGCATGAAACCAATAAGAGTTCTTGAATGCATTCTTGCTAAGGTCACATTTTCCCCTGTGAGTAATAGACATATTTTAGTAAAAAAATGAATATAAAACAAATAAAATATGCATACACTACATAGGCTGGAATTGCTTTCAGCTATAGTGCCAATAAAGCCACCAGTATATACACATATAAGGTATACATGCTTACCTGTTTACATTTCCACAGCAATGGATAAATAGTGTAAAATCAGATTTACTAATGCCAGACAGATTGAATATAGAGGAAGTTAGAAGTTTGAGAGCACACGGGATGTGATCCATACAACCATTCTCTACATGTCACTAACACACACCTGGTGATATTTTGTTTTCTCTTTTCCTCTCCTTAACCAGAATTTCTACAAGTTGTGTTTTAAAATTTTATGTATGTTGATAGGATTCTTTGTGGAACTTTGAGGAATTGTTTAGAAAATATTTAAAGTTTCCTCCAAAAGCTTTTCAGACCACATAACCTAAAGTAAAGATTATCCATCCATAAAAAGGTGGCTGTTGGACTACAGAGAATCTATTGAAGCAGAAGTGAGATCCTGATTCTTAAAACATGAAGGAGACCAGGACAAAGCATGGATGAAAGAGACGTCCTATCCAGCAAACCTCTCCTGCTTACACAGCTCCATCCTCTGTGCTGATTTGTGACTGACTTTGTTTATGTAGTATCATCCTGTACCTTTATGACTTAAAAATTATGTTTTATAATTTTACAGGTTGCATATTTTTAACTCTCCTAAGTGAATTAGTTAACTTAATGTTCTACTCTTGATTAGCATCAGAGGGAAGATTAGAAGGACTGTGGAAGGGTCTTGATAAATTGAGTCAGGAGCTGAATTTGAAATAAACTTTTTAGAAGAAATAGGAGATAAAGAAATTCTTTCCTAAGCCTTGAGGGGAAAAAATTTGGAGACATTGGCAAGAGGAAGGAAGGCTAACTGATTTAATAAGTATAAAATGGGGAATGGAGATGATTGTCTAGGCTATAGAAACAATGTGATCAATATTAAAGATAATGAGGAAAAAAGGCAGCTGAAAATCAGAAGTATAGAGAAGGGAGAATATTAACTATTCCTAAAGACTACTATATGCATAAACTTAGGGTTTATGAGGATGATGATTTATGAAAGACAGTAGACATGGTGAGGCTAAGTTTTGTATTTCACAAATCCTAAGTTATGTGTTGCAGTCATCAGGTCATTTGCGTTGTTTAGTGTGATTCACATTAGAAAGATTATTGTTTCTAATCATTTACAAACATTAACTTCAAAGTGCCTGCAAAGGAACTGTTAATGAATTTCTCTAGAACCTTCTCAAGTACCAGGTCATATTACCCAGTTTCTCCTTGTTTTAGGAATTGGAGATTTTCAAAACCAAGAGAAAGGAGATTTTTTTTTTTTAAACTTCTCTTCCTAGGAGGAAGCCAAGGCATAACAAATCTGAAGCTAAGTCGTAAGGGAAAAATGGTTTCTTGGGTTTGAAATAATATTCTTGCAAAAAGATCATTGGTGCATTATGGCAGAGAGAACTGTTCAGTGTCACATGGTACAGCTCCATCTGGTCTCCTTTAGCAAATGTCCAGATGGATTCCATTTCTAGTTTCCAGAAAGCCTGGCCAATCATCATGAAAAAGCTGTGCCTCTGATTTTTCAACACAATCATCCAAGGAGCTTCACAGATCTTTTTGTTTCCACCCATATTTTTTTTAAAGAGACCTGTGCTTTTATTTTTAACTGTGAAATCTGCTTCTGAATTTCTCAGTAAAAACAATGCCAGCAATTTTTCTCCTTAGGTTTCTCTGTCTCTCTTTGTCTCTCTCTGTCTCTGTCTCTGTCTCTGTCTCTGTCTCTCTCTCTCTCTCTCTCAAACTGACATTGAAAATATCTCTCCTGTTGTCATTCAAAAATATTTCCTTCATTTTTCTGTGGTTGTTGTAGGACCTGAAAATATTTATCACTTGAGTGATAATCTCAAGAGTACCTGAGATTTGGTAGCCAACCAAATAGCTTGAGTTAGAAGCCATACCAATGAGAATAAAATATGGAAATAATTGCATGTTTTAAAATTTTTCCCCTGTGTACTCACCTTCTATCCATACAGGTAAAATATCTACATAACATATCTGATATCAAAAACAACCCTTTAACAGTATTCTATGTTCTATGTTTTCACAGCTATGCAGTACACCCACATCACTCATCTGGAATAGGACTGTGTTACTTATGACCAAGAGTTTTACTTTATAGCTTTATTTATTTGAATTGACACTATTTAACCAGAATATGATTTCAGGGAGACAGAACAAAATACATTGGTTTCTCATTCATCAAAATAATGATTTTATTTTAAGCTAAAGCTTTCTGTTAGAAGCTATTCATACTTTAGATTTAAAATATTTACATTTCTTTTCGGACTTACAAAGAAAAATGATAACTGTCACTTTCTACTTTTTCAGAAATAATACATCTATTTTTATTGGTATGTGGCTTGGAATGAAGTTCTTTTATAAGCTTCCCTTGCAGCTAGATCTGGTCACATGTGCAAGTCCTCTTCAATGGTATGCGAAATGAAGTAAAGTACACAACTTCTTAGAAATGTACTACAGGTCTTCAGGAAAACTGCATCTCTCTTTTAGGCAATAACAGAACTCCAGCAACAACTGTATACTCTATGGTCATTTTGAGAGTAGGAGCTATATTTAACAGAATAGCAAAATAACCTTATTTTGAATCTTGTAGTATTAAGCAACATTTTTGCCCTGAGTTGCAACAAATTTGACATATTTAATTTTGAGAGCAAAATAAAATTGTACTTCCATAGCTTTCATATTAGAATCCTCTATCAAAACCATGCCAAACTAAAATCCAAGTAATAAAATATCTAACTGCCATAGAAACACATTCAGAACACTACTCAGTATAATAGCAAGCAGTTGATCATCTTACATGATGAAACACTAAAGGAAAAGGAAAATTTGAGACTGTTTTCTTGCTCTTCAATATTTTTTTCCTTTATAAAGTTATTTTTCAACATTCCATCAAATCAAACTGAACTTATATAATTTGGCACCAAAAATTTTTTATCTCCAAATTGAAGCACCCATATTTTTTTGCCCAATTTGGCGATAGAGACTGTTCTTCCTGAACTCAGTGTGTGTGGGAGCATTTAGAAATATACTGCACTTCCCAACTCAGAAGAAGCCCTCCACATTGATGTATCAATCCCCCAACTTCCTTGCATGATTAGATGAATTAACTCAGAATCACTTCTTCTACATGGTCCCCAGATTTCAACTATACAGTAAAAGACTTGCTCCTGAAGACTCACTTTCTCGGTTCTTTACTCTGATCACAAGAAACCTAGTAGTCATTAGTAAGCCAGTATATATATATATATATATATATATATATATATATATATATATATATATATAGCCAGTATATATATATATATATATATATATATATATATATATATATATATATATATATATATATCCCTTACTTCAGGATCCACTTCTTTGAGTTCTGAAACCAAGATAGTATGCATTTTGTGAGTATTCATAGAAACATTTAATTCCAGGTACAGACTTCATTTATTCCAGTCTTCAACTATAGAATAAAACCAAGTCTGAGACTGACTGTAAAAATTAACATTAAAGCAAAACACCCCTAAGATTACCCTTAGACCTTACCACACAGTCCTGGTGGGCAGAGTAAGTCTAAGACAATCCCCAGCTTGATGCAGGTAGAACTTGTCCAAGGCAAACCCTGCCCAGTGCTACATGGCACTGGTGGGCCATAGCATTCCTAAGAGGACTCCAGATACCCATAGGTCCCAGGTATCACTAAAATGAGCAAGTAAGTGGTAGAGAGAAGAGGATGAGAAGCAAAAGGATGTGTACACAATGAAGAGATGCAGAACAGAAGACTCAAGGGTAGTGATGAATAGCCTGATATGAGTAGTCAGTGGTGCCACATAAAGCCATGGTGAGGTACTGACCCATGCTGCCACAGAGGATCATGTCTGGTTCCATGTCTCTGCAGCAGTGATGGTTGGTTACTACTAAAGGCCAGGTGGACATCCCTGGTCTGGGGCCATGTTGTTGTCTGAGAAGTGTGCAAAGTTGACCCCTCCCCTTGCCTGAGTATCTTGGGAAAGCTGGCCCAAGGCATCAGAGAAGGAAAGCTGACTCTGCCCCTCACTACCTGCAGCACTGAGGAAAGCACCCAGCACATCACCCAGGACACACAGTAGATCTGACTCTGGTTACAGAGGCTGCAAGTGAGCTGGCCAGAATACTCTGACACATATCTACCACATGATGGCATGGGCAAGGGAGAGAAGCCCTCACTTCTTGAACCTTGCTACCTTCAGCAGATAAGAGAACTGGCCCCAGGGTTGTGACGGGGAAAATTGTCCCTGCCTCTCACTGGTTGCAGCACTCTTTAGAGCAGTTTTGCCACCTCATCTGGGAAGCACAGTAAAGCTGTCCCTGGTTGGGGGTTGGGGAGCATTGTAGGTGTGCCAGCACTGAGGGTGTGAGTGTGAGGGAGAGCTTGTCTTGCTCCTCATCTGCCCAGAGGTGGCCTGGGCCTGGAGTTAATGACCTCTCCACCAGCTCATCTGTTGCCACCTGAGGCAGTTGGGAGAGCAGTCCCTGGAGTCATGAGAGGAGTTGAGATGTCTCTGGCCCTCATTGGCTGCAGCATTCAGGAGTGGGGGTCCTGCACCTCACCTGGGTAGCAAAGCTTACCCTGCCTCCTACTGATGGTGGCATTAGGTGGCCAGAGCAGTGCTAGAGAGCTAACTCCGGTGGTATGGATAAAAGAGAGCCGGCAGACAGACCAGCTTAGTTACCACTCAGGCCCATATACAGCTTTTGCGTTGGCCCACCCCTTTGGAGCTGTGAAAGGCAGCCTATTTTGGCTGAAAGAGGCTTGCTCTGGTGACCCAGTACAAAACTCTACAATGGATGGAACAGCGAGTCACCAGAGACAGGTACCTGACACCACAGAGCCCCCAACTCCATAATTCTGTGACGATAAGTCACACAGACAATGTCCCAAGCGTCTGGCATTCTGGGTAGACTCCACCCGCACAGTTACCTGACTATAGCCAGGTATGCTCCTCCCCACAGCTACCTGGCAAGAGCAAGATAGCCCAGTCCACTATAAGAGGTGTTGCTTGGCCCCTCATCGCTCTCTTTAAGTTCTCACCTTTCTTACTCTCATATCTAGCCCTCTTTCTCTCTCTCCCTTCCCCCTCTCTCCATGTGGCCATGGTCAGCCTCTCTCTCTTTCTACCTTCTCTCTTTCTCCCTGCCTTCTTACAATAAATCTCTAAAACTATAGACTGTCTCTGCTCATCAGGGTCCACCAAGCTTGAATGGTGGGATAGGCTTTCCCTTAAAGAGCTGTGATTAACCTACTGCTGGAAGGCTTTCCTGCGCTCCAGCTACTGACTGGACCAAGGACTCTTGCCCGAGTCCAGTCTCGCGCCTGCGTGGGAACGACCCAGTGTCCCCTCTCTCCCTGCCCTCTCCTCTCCTTGACCCTGGGGGTGACCGAGCCACCCCCAGGCTCCCCCATTTTGTTCTCAGGTCTTTTGCGGTGTCCAGCGGTGTCTGGGATGCTCAAGACTGAGAACCTGTTATCTAGGACTGCCCCTTGTCCACCCCCAGCAGAGCTGGGGTTCTATGGTTTCCCACAGCCAGACACCCACCCGGGGCCGTGTGGAAAGCGTGTAGCAGTCTTTCCATGGAACGCAGGTTTTCTCCCACTCCCTTTATTCCCCCATGCCCACTACCCCATACACTCCCAAATCTTTATCATCTGAGAACTGTTGGGGCTTGTGAAAGTGATCCTGTTGATCCCAAGCTGCAGTATCTTTGTGACACAGGATAACAACAGGATAACCAGGAAGAGTCCCAGTAGGAGCCAATATTGATGATGTCACAGAAACCAGAGATCTAAAACTAGACCAATAGTCACTGCAGCGAATATTTGCAAGTAAAGAAGTGTGGACAAAAGGTTATATTATGGGATACACGGTGACATACTATATCTTCCACAATTATTTATATATATTATTTATATACATACATATATACATATATACACACACATATATATTTATATAATATGTATATCATATATATATATATATATATATCATATATATGAAGTTGCAAGGGTAGAATGCTGGTATGAACAGACAAGGAGAGAAGTGAGGTTGGGATGCATGAAGTAAAATTCACAAAGAACTAATAAAAAGTTAAATTAAAAGAAACTGACATGTAGATCTTTATCAACTGCACATCCAAGAAGGGTTACTATCTAAAATATATATTTGTACATGGAAACAGTGGTGCTATGAATGTTATAGATATAGCCAGCTGCGTTATGATGGAATTTAAAGCCCACTCCATAGGAGGAAATAAATGGCAAGTATTGCAAATTTGATCAAAGGGTCATGATTGGAGAACTCATGGGCCCTGGGAGTAAATGAGCTAATTCAATTATTATGCTAAATTGATATATTATCAAACTGTTCACTATATTTTTATTTCTTTACCTAGACATAAATGCAGATCTATGATCTCATTAGACAGATTTCTTTGTGTAGAGAACAATGGTTAGCAACGGTTAATGGTTCACAGCTTGACAAAGTACAAAGCAGAAGCATCAGTGGAGTACTCAACTACAAATGGGAGATTTTATTATATTATTATGTTATTATATTTCTTGCCACCACACACCAAGGCTCAGGGACCATCATGGAAGAAGGGATAAACAGACTGCAAAGGCAGGGTTATAGGGCGACTAGAGGAAGACAGTTGCTTTCAGGAATGACAGAAAGAGACACCATGGAGAAGGAAAACTCATTTTTCCTTTGGGGACTTTGGCCGAGGAGGAAGGCCAGCTGGTTGCTTTCTCTGCCTCACTGAACTATCAGGCTTTCATCCTAGCATCAGGCTCTCAAGTCTTCATTGGTAAAATCAAATGACTTAGGTTTTGTTAAAAGCAACATCTGAACAAAAACAAACTAGACAACATTTTAACATGGAAGGGCAAAGTGCTCATGAGCCCGCATCTCTGAGCAGCTATGGACAGTTAATGGCTTCTAGATGAAGGACAATACGTTTTCCTTGTTTGGCCCCCAGTAGGTCAGAAACACACCCTACTTGTGGGTCGATGGGCATCACAAATGAGACTTTGACAGGTTTCAAAGGCTTCTTTGAAAGTAGAGAGTACCAGCTCAGTGTGGAAGTGGAGTCAATCTTCCGAGGCTCCAGGTATCATTCCAGTGTCCGGAGTCTGTAGTGCTGTGGCCACAGACTTTACTTTGAGTCTGTAGCTCTAAAGATAGCTCCAGATAGTAGATAGGTTTCAGTGTGTCTCAGGTTTGGTACCTTGCCTCTGTGCGGTTTATATCTAAGAGGTAACCAAGATTTTGACTCCTGTGTGGTTGTTTCAGTCCCTATCATTCAGCCATATCTTCAGTTCTATTGGAACCCAGTGAAGAAGTGTCACCTCAGAGATCCGACTTGACAATTAATGCTAAATTATACCAGTCCCCAGAGCTGAATTCATGTAAGCGTTCTTCTATGCAAATATTTCTGTGATCCATAGAAAGCAAAACATCTCAAAGGCTCTTACAAAGAAGAATTTAAGGGAAACCCACTCCAGCAGATGTCTAAAAACACAACAAAGAAACAAAGAATTTGACACAGCCACCATCAATGACCCATCATCAAATGACCCACGTTCTCTGTAAGGGAATTGAAACTATAGATATAGCTGAAATTTCTAAGAATTAATTATATAGGAATTCAAACAGATTCACAAATTAAGAAGATTCATTCATAACTTGATATGATACTCTCCAAAGTGAATATAACAGTAAATTGGAAGCATAAGATCAAAATGGTGAGGAAAAATTAATCAAGGAGATTAAAACATTGAAAAAAAAAGCAGAAGTAATTGAAAGATATCATCAATCAAATCAAAACCACAGCAGATAACATTAACAGATAGAACCATACAGAAGATTGAATTTCAGGGATAGAGAACATAATTGAGACATATATATATATATATATATATATATATATATATATATATATATATATATAATAGTAATTAAGGACCATGAATGATATTTCCAAAAGGTCTAGGATGCATTAAATAGGCCAAACCTGAAAGTTCTTAGGAGAAAGAGCAAACATAAAAGTAACTATAATAGAGAGACTACTTAATGATATTATTTCAGAAAACTTCTCAGATTTACAGAAATAAGTAGCCATATCAACACAGAACTCCAAATAGACATGACCAGAAAAGAAACTATCACACGTTACAGTCAATATGTCAAAATTATAAAATAATATCCTAAAAACAATGTGTGTATGTGTATTCATAATCAAATCATATATAAACATACAAATATCAGAAATTGCTTCATAATTTTCATCAGTAACTATAGACTACAGAATGTGGAGTGAAATATTTTAAGCTCTGAAAGTAAATAACTCTGAGACGAAAATGCTGTATCCCATATACAAAGCTGTCTTCAAAATTGATGGAGAAATAATATTTTAATATAAACAAAAAACAATACAGCATGAAAGTTTTTAATTGAAAGAAGAAAAATATTTTAAATGATATTTTAAAATAATTTATTTATATTTACTTTATTTTATGTGTATGAACATCTCATGTGTTTATATGTATGTGCACCAAACACATGCCTGGTGCCCATGGAGTTCAGAAGAAGGTATCTGAAAGCACAGCAATAAAATTATGGGTGGTTGTTTGACACCTTGTGGGTGCTGGGAGATAAATCTGGGTTCAATGCAAGAACAACACGCCACAACTGAGTCATCTCGTCAGTCCCAAAGATAGCTTTATTGATGGAAATATGTGAGTATATACTTTAAGTAAACAAATATAAAAAATAAGACTTGAGAAAGAAACAACCATGTCAATATAGGAATGGCTCATATCCTCAAAAGGGAGAAGAGAAGGAAATGGAAATTATCCATCAAAACCAGAACATCAAATAACAAATTTATATTAAATAGTAACTCTGTATCTATAAAAACTTCACATTTATATTAAATAGTAACCCCTTATCTAGAAAAACTTCACATTTATATTAAATAGTAACCCTGTATCTATAAAAACTTCAAGTGTAAATAGCCTCAACTGACAATTAAAAAAGACACAGATTAAAAAACAAACAAGCAAAAAACAAGAATCAACTGTATATTGTCTTCAAGAAACACACTTACCTACAAAACATATCCAAAAACAGTATCAAAGGATAAATCACTACTAAAAGCATGCATAACTCTACTCATTTCAGAGAAAATAAACTCCAAACCCAAAGTAAACTACAAACCCAGACATTACATTTTTAATAAAAGGACAATTTCATCAAGAAAATATTATAATCGTAAATATTTATGTGTCAAATACTGGAACAAGTTCTTAATTATAGAAAACTAAAATACATAGAAGACCATATAAGTCTTCATAAAATAATAATAGAAGACTTTAGTACTTCATGCTTATATTAAGATAGAGCTTCCAAATTAAAAACAAGTAAAACAATACCCACTAGTAAAATATTCATCAGAATAATCTACCACACAGACAGTGATTGTATACTTTTCTCAGTAGTCCATAGAACTCAAATCAAGTCTCAACCAATACACAAAAATTGAGATAATTCTATATGTTCTATGAGACCACAATATAACAAATCTAGAAACCAACAATAAAGGAAACTAAAGAAAACACAAAAATATTTCTAGACTAAACAACACATGCTTAGTCTATGGGTGACAGTGGGTCACCTAAGAGATCTGAGCAAATATTTTAAAAGTCCTAATGAAAACACATCCTTATCAGAGCCTCTGGGGCACAGCGAAGGCAAGTCTAATAGGAAAGAACAGAGTTAAAAATGTTTTTAACAAAAGCTTAGGAAATATCAAACAAACAACCTAATGATACACCACAAGGTTCTCAAAATACATACAGCAGCCAGTCCAAAATATTGTACACAGACAGAAATAATAAAGATTAGGAAAGAAATTAATGAAATGAAGATTAAGAAAACAATGCACAAAAATCAACCAAACAGATTTGGTTCTTTAAAACGTTAATAAAATTTGTAAACCTTTAGCTAAACAGACAAAAAAAAGTGACAGAGCGACAATAAAACTAGAGATAAAGGGTTATCATCTATACAGGCCAGTGAAATATAAAACATTATTAGAGGTTACTATGACAATATATATGCTAAAAAACTGGATAATCCAGAAGTGATAGAATACTTTTAAAGCAAGGGCATTTTATTATATTATTATTATTATTATTATTATTATTATTATTATTATTATTATTATTATTATCTTTTACATTTCAAATGCTATCCCAAAAGTTCCCTATACCCCCTGCCCCTGCTCCCTTACCCACCCACTCCCACTACTTGGCCCAGGCCTTCCCTTGTGCTGGGTCATATAAAGTTTGCAAGACCAAGGGGCCTCTATTCCCAGTGATGGCTGATTAGGCCATCTTCTGCTACATATGCAGCTAGAGACACAAGCTCAGGGGGTACTGGTTAGTTCATATTGTTGTTCCACCTACAGGGTTGCAGCCCCCTTCAGGTCCTTGGGTACTTCCTCTAGCTCCTCCATTGGGGACCCTGTGTTCCATCCAATACCTGGCTGTGAGCATCCACTTTGGTGTTTGCCAGGCAGTGGCATAGCCTCACAAGAGGCTGCAATATCAGGGTCCCTTCAGCAGAATCTTGCTGGCATGAGCATTAGTATGTAGGTTTGGTGGCTGATGATGGGATGGATTCCCGAATGGGGTAGTCTCTGGATAGTCCATCCTTTCATCTTAGCTCTAAATTTTGTCTCTGTACCTGTATCCTTTCATGAGTATTTTGTTCCTTATTTTTAAGGAGGAATGAAGTCTCCACACAATGGTCATCCTTCTTGGTTTTCTTCTGTTTTGCATAAGGTATCTTCGGTATTCTAAGTTGATAGAATACTTTTAAATGGACATTATTTACCCAAATTAAGCCCTAAAGGTATATATAGCATACACAGACCCATTAAAAAATATAATAAAGTGGGCTTTTTCTCAGGAAGGAGGGATTGGTTCAAAAATACATCAATAAATTCAAAGCATCATATAAATAAGCGTAGGGACAGAAACCACATAATTATTTCAATTGATGCTGAGAAGTTACTTGACAAATCAACATACTTTTAAATAAAAGAACTTCTGGTGACTTTAGGAATAGAAGGAGCATAATAAAGGCTATTAACAACCATGTAGCAAACATGCCATTAAATCAAGACAGAGTATTTTCTTTAGACTCAGGAATGAAAGAAGTGTGCGTACTCTCCTCTCTCTTATTTGATGCAGTCCACAAAGCTTAGCTATAAGGGAAAGGCACAAAATGGATAAAATTAGAAAAGGAGCTAGTCAAACTGTATTTGCATATGACATGATTCTGACTTCTTAAAGGAGCCTACAGAGCCTTCTAGAAAACTTAGGCCTAATAAACGCAGTAATGATATAAAAATCAACATAAAAATGATATCTTTCAGATATATCAACAATGTAATCACAGAAAGAGAAATTGGGGAAAGTATACAATTAAAAATACCTGGAAAAACAAATGTTTAAATATGTATCTAATCCAAGAAGAGAAAGACATCTACAATGAGCATTAGCAGACATTTATGAAAAATAAACATTTATGCATTTTATTTGCTGCCTAATAATATTAAAAATTAAAAGGTTTTGGTTTGGCTCCTAGTTGTGGAGCTTCCCAACACTGTCCTCACATGATTCAGTTCTGTTAGTTTAATGCACATACAAAGAATTTTTTATAGTACTATGTCACTTGCAAGCAGTAAATATACTAAAACACAAGTATGCACTACCTGGTGAACCCTACAGACTGGTTATTGATGGTATTGTCCTCTTTTATTGCTAAGGAAAGAGTGCAGGGAAGCCAAATCAGCAGCATGTTGGTAACTGATCCTTCCTTCCCTATCCTGAGCATAAGAAGGGCATTGGGTACATGAAACAGGTTGCCTGAAGGTATATGATGCATGGGCTTTGTAAGAAAGGAGATGGCTGTTGCTACTTTGATAACCTAAAAATCCATATGGTATATTGTGCAAGTATAATCAAAGAGAGTTCTCTATTTACTAAGACTGCTGCAGATATATACACAACATGTCATTAAAATAGAAGTTACTGCTTTGCCAACTTTAGAAGCAGGTTAAGAGCACTGGGTGAATGCCATTGAGTTTGCTCCGGGGAAGCCTCAATGTGGCTCTACTGCCCTCCTCAAACACAACTGCCCCACAACTTGCATTGAAGTACCTCTGCAGGGCTCAGTGACCAAACCACAGTCAGAGAAGGAACCAATCTCTGTGGAGACAAGGAAGTGGTTTCACCCCTCTGCTGCAGAGGGAGAATATTGATTTGGGGAAACTGTCTCTTCACAGAGACTCCTATGACAAGTTTGAACTGAAGACCCTACCGTTGTTGAATGCTGCCCAGAAGCCATAGCATATAAAATCTTGAAAAGGGCATGAAGCTCTCTTTTGCTGTGTAGCACAGTGAGGATCTGGTGTGTGGGATCTCCATGGAGGTGTTCTGTGAGACATCTAATCCTAGCAAGCATGGATTTCAGATCCTCTCCAACTGCAACCACACTTACTGTGTTAAGAATAATGACAAGTGGAAGAGTACTGAGAAATTTGAGAACAAGTTCATAGCCAGACCCCTCCCCAGCCTTCATTTGTACTTTCTATTTTCAGGAAGAGTTGAATTTTTTTTTTTTGTCAACATCCAACATGAAGAACTGCATTTAGGTGTCCATATTTTATCATGAACTCAGGCTGTCCTAATTTGGATTTCTTTCTGTACTTCAGTTAGCTGCTAGGTTGGATGCTTTATCTGTTTTATTTGAGTGGAGAAACCCTGTGTATCAATTAGTAGAATACTCATAATTTTTAGGGAGATTGTGCTCAATGGGTTAAAGAGTTTAGACTCTGTGAAGAAACTTATCTAACTCTGAAAGTGTGTCTTAAACTTTTACATGTTCTACCTTCCTATTTAATCCATTAAATTAGCCAATAGTCTATCATTATTTAAATACTGTTCTCATAAATCAACATGAGCCACACAATGCAAACAGAACAAAGCACAAGAAACAAATTTATCTAAATTAAAAAAGAGAAAATAGAACGTTAACATCATTGTAATTGTTTAAAGACATATAATTAATACATTGTAATGTCTTAGCACAGATTATTGCACGTACATTTTAATGTTCAATTCTAAATTAAAGAGATTTATAAACATTATAAATTATTTTGTAAGATAATAGAAGTAAGAAACACTTCACATGAATTGTCTTAAATCCATAGAATATTCAGTACTGAAAGTAGACTATGTACTTAGGATCATGAAGAACTATCAATGTAGTCTTATCAGTAATAAAATCATTCCATTTACGTAAATAGTATTTGTGAAACATTGAATATTAGTATTTTCCATCAAATACTATAAAGCTTGTGTTACCTCAGAATATTCAAATCTTTTTATCACTTTTACCTTGGAAGACTTTTATGCAAATATTTTCGTTCTTCCCACCTAGTCAAGCCTTTGTTTCCACAATGGACCTGGCCCTGCTTAATTCTCAGAACTTAATTGTCTTAGTGACTGACCTCCTCCCCCTGTCCTTCATTTCCTATGTGCCACAGTCCTTTAAAACTAGCCCATCATGAAAGACCAAGGTTGACTTCAGCCATTGAGGGAAAGACACTGTCAACTTTATCTGTTAGAATAAACATCAAATATAAGCCCCACCTCTGTGAGGCACCACTTTATAAGAACAAACTTTTTTTTTTTTTTTTTTTTTTTGAGGTGGACTTGATGTGAGATTTATTGTTGAACATGATTTGGGAGGGTATAGGAGAGCACTCTGGAAGCCTTCAGGAATGCAGGTCCCTCCACTTGTCCAGAGGACCACGATTGGGGATATATTTGACACCACAGTCATCAGGAATGAGTCACTTTTCAGCAACCATGTCTTCAAATTCATCTGCATTAAACTTGGTGAAGCCCCACTTCTTTGAGATGTGCATCTTCTAGTGGCCAGGGAACTTGAACTTGGCTCACATGTTCCTTACTCTGCAACTTGGTGCGGATAGACTTGATGACTTGGCCAATGTGAACCCTGGCCACTGTGCCCTGGGGCTTCCCAAAGGCACCATTCATTGCGTACCTGTCTGGAGCCTGTGAGACCCAGCACAGGACAAAATCCCAATGATACGGATGACATGGAAAAGATGGAGCCTCACTCGGAAATGTCAGCCATCCTTGCAACATCTCTTTAACATTTGTTGGCACAAATACTAATATTAATTAATTTAACATTTGTTGGCAGCCTCCAGTGCTTCAGAAGAGAGTTGTTCATATTCATCTAACACCATGTGGCCATAAAGTAGGAATTCATCAACTTTAGCTTTCTTCTATCCCAAGTCAAAGATGCAGGTCTTAGCACCAGGGACACCACAGTAGAAACGAGACTTAGGGTATAGCTTGTTCTTACAATACCAGCAACACTGGGCGGGATGGCAGCCCAGGATGACAATAGGATCATCTGTGGCACGCCAGAGGAAAAGAGCAAGAGCAAACTTTTTGATCAAGAGAAAAGTTTTGCCTTCTGAAGAGAAGAACATTAGAAAATGTAAAGTTGCAGACAAGGTAGCTAGGAAGGGAGCCACTGAAATTATTTCTTAAAAGATGAATATCGTTAAAGAGAAACATTGGTCTGTGCAATATTACAATACGAAAGTTGTCCCAAGGGCAGCACATCACCCTTGGAAAGCTCCAATTTGAGGATGTACAAGTGCATTTGAAAGGAGAAAACAACACGGTGTGAGTGTAGGGAGAGAGGTCCCCTTCTGGAGAACAAAAGCATCGGGAGGTCTTTTTCCACATCTGGCCACTAAGGTGTCCAGAGATCGTGTCTGTTGTGGGAGAATTGGAACACAGGACCTCTCAAAATTACATAAGAACCTGGTGGTATCAGTCACAGAATAACTAGCTTTGCAGGCATACAAAAATTCAAAAGTGAAACCTTCTCAGAGGCTTACAGCAAAGTTCTAGAAAGCAGCTCAAGGGGACACATTCATGTGTACAGCCACACAACATACACATAATTAAAAGTGAAAATAATCTGGTGGTTCCTCAGAAAACTGGAAATAGTTCTACCTGAAGACCCAACTATATATACCACCACTGGGCATAGACCCAAAAGTTGTTCCAACATATAAGAAGGACACCTGCTCCACTACGTTCATAGCAGCCATATTTATAATAGCTAGAAGCTAGAAACAACCCAGATCTCCCTCAACAGAGGAATGGATACAGAAAATGTGGTACATTTTCACAATGGAATACTACTCAGCTATTAAAAATGATGATTTCATGAATTTTGCAGGCAAATGAATAGAACTAGAAAATATCATCCTGAATGAGATAACCCAGACCCCAAAGGACATACATGGTATGTACTCACTAATAAGTGGATATTAACCAAAAATCTCAGAATACCCAACTCACAGACCATATGAAGCTTAATAAGAAGGAAGGCCAAAGTGTTGAAGCTTCAATCCCACTTAGAAGTAGGAACAAAATAGTCATAGGAAGCAGATGGAATGAGGGAGCTGGTTGGGAGAGGGGAAGGGAAAGGAAAAGGTGGAGACAGTATCAGGTATGAGAAGAGACAGGAGAAAAATCCAGAGGGCCAGGAGACTATAGCAGTGTGGGGATGGGTAACAGGAGAACCACTAGAAAGTCCCAGATGCCCAAGACTCCCAGGACCCAGTGGGGTTGACATTAGCCAAAACAGGGAAATAGAACCTGAACAGACCACCTCAAGTAAATAGACATGACCCCCAGTTGAGGGATGGAGCCACCCATCTATCTCAAAATCTTTAACCTAGAATTGTCCTTGTCTGAAGGAAACACAGGGACAAGAAAATGGAGCAGAGATTGAAGGAAAGTCCATTAGAGATTTCCCATCTTGGTATCCATCCCATCTGCATACACCAAACTCTGACACTATTGTTGATGCCAAGAAGTGCTCGTAGAGAGAAGCCTGGTATAGCTGTCTACTGAGAGGCTCTGCCAGCACCTGACTAAGACAGATGCAGATACTTACAGCCAACCAATAGACTGAGCCATAGGACTCCAATGGAATCTTTAGGAGAAGGACTGAAGGAGCTGAAAGGGATTGCAACCCTATAAGAAGAAGAACAATATCAACTAATCAGACTAATTAACCTCTTAGAGGCTAAGGTCGGGGATGGTGTGGGGGGTTTGTGGAGGGGAGATTGGGAAGGGACATTTTAAATGCAAATAATAATATTAATATTAATATTAAATAAAAGCAGGAATGTGCACTGAAGTGTGTGCTCTGGGAATGAGGCTGGCTCAGATAGTAAAGTGATAGATTTGAAAGCATGAGGATTTGGTTTTGATCCCTAGTCTTCCTTCCTCTCAAATCTGGACATTGTGGTATGCCTGGAATCTGTTAAACAGTTTCTTAGGGGGGTTTTGGCAACAAGTATAATCTATATGGCAAGTACCAAGTCAATGAGAGCCCCTGTCTCAAGGGGGAAATTTTGCCTGATAAGAACACATGAAGTTATTTTCCTAACCTCCAGACTTGTATGTATTAGCATGCACATATATATTAGTCTGTGTACAAATGAATATTAGTCTGTGTACAAACGAACACACACACACACACACACACACACACACACACTCACACACACAGTGTCTTGGTAACAACACCATAGATGAATTGACCATGGAGAGAGAAGGCCAGAATGATGCAGAGTACGGTCAACTCTGGCCAACTTCCCGGGGTGTTCTGCAGGCACAGTGGTCCTTCAGAATTTTACCAAAATGGAACAAGATGGCCAAGCTTTGATATCACCACATCCATCAGATATTTTATCCAATTTGTCCTGGGAAGGGCTGGGGCCTCGGACAGGTCAGTTCTCTGGGGCTGAGGCAATACAGATGCTGAGCACACACCCCACTCCTAGGGGCTAAGAAACCCGTCTTTTTCCTAGAAGGGTTATCTGCATCACACATTAAGCATCTGCCACATCAAATTTACTTATTTCAAAATCACCCAGGGGTTCTCTTGTGAGTCGGTAGACACGAAATATGGGCAGTTTAATTTTAAATAAACTTTTCAAATAAAAGTTTAATGCACAGAAATTTTATAGCTACTTATAATTCTTTAACACATTTACTCAACTCCATTAGGAAAAGACAATAGTCTAGTGCTCTGATCTTAGCCTATAGCACATTTTTTTTTTTCATCTCTAAATACCTTCCTTTGATTCTCATAAAAATTCTGTGAAATAAGCTGACCTCACATCTGTATTTTGCAGATAAGCAAAGGAGTTTAGGAGGCAGAGATGGCATGCCCAAGTCGTAAAGTTGCCCAGTGTTATTCACCTTAATCTTGCATGTCTAACACTTTAACCTCTCCTCGCATACACTTAAATTTATTATTGTATCAGCCCTGCTGTTCTTTAAAAGAGATAAATATCCTCATGATCTTTAGAGACTTTCCAAATGTCATATTACTAATGTTTCTTAAAAATACAAAAATTTGTTCCTGTCATGAGAATAATAGAGTTTTTACACTGTATTCTGCCATGCATAGATGGTCATGTGGTACCAGGTCTTGACCCAGGCAATAGTTTTTCCTTTAACCCACAGTACCAGAAAATAAGCTGCTGCACTCTCATCTGTTTTCTCTGAATAATTCCTTCCTGAATCTTCCTAGGACTAACTGGTGTCTTCTAGAAAGGGGGAGAAACATCTGCAAGTCCTTCTTAAAAGACACTTGGGACTTTAGGTGGCCTCTGTGAGGATATTTTTTTAATAGAGCAAGAGAAAATGAGTACAATTTGGGCTTAATGGACAGGGAACCTGGTACTGGGTATGAGCATGTTGTATCTACTTCAAAAGCAATCAACTCTCTAATTCTCTCTCAACCACCAGACCTCTGCAAAGCAAGAGAGGAGCTGTGTACCCAAAAGAAGTTGGTGCTGCACTCCACAGTGCCAGCTCTACTACATGAAAGACTTTCATTGTCCACACATGACCCAGTGACAATCCAGAGATACCAGATGAGGTTATACTTTATCTACCATCTTTGAAGAAAGAATTAACGATTTGGGGATGCTTTAGGGGACAGTCGTACATAGTAATGTTGAGAATGTTCTTACAGAAAAATCTGGTACTCATTAGTGTGCAGGGATTTCAGTGGGAAACACTTACGTATACTTGGCATATTATATATACATATCAGCAATTTTTACACCAGTCAAAGGCCGTTTTCTTGACTGCCTTATCTCATATGTTCTAAGCTGTTAGACATAAGCAGTGCATGTTGTAACTTTCTCAAATGCTCCAGAGTGAGATTTGACCCAAAGCATTCAAGGGGGTTTCATCCAGATTTTACAGACTCCCATCTGAAGTTCATGGCCTTGGAAGTACATGGCTTTCCTTTTGAGCAAAAGGCTAGAGCTCACTAAATTAGATAAAGTAATTTCTTGTTGCTTCAGGCCACTAGCCCTTAAGACTCAATTTTATAGAACTTTAGCTGCTTTTAACCTCTAGTGATTCATCATCTCTACAGTGATTTATGTCATCATTCCTAGAAATAGAGTTATTATACAAATTAAGGTTAATTTCTGAACACTTCTTTCTGATATATCATTGTCTATCTTATATGCTGGAACCAAAATGTTTCCATATGGGCTCTTTTAAAATAAGGTATCTCTGAGGAGCTGAATATGGAGTTGACCCCGTAGAAGCCATCACCCTCTTTGGCTTCCCCAGTACATCCCTGGTCTTGCTCTCTGGGCAGTTTTATGCATTTGTTATTGCCCTTCTGTGCTAGCTACCCTCACGTTACTATTCTGCTGGTTTATGTTTGGTAGTTGTTCTTACTCTGGACAGATTACCTAGGCAGTCCTGATGTTTTAGATATTGTTCTGTCTTTGACTTTTCCCTGTCTAGCTGCAGATTTAGTCTATCAGTAAGAAACATAAACCCTAGGAGTGTCTGAGAGCTGGTTTTACTTTGTTTTTATTTCCTATTCAGAAATTTATTGAGTTAAGTTGTTAGTTACAGTACTGAGGATTGATACTCAGGACTTGCTTGTGACAAGCAAGCCCTGTACCACACAGCAGGGTGTACTCATGCACGAATTTTTACAATCATCTCCTTCTCCATCTTCAGCATTTTATAACTACCACATTCTGAATTTCTATACTATTAAACCACAGATCCTCAATTCTTCCTTCTCGCAGCCTCTGGTAATCTTCAATCTACTTTCTGTCTCCATCAATTTGACTAGGTATTTAGGTATCTCATATGAGCGGAATCATGCAGCATTTACGATATTCTATTTTTCTTACTGTGTTCTGTAGAATGCTTCCATGGCTACTCACTGCTGTCACATGTATCACCAGGATCTTATGCTTACTCAGGCCTGAGGAATGGGCCCATGGTTGTTCACATCATGATTTTTGTATTCATGAATCTTTCTGTGGACATTCAGGTAGTTTCCACTTTTTGGCCTGGTGCTATGAGCATTAAAATGCACATCTTTACATCTCTTTAAGGTCATGAATATATAACCCAAAACAGAATTGCTGGATCCTATAGCAGTTCTGTTTAAACTGTAAGGAAATATACCACTAATTTTCATAAAAATGATACAACTTAGTATTTCCACTACTGTTGCACAGGCCTCCCAACTTCTTCACACTCCCACCAATTATTCTTACATTTTGTTCTGTTTGGCTAATGGATTTTAGTTAGTTTAAATTATTTCATATTTTGGTCAGTGACTTTGAATGCCACTTTACATGCTTATTAATATCTATGTATCATTTTGGAAGAATCTCATTTTCTTCCCCCTTTTGAATAAGTTTTATGTTGCTTACTTTTAGAGGTCTTATATAGTCTGGATGTGAATCTCTTCTTGCATCTATGATCTGCATGTAGTTTCTTCAGCTCAGTAAGTTGATTTTTCAACATTGATTGCGCTCTTTGTATCGAAGATTTCCATTTCCATGTTCTCAAGCTTAACCAAGTTTTCATTTCTTATTCTTTTGGTGTCACATTCAAGAAACAGTTGCTAAATCCAAAATCATGAAGAAGATTTTATCATGTTTTCTTCAGGATGTTTTCTAGCTTCTACTCATTTGTGTTTTCTATATACTTACTCTAGGGTTCTATTTATTTTGCATGTGGGTGATCAGTTTTGCCAGCAGGACCTGTTAAAAAGACTGTTCTTTTCTTCAAAGGTCTTGATACTCTTGTTAACCATTAGTGGACACATGTACAAGAGTTTATTTCTGCATTCTATTCCACTGGTCTAGATATTGGTTTATATGTTCTCTTTAATTGTTTTGACTACTAGAGTTTTATTAAATTTTCTAACCATGTTCTTATTTTTCTAGATTGTTTTTGCTATTTAGGATCTCCACAGACCTCTACAAAATTTAAGATATTTTTTTCCTCTTGCTGTAAAAACATTGTTCAGATTCTCTTAGGACTTGTAGATTGCTTGGAGTAGTGTTTGCATTGTCTGCCAATTCATGAACATGGACTATCTTTATATTTCTTAATGGGTCTAGTCTTAATTTCTAAGTGTCTTATTCTCCTTGAAACTACTATTAAGCTAATTATTTTAAAAATTTTCCTTTTAGGTTGTTTACAGTCAGTATATAAAATACAACTGACTTCTGTGGGTTAATTTTATATCTTGCACCTTTTAGAAATTCTATTAATTTTAAGGTGTCTATATGTCTCTGTATATATGCATGAGCATGTGAATGCACACCTTAAGATTTTCTATATATAAGATCATACTCTATGAAAAACAAAAAGATAAGTTTACTTCTTTTTTTTTCAATTCTGGACTCTAATCCTCCTGACTGTCCACATAGAATTTTGAAGTAGTAAAGTTGATGTTTTTGTTGTCATCCCTTTGTCCTGATCTTAGAGGAAAACGTTCACTATTTCAGCTGCGCATGTTCCTAGTTATAGGAGGTTCAAGCTCTTCATTGTCCACGCACATCTTCTTGGTGCAGCAGTGCATGGCAGGAATGCTGTTCTCTTGGAATGCCTTCCCTCAGCTGTTAATAGTAATAGTTAATGTTTGTGTGAGTCTATTTCTAGGTTTTCTATTTTGGTATCTAAGCGTCTCACATGATTTTCTAGTTAAGGCAACTACAATCTCAGTACTGTTTGGATAGTCTAGAACCTTTATCTTTCAAAATACACTTGAGATAAAGTTGCCCAGGTCACCAAAAAATTTGAATGTTAATATAGAAATGTCACTTCATTTAGTATAAAGATTACATTTTTTGCTAGGTTGAGCCTTCTAATATATGAATGTACAATATCTATGTATTGGGTCTTTGATTTCATTAGTATGTTGTAATTTAAGAATATGAGACCCACATGATTTTATTAAATCTGTCTTAGCATTCTATCTTTATTATTTTTCATATGTAATTTTCTAAATGTTCATGGTTTATATCTAGAGATACAGCTAATTTGGGGGAATGTTACAGAATTTACGTTTTCGTTATAAGAGCTGTCTTGGTGGTTCCTTGTTGACTTTTCATGAACACAATCAGTGGAATGCATGTAATGAGTATTTTATTTATTCCTTCGTAACTCGAGGTCTTTTATTTATTTATTTTTTTTTGTCTAACTTTAGTTGCTATAATTTCTAGTAATATGTTGAGATGATGGATGAGTTTTCTTAGTTTTCCTGAATCTTAGGAGGAAGCTATTCCTACTTTCTTCTTTAAGTGGCAAGTTCACTAGAGGTTTTTTTGTAGATGCCCTTTATAAATGAAGCAATTCCCTCCCTCAGTTCCTGATGAGCTTGAAGTCTTTATTCACTGACGGATACCATTTTTTTTCAAATGCTTTATTATGCATAATTTATGCATTTTTTCAAATGCTAAATTATATATAATTTGATAGGATTTTTGAGTTTGCTATGATGGATTATATTGATGCCTATTTACATATGAAGTCCTGAATTCCTGACATACATCTATGTAAAGGTAATATATGATTTTCTCTGTGAACTGTAAGATTCAAGGTAATATTTTTTTCTTGGTGTTAGGGATAAAATCTGGGGTGTTATAAGTGTTAGCTACAAGCTTTAGTACCTTCTTCATTTTGCTGGATCTTTTAAGCCACTCTGTAGTCCAAAGGAATTTTGAATTCATGATTCTCCAGTCTTAGCCTCCTGAGTAGCTGGGACCACAGGCCTGTACCAGGATACTCAGCCCTCCCTGCAGCTCTCAGGAATAGTTGTAGGTTTATAAGATAATATTGTTTATAGGACTTCTCTTCTACTAAGTTTATTTGGCTTTGGTGTCAGAGAAATTATAGCCTCATAAATTAGTTGAACCACGTGTTCTCTTGCTTTCTGGGAAAGAATTGTGCAATACTAATTTTTGTTTTTGTTTTGTTTTGTTTTGTTTTTTACACTACTTGGAGCATTTCTCTAGTGAAACCATCTAAGTCTGGTAGTTTCCTTTGGAACAGATTTTCATTTATGGTTGTTTTTATCAGTAGTTCCATGGCTATTTATGGTGGCATAATTATAATATAAAATTATATTATTCAGATTATATAGTTCACTTTAGCATTGTGTGCATTTTTTATTGATACTAAAACCACTAAACTAAACTACATCTTAATATAATATTTCCTGCCATTTGCATCTGTCCAAGTCCATATAGGGGAAAGTAAAGAATAGAAAATATTACACCAATGACCATGGGGTAGCAATCCAGTTGGTGAGAGGTGAGGTAGGGCTATTTGAGTAGTTTCAAGCATTGATGAATTTATTGACTTTAGTCATATGAATGAGAAAAATAGGATTTGATAGGCCAAGATACATATGTCCTTTATACTTAGAAACATCAGTGGAGTACAGTGACCATCTGTTCTGTGATTCTATTTTTTAAAGATTTATTTTTATGTGTATATATGTGTCTAGATGCTTCTATGTGTACCGGGTGGACAAAGGCACCACTGATGCCAGAGGAGGGTATGGGATCCACCAGAGTCAGAGTCACATACAGCTCAGACCCACCCTATACAACTAAACCTGGGACCTCTGGATGAGCAACATGAGTTCTTAACAGCTGTGGCATATCTTTAGCACCAGCCCCTGCCATGATACTGTTTTGATATGTAAGTTACTTTAGTGAAAGTAGTGTGTGCACAGATAAGCCATAGGGGGCAGGGAATGATAAGTATCTACTATTCACTAGCAAACTGTACCTGTTTTATAACCTACTATTCAGTTATAGGATCAGATACCATATGCTCATAAAGACACTTTAGAGATCTCTGAGGATGAAGAAGGGTGTGACTCTCAATTCCAAGATTAAAGTCTCTTGGTTGGTTTTGTGAATCTTTTGGTTTCATGTGGGCAGTGACTAATCTCAATGTTACCGATACCACCTGTGGTCTTTTGCTCTCAAAAGACCAGTCAGTCTTAACTGTCAAGCCCAGCCTTGACATTACATCGAACCTCTAAGGTCTTGTCCCAAGCTCAGGGAAGATAGGTAGACAGTCAGGACAGGCTGGTTCAGGCTTGAATTGGACAACAGGTCAACAACAGGTCAACTGAGCACGAGTTTCCTAGGCTCAAGTATCAAAGGGATTGTGAATTGATCCAAGAGCCCATCATCTCCGAAACTCCTAATTCTAGATCAAACTAATGGTTTTATGCTGTCTTCAGTGTGTGCCCTACACAGCCTTGTTCCAGGAAAGGCATGGCATCCCAGGGGACATCCTCACTGAACCACTGCTACCATCAAAAGCTGAAGGTAACTCCTTAGGCTGATAAGTCCATTGCTGATTAAAGACTCCGCGACCAATTAGAGGTTACAGAAGATGTTTCTGGATTCTTGCACCTCCTGACCTTTCAGAGGACCGCATGGCATGCGGACTCTCAGGACCAGGCAGTTGAATCCAAATCTGTATTTTAAATCATAGGCTCATTGAAGTTTGCAAAGCACAGGACCAGGTGATGCTAAAGAGGCTAGCTAGCATACTGATGTAGTGCGGCTTTGCAAAGGTCCTATAGAAAATTTGGACAAACTGCGATGTTCAGGGAGGGGTATGCGGGAGTAGCCCGCAGGGGGATGGTAAAAGGAAAGTGTGATCCGATTGGCTGTTTTCTCCAGCTTGAGCGTGCAGACACTCCCTCCACACTCCCCCTTTCACCCCCCTCAATTGCTACAGCTTTCCTACAGCCGGCTGCTCCGAAAACCCGGAGCAGCTGAGTGGTCTCAGTGGACAGTCCTCCTAGGGGCGAAGCCAGGCGGCTTGGGCATGCTCAGTAGCTGGGAGAGGTTTGGGAGGAGAGTAGAAAGCTTTGACTCTGCCCCCACCCCCTCCTCTAGCCCCCGCCCCCCTTGCCCCTTCCCAGCCGTAGTAGTTCCCCGGCGTGCGCCCGTGGAGAGCAGGAACATGGCGCTCGGAGCGATATAACAGATGTAGCAGCAGCGGAGAAGCAGATGAGGTACCGCGACTTCTCTGCTGACAGCCAGCCACCAGGTAGGCAGGAGCACCGAGCAGGTCGGCTTGTGGGTAGCGGCTCCAGAAGGGGCGCTTGCCAAGATGCGCACGGTTGCTACACCGGGTATCTGGCTTTGCCTGGAGAGGATGCGAAAGACCTCTATGACAGCACAATTGATTGTGCATCTCCTAGGAGATGCCAAAGGCTGGGGACCTCTGAGAATGGGCAAGGGATCCAGGGTCCGCCCACTCCCCAACCCCCAACCCTTGCGATATCATCCAACCTGGACTCTTCACCGGTCAAATAAAGGATAGCGCTCTTTTGCTAGGATGGAGGGCGTAGGAGATCACCCCGGATGCCAGCTCTAGGAGTCTGCTGGTACCCCGAAAGGCTAGCAAGCCCAGCAGCAGTTCTTTGTGTATGCACTCGCGCACGCCCTGCCGGTGATAAGACAGTGCCTGCTGCTCCTAGGGAGTGCTGGATGCATTGCCAGGGCAGGGTTCCCATATGGTTTTTGTCTTTTAGCAGGTGTGGACCACCAGATGCAATAGTGGAACCTTTATGGGACTGTGTTTTCCTTTGTTGTTTGTCTCTGTTCGCTTAGTGGGTTGCAATGGATTGGGAAATAACTTCTGCTTGTGAAGACTGGTGGACAGAATGTGGAAGAGAATATCACTTCCAAACTCTGGTTAAAATTCTGTGCCATGTCAGTCTCCTAGAGGATAAACTTGGAAAGTCTCAGGACTGCCAAGTGTCCAGTTTGGGGCACAAATGTGAGCATCCGTTTTGAAACCGTGTGTGTCTGGAGCTTTCCATTGTGATAGGGTAGAAGTTAATTTGCCAGCATTCATATCTCAATTAAGGAAGCTCTAACCTTTAAAAGAACTGAACAGATCATTTAAATATCAGGGTAGTAAAGAAAAAGAGAAGCCAGAAGAAATTGTCATGGGCAATAATTGATAACGGCTTGGAAAACTGGATATACTTCTGGAGAAATGGGTACTTCACAAAACATCAGAGACCCTCTTGTGGCATTTGGTGTAAAGGCAGCATCTTTAATTTACAGTTGGACACATTACTCCCTGAAGAAGTCCCTCCTACACAAGCCTTCTTAAAGTTGACATTCTACAACAACAGATGTGACACCTTACAGTTGTATCTGTTATGATTAGCAACATAGCCCACTGAGAGGGAGGAAAGGTAAATTTAGAACATGCCTTCATCTCCTGTTTTATCTTTTCAGGCTGGGCATCTGTCTGTGAATATGAAGTTTAGATACTTTCCTCTGCACTTACACTATTTATTCTTATGATCTCCTTAGGTGGCAAGAATGAGTCAGTATTGTGATAATGAAACAGAGACTGCAGGAGGGAAATGCATTTAAGTAGAGGAAAGCTGTAAGTGTCCAATCTGATAACACCTTGACTTTGAATACACACTGCATAGCAGAACTTCTAATGAAAGCTGTAGAAGCTAATGGCAAGTTCATTGACAATACTTGTATTAGAATAAACTTTGTGTTCCTCTGTGAATAAGAGATTGATTGTACTCAGTCCTTGCAACTTATCATTTAATTAACAAATGTGAGTTTCGATTGTAGGCATTGAAAACCGAGGTTGTCAATGCCTTTCCTACATCCTCAGAGTTTGCTGCAATGGACAGGAGCCAGAGACAAATGTTCTGGGATACAGTGTCATTTTAGTGGTGAGATAAAGCTAAATTTGAACTCCGGTTCCTCTGTATTTAGGTTTGGGATTTTGTGCAAGTGATTTAATATATCAGCAACACAGAATTGTGATTCACAAAGCAAAGCCCACACAAATGGGTAGATGTGGATATTCATAATAATACAAAGCATCTAGGCATGGGGAAATCTTTTTGAGAAGGACATGTATGTGTTTGGAACCCATGTTGTATGTATTCGCTATACAAGTCAAATTCAAAAACATACTTTCACTGAAATACTCCAAATTTTTTTTTTTTTCTTAGCACTGACATAACCATACACCCCAAACTTGGTAGCTTAAAGAAGTAGAAATGTATTGATGCAGATCTGGGCATTTTCTGTCTAACATCTCAGTGTTAACACAGCAATCCTCTGATGCTCTTAGGAGAAGGTGATTTCTTAAAGTCTCAGACATACCTTAACCCGATCACGTTATTCTGTCTCTACGTTCATCTCCACGTGTTCTCCTCTCTGTGTCTGTTCTCCTGTCCATGTTTCTGTTTTTATGTAAGGACACTGTTCCTATATCATTAGAGCTAACTATAGCCTTGTCTTAATTCAATTACAACTGCAAAGATCAGACTTCTAAATTAGGTCACATGGACAAGTTCTGGGATGTCATTGAGTTTGGGGGAGAGAAGATTTAACTTACTTTACTAACTTTTCTAATAACAGTGATAGGGTCAATACTATGTAAGCAAGTTTCAGAATATGAAGAACGGTATGGGTCAGAAACTTGCTGGCATGGGATATTTAATGTAACTAAATTATCTGAATTTTGTATTCCCAAGTGTGATAGTGAAGGGAAGGGTGAGGGCTTAGGCCTTTTATAGATGCTGAGGGATTTCATATAGTCTTCTCCCTTTAAGGCTATATTACTAAGTCAAAACACAACATCATCATCATCATCATCAACAACAACAACAAAACAACAACAGCAAAAAATGAAAATCCTACACCCTTTCTTCTTTTTAATATATTTATTTTTGATTTATATACATTTTATTAGTTCCTTGAGAATTTTTTATATGCACATAATGTATTTTCTCCTTATTCACTCCCTCACTCTTCTACCTAAATTCCCCCATGTTCCTTCTAAATTTATGCTCTCTCTCTCTCTCTCTCTCTCTCTCTCTCACACACACACACACACACACACACACACACACAGAGAGAGAGAGAGAGAGAGAGAGACAGAGACAGAGACAGACAGAGACAGAGACAGAGA
>NC_034592.1:119339749-119346039 GCF_900095145.1 Mus pahari | reverse complement strand
CTTCTTCTTCTTCTTCTTCTTCTTCTTCTTCTTCTTCTTCTTCTTCTTCTTCTTCTTCTTCTTCTTCTTCTTCTTCTTTCCTTCTCCTTCTCCTCTTCCTCTTCCTCCTTCTTTATCACTTTATTTTTTTGTGGGGGATTTTAAAAATATTTTCATTAGTTCTTTGAGAATTTCACACACTGACTTTTGACTATAACCACTCATCCTAGATCAAATCCCCATAGTGTTCCCACTCATTTTTTTGTCCCGAGTTTTTATTATAACCCATGAAGTCCAATTTACACTGCCTATATATTTGGTGTGTTGCTGGGCATTGGAGAGTGTACAGCTACCAGACACCACACCATTTAAGAAAACTACCTTCCTTCTCTCAGCAATTGAGAATTTCCAGTATCTCCTCAGGCAGGAGTGAGACGCTGCACATTTCCCCACTTCACAGCTTGAACGTTTACAGGTCTTGTTCCTGTTGCTGCAATAGCTGCAAGTTCATAGGTGCAACTGTCCTGATGTGTCAGGAAAAGGGCTTTCCTTGTCATTCGCAGCCTCTCTCTTCCCTCTCTGTATGAGGTGTGATATTTGGTCCTGGGTAGGAAGGCAGAACAGAAGGTATGGGGAGGAATAACTAGCATAAAAGACCTCCTGGAAAAGTTACATGAAAGCCCATAACTTCCTAAACTGTAAACATCACACCACACCACACACACACACACACACACACATACACACACACACACACACTCATACACAATGGTCTTACTTTATATCAAGGCAAAGAAATAAAGAGACCCATAACAGGATTCTCTCTACTGGATTTTGTTGTCCAGTAATGTCACTTAGATTCCCCTAATACCACAGCTTTTCTTTTCTTATTGTGGTAAAAGTTGTATACAGCCTATTAAGATGATTTAAGCAGAATAGCAGGCCACCGTTGACACTTCCATTTCCTTTGCCCCAAACAGCCCAAAGTGCCACATCGTCTTATAAATTGAAGCTTTGGTATCTTTTTCTAAAATAGATGTTGTCATCTCTGACACTACTATAAAAAACCAAGCCATATTCTCTTCCCTAGATCATGAGTATAACTTCCTAAGAAGATTCTGTTTTCTTGTTTGTTCCCTAACCTATTACAGAAAATAGGATAATACCAGTTTCTTGCATAAAATTCTACCTAGACACTTGTTACAGTTTCCAGAAATCTGAGGGACGGACCAAACTTGTCCAGCCTCATTGTGGGCATCCAGAAATTCTAGAGATGGACCATACTTATCCTGTCTCATTATGGGCATCTTGCATTTGTCACCTTGACCTGCTGTCGTAAGTGTCCAATATCTCATTTCTTTTGCCCTGCAAGTTCAACCTACTTTACCTCTTCCTCATCATCTTAGCTCTTGCAATACTTTTTTTTTCTTGTCTTTGGTAATAGTTTCTATCATAATTTATGTTTACCTACCTGGTTTTTTAATTTCTATGAACTTTTCAATGTCCATTAATTTTGTTTCTTGTATGCAGAAGTTGCTTAATCTCTGTCTGATGGATGAGTGAAGCAAGAAGTGCTCTGTATCATAGCATTTTTCTGTGCCAATTTGAAGACATTATTTTTTTTTAGAAACTATTTTTCTTACTAGTATGAAAAGAGCAGTTTAGAACCTCATTCTAACTTCAAAAGAGGAGTATTTTTGGCTTCAATAAATGCATCTTCTAAGAATCCATTTTAGGCTTGCTAGCAGTTAACTTGGTATGAGTATTTGCTAGCAACTAAGACTTGTAAAAATACATCAATTAGTATTTTGCAAATATGTGTCACATGGGTGTGATCTCATGCTCAGTCTCAGACAACAGCAAACTAGGTCTTCAGCTTTCTAGAAACTAATAAATAATCACATTATGTGACAATAATACAATTAATTGCTGATCTTGGATTGTGCACCAAACTCCCTTAAGATCTTCCTCAGAATCTTCATTGGAACTATCTAATCTTCCCAAGAATACATCACATGACATATATCATTAGTATGTTGATGATTTAATAAGTCAATAATTAAGGATTCTTTCAAGATAAGACATTTATGCTTAGCAAAAGGAAAAAGGAAAAAAGGATTTTTTTCTTTTACAGAAGAATGTGCAGTTTCTGAACCAATTCATATGAGTTCTGTTTTTATTTTGAAACTACTTTTCTCTTTGTTGTTGGGATTGATATAAGAGAGGAACTGATTTTGATTTGAGAAAAAGCACTTGGTATATTCCAGTCAAAATTCTTATATATGCATGATTTTGTTGTTTAGTTTGTGTTACATAATTCTTTTGGTTGGGAAACACTATACACTTGAGAAAAGTCAGCACAGTTCAGTGTAAGAATCTGCCACATTCTTTTGATACCTAAAGTAGCTGTAGGTTCACGTCCTTTTTTAATCCTCTTGAAAAGTTCTTCTTCTTCTTCTTCTTCTTCTTCTTCTTCTTCTTCTTCTTCTTCTTCTTCTTATTATTATTATTATTATTATTATTATTATTATTATTCTATAAAATAATAAAATATTTAATCTGTATGCATAAATGAAAAATTTCATGCAAGTAGCCAAAAATCAGAATGCGCCCTGATTTTTTAGTTATATGTGATTGGGCCAGAGTTGAATGAAATAAAACCCAAGAAACTAAGTAAATGACTTAAGAAATATGGCTGATTATAAAATACATCTCAAAAGTGAAAGGCTACACCAAATATCACCACTTTATGATGAAGACATATTGAAAAATTTTAGTATTCATGCAACCATGAGTATATAAACTCTCTATAATAAAATAGGAATTGTTCATAGGTAGATTACCTGGGAATAAAAAGGAATATGTAAATATTTATGCAGAAATCTGTGAAATTTTTCTGAAGATGCATAAAACTAAGAAGCAAGGAAGGAGAAAAGCACTCCTTATTTGTGCTCAGAAACATAAACATTAGGAAATAGTGATTCTCTTCCCAAACCTATTACATAGTTTTATTCCTTCCCAAATCTATGATACAGTTTTAATAGGGGAATTAATAGAATGCAACAAAATGGTTCTATCATCATTATCATCATCATTATTATTGAACATATCATTATACTATATATTAAAGTAGAAGATAATCATATCAAAGGGGGACGACTGGGCCCACAGGACTGTCGTGGATGATGGAGGTAGATAGATACAAAGAGACTAAAGGTACATGAGGATACTCAGAGTGTGTGATTATGGTAAAGTGAGGATCATAAATGTGCTTGAAAGTCATGGCTATTGTAGGTAGGTATATGCAGCATGGAGGTAGAGATGGTTGTTGGTTTTCCTCTACTGAAATAATGTTAAGTACACGATAGCAGCATGGTACAATTAAAATAAATTATAAATGTATCAGTTGAAAAGAATAGCTTGGACACAGGCTCAAACCAATTTTAGAAGAAAAATGGAGAAATCATCTAAAAAAATTCAACAAACAAACAAAAACAGAGTATGTGATAAAAATTTCAAGGAAATAGACTGCTTCTACAGAAAACACTAAGCTAAACACCCCTGCTTACATGACACTAGGGTAAATTCCAACTATATTGAGAAGTGTATAGGGAAGTTGCAAAGCAAAGCCAAAAGAAAATGCATAATTATCTTGATGTGAAGGAACTCTTAAATATAAAATCACCAAAAAGAATCACAAAACAAAATATGGACTTAAATATGTATTATGTATTTTTGCAGATACACACATTTAAACTATGTAAGCAGCAGTGATGCCAGCCATGACAGTTAATACAATACCTTGAAGTATTATTGCAAAAGTTCTAAATAATCGACATCACCCTTGTTGTCCAAATATCTAAACAAATAATTCAAAAGGAAGACATATAAAAGTCAAGTGGAATTATCTATTTTGTTTTCCTACTATTAATAATAGAAGTGCACATAAAAAGTGAGATGTGTATTAAATATTAAAATTGTAAAACGTAACAACACTACTGACAGAGAAGCGTTGACAGAGCCACCCTCATATGCTCATCGTTGGAAGACTACATAAAGCCTTCTGAGAGATGAGGGCGGGAATATTTGGAAGGCTGTTCAAGATTCATATTGCTTGAAAGAAACTTCTTGTTTTAATTTGTATTTCATCTTTAAGAAGGAAGTAGATGCCAACAACATTTTAGTAATAGATTATTCATTATAGTGTATATCAAAATTAGCAGAGCATACATAGTTAAATGGCAGAAGATGATAACAACATTTTAGGTCTTACAGATGATGGGCTACTATGTAGGCATCGAATGTGATCATTGTAAGGATCATGTAATGACAAAATTTACATCAAATGCTCAGGTAACTTTACTGCATATAACATGAATACAAATTTTATGACACTGAAATATTACGCTGGTGTATAAAAACACTGAAAGAAAACAGAAAGACAGTTTCTGGCAGGTAGAAATATTGTATTTCTTTCTCCTTGAATACCTTTCTGAAAATTTCGGAATCATAAAACAACCCACTATTTTGCAAATGTGATGATGATATGCACTTAGGTTGTGATTATTCATGTCACAGCACCCATTGATTATCTGTTGTGTCAGGGACTCTGCCAGGTGTATCAGCAATGACTCTAAGTTTGCATGCAAATGAAAGAAAACACCTAGCATGAGCAAAAGAAATCCATGAGAAGATATCAAAGGTCTAGAAAAACTGGCAGGGGTGGTGAACAAGATGGCTCGTGGGTAAAAGGTGCTTCCTGCCAAGATCTAGGACCTGAGTTTAAGCTTCTTGATTGCTAGGACCCGTGTGATGAATGAAGAGAACCAAGTCTAGCAAGTTATGTTTTGACCTCTATATACACCACATAACAACAAAGAACAAATAAATAAATTAATTTAAATTAAAAAAAAAAAAACCCTGCATTACCCAAAATGTGGGAGTGAATTCCCCAAACCAAATACATAAGCTCCTTTCCTCAGTGCTTGGCCATAGGACATGGGTGGCTACGCTTATGGGTCACCACCCCTCCTCCATGTCTAGTCTAACATACTGAACACCAGAGAGGACAGGTGCCGTGATTGGCAAACTCATTATTGAATTTTCCCAAAACGGAATTAAACCCAACAAAGACAGAACTAAAATGCCTATCATCCAAGGGCTGGAGACAGATAGGACTGAAGATCACTCTTTCTAATGACCATTTTCTGTGCTGTGTTTAACACAGTTCATTCACTCTGATGTGCATATGGATGATGTAGTGTGGGTTGCCTATAGCAAGGATAATTTGACATCCTCAGATACAAATAGAATTTTGAAGGGAAATTTCTATGCTCAAGAGAGAGAAGATGCAGGCAAATGGTATTCTGGAACAGTTTAGAAAAAATAAAGGGATAGTTTGTAAACGGATTGGGCACTAACACAACTCTAGGCATTTTTCAGGAGTACCTGATATTTATTATGTCCTGTAAATCTTTAAGTTTAATACACCATAGATACTGGACTTTTTGTTTAAATGTCTTCGGTATAAAAGTCTAAACAGTAACTCTTGGATAAGTTTGTATTCTACTGAAATTCCCAAGAACATTTGAAATTTTCTGTGGTTATTCAGGAAATATAATGGTGTTAAATTTTTACAAGATTTTATTTTATTATGTGTGTTATTTGCCTGAATGTATAACAGCCAGCAGAGGGCATCAAGTCCCCTCAAAGTGGAGTTACAGATGGTTGTGAGGTGTCCTGTGGGTGCTTAGAATCGACCCTAGGTCCTTGGAAGAGCAGCCAGTGAACTATCTTTTTTAGCCCCCTAAACGGTTTTATAATTCTTTATAAACGTCCCCTGAGAAGAGACATTTTGTAAATAAAGGGGACAAAATAATTATTTTTCCATTGTACTACAAACCAGGCAGTTAAAATAACCTTTAACTTTAGCTCTGGTTGCCAAATGTAACAATAGTTTGTTGTTCTACTTGCCCCCACCACTATGCTCTGATTCTGTCAGCAATGCCCTCTGCATCATCGAAGAGCCCATGTTCCTCCTGGAACATATGATCCCATTCATTCATTGTCTTGCTCTTTATATCTATGACCTTGACTTCGATGTTCTTAGGATTCTTTGTCATAATAGGACAAGATAAAAACAAATTGGAGGGATAAATGGAGTTGGGTATATAAGCATGTGTCCTTATAAAGATGCTAGGGAGCCAGGTACAAAGAAGAGGAAAGGGATGAAGGTTGGTTCTTTGCTTTGTCTTTTTTTTTTTTTTTTTTTTTTTTTTTTTTTTTTTTTTTTTTGGAACTCACTTTGCCTC
>NC_034592.1:119325356-119339658 GCF_900095145.1 Mus pahari | reverse complement strand
AGACCAGGCTGGCCTCGAACTCAGAAATCCGCCTGCCTCTGCCTCCCAAGTGCTGGGATTAAAGGCATGCGCCACCACGCCCGACTTGCTTTGTCTTTGAAATAAAGCCTTGTGTATAGCTTGTCACAAAGGCAAATACATAACTAATAATTCATGCAACAGTATACAAGTTCATATGAAAACTAGACTATGTTTCTGTTATCACAGATAACATACTGAACAAGATCTAAACAATCATTAAAATATGTTCCCCATGCACAATGATTAATCATTATAAGAAAACTACCAAATAAGTCATTCAAGGCCAAATATGATGCAGTTAGACAGTGTAAGAACCAAAGTGGATTCTTTGCATCCAAATTTCATAAACACAGGCCAACAAAACCTTAGGAGATACACGGAGCAGCTTTGTATAATAACTGGAACATTGGGGAAATGATGCTTTACTTCTATGTGTGTTCCTCAATGTGTTCACCTCCTCAGGTTCAGCATCTCTGCTCCTTTGGATTTGCTCATTAAAAGATTAAGTATACAGTCTCCTTGCTTGTTCACTCATAATTAACAGCATGATAAAATAAAATAAAAACAGTATCTTGTTACATTTATAAGAAACTAGTTTTACTTACAATCTAAAAAAAATGTTCCATTGTGTACTGGTTTTCAATGGAACTGACATTTCTTTTCATTGGCAATTGTTTTTTCTTCATCACACTGTCTATACTATACTATACTATACTATACTATACTATACTATACTATACTATACTATACCAGACCATACCATACCATACTACTGCTTCACATCCCTCCTCTTCCAGTGCCCCACTTTCTAAATTGATCAGGAAGATGTTATGAAAACAATATTGGTTCTATGATTGATTCATTATCAAATTATATGATGTGGAGGATTGAGAAGGGGAAAAGAAAGCAAACACATTTTCGTTCCAAATGATAGACAATTATCAATTTCATATTTTCAGTGAAGAAGCAGGGATTACACATAACTTAGAAACGCTTTAGCAGTTCACTAGATATCACTTTGTGTGTTCATTTCTAATGATGACCGTTTAAGTTAAAGATTAGTGAAAGGGGTAACTCAGCTAACAGTTAAAAATCATTAGCTAGAACAACAGTCTTACACAAAGACCGATCTTCTAACTTCATTGACGTTTACTGGCCCAGGAAGCAGACATCTTGGGGGAGAGCAGAACTGCTTAAAAGATTCTTCTTCCAACAGGAACAATTACTACTTAGGTATGCTTTACCCTATAAAAAATAAGGACATTAAAGAAGAGGGAGAGCTAAAGAAATAGCACTTAGATCACTCCTTGTCCATGTAGTGTTCAGAGCAATGCTATCTTAAAGGTTTTGGATATATAGAAATAAATGGCAAGCAAATTTTCCAGTTACATTTGACCATACCTCAAGTGAACAATATTGCTGTCCATACATTACGAGCTCTGTATTTGTGCATTCAGCTATCTACAGATCAAAAGACATTTGAAAAAATTTGTACCCATACTTATTACATACAGAGTTTTCTTGTCATTTTCCCCTAAGTTAATGCATTACAACAACTGTTTATATTTATACTGTATTAAGTGCTTCTTGTAATCTAGAGATGATTTTCATTCAGTACATGGGGGTTATTTTTAGGTTGCATGCAAATATTATACACAAGACGAGCATCCACAGACTGTGCATGGGGTCCTGGAATAACATAGGGTGTAGTTTGTTTAGCCTTTCATGAATGTTTGAAAGACAATGGTTACTTCCCTGGTATGTCTGTCTCCTCACAGTTCTGGTACAGTGATGCCTCCTTTCCTCTCACAACCCTACCATCATTCAGTCTCATCAGCTGAAGGATTTCACTTGGACATATTTTGCCCACTCAATCTCACTTAGGTTTTGAGTTATACTCCTCTCTGTTTTCGTCTTCAATTTCATCATCAAAATGAATATTCAAGCCATCTGAGGACTGCATACTCCTTGAAAGCCCCTCCCCCCAAATTATTTCATATGGTCTGGCTTACCCCATGACATTCATCACAATATGTTACAGGTCTATAGAACTTCTGTTTTGCACTGGAATGAGAATTCTAAAATAGCTATTTATGTTTCACCTTTCCATCATGCCACCTCACTTTCTGTCTGACAGGCCTTTAATACATGTTTGCAGATACATTGCTATTTCATAGGCTAAAAGTTTTGAGTTCAAATGGGAAGAAAATGGTGACATAAATGTAACATTCTGCAATGGAAGCTAGAAGCTAGAAATAGCATATCCAATTCCCTTTCCCATCCTATTAATTTTCTCTTTTCTATCAAAGAAAGAAAGGTAAAATTAATTACTCCCTTCTTGTTTCTCAGAGCAAGACAGAAATTCCACTATTAGATGTGGCAAGAAGGTGGAGATTTTAAACAGACTGTAAACAGAGAAAGGTGTAGTACAATATTAGCTAAGAGTCATATTGTCAGCAACAGAAAAAAATAACTGAATTTCTTGAAAATCATTAAGGATAATTACTTGATTGCTAGTTGGACACCCAGTGCTTCGTTGCCCCAATCCTGGTGTGAATATATCTGGTCGTGGTATGTTCCCTATTTGAACATCTATTGAGATTTATATGGAAAACTGAGGCTTTATTCAGTTCTTCCCAGTTCTTTGGCTCTACTGTTCTCATAGCAGTGACCATACTAGCAAATGAGGAGAAGTCAAGGAGGCTTAGTGGGGCCATGAATCTAAACAAGTGGTTGAAGCAAGGGCTTCTCAGGCTGGGTTTTGGGACCTTTTCAGTTCTAGCTACCTATTTGTGGAAATGTTCCTGGAGATAAAAGATTTTTACAGTGAAGATTAGAAACTTCAGTGGTAGTGTATGGATGTTCTCTGCAGTAGCAGTTACCATGAACACTTTAGTCGAATTACCAAGGCAAGTACCTATGACTGTCTGTCAGTTATGTGTCTACACTTAGTAAGTAGTTTACTGGAAGAGTTCATTAATTTGGGAGAACTGGAGACTGATGGATTTGATGGAGCCATCCTTTGAAAGACTGAATGTACATAGAACATGAGTCCTATTAGGTTTTAACTATATCGTGATATCAGTATAGAGCACAGTGTTAAATTTTATTTTGCTTGGTGCTCATAGTGTGAAATTTCTAAGAGGTATCTAGACTTCATGTTGTTTACAGTGTGTACATACACACACATGCACACACATAAACACACACACAGACATACACACACACACACACACACACACACACACACACACACACACACACGAGGGAGTATTGACTAATTGGCAGCATTGTCTGTATTTCTCCTGGAAACCCTCTCCTGTAGCCTAGAAGCATCTGACTTCATAAGCAGGCCAGTCTCCACTTTGCCAGTCATTGTCAGTTCTTTCTAACATTGTACAATGCAATTTTCTTTATTTAACTCATCTTCTTGGTCCTCAAAGTGTTTAAATCTGTTGATTTTTGGATGAGGGGATTCCTATATGGTTTGGGACCATTTTCTCATTAAATATTGTGACTTTTAAATTTTATTTATTGAAAACACAGATCATTTTTACATAATTATTTATAAGATAAATTACAGTTTTAAAGGATACATCTTAAAGCTATGATAGGAAAAATTGGAAGTGTAAGTAACTTTATATGTTGATATGAAGTTCATTTTAAAAAGTAGAATTAAAGATATTTGTTGAAAAACCTTTGCATGAGTTGGTTTTAGCAATCATTTTTTCCAAGTTTTTTGACAATGCATAATTATTTTTAAATTTTCGAATATATTTTACTTGAATTAAAACAAAATAGAATAGTAAATCAGGTACTCTTGTGCTTGCTGGTTGGAAGGGAATACCAAAATTCAAAAAGATGTCAGAATAGTTCTATGACATCATCTTGTGAAAGCACAAAGCACTTGTAGTGCAGTTTTGTGCAGCAGTGAAATAGAGCCTTCTGCATGATGTGCATTCTATACAATGAAATAGTGGAGCCTTGTGCATTTTATAGAAAGGTGTAGTGTAGATATCTATATAATATGAATTCTTTAAAATGGTAAAGAGGAACTATAATAGCTTGAATAAGATCGACTCCTCCCCATAGACTCCTGTATTTGACTGCTTGGTCACCAGAAAGAGGGACTCTTTTGAGAGGATTAGAAGGATTAGTAGGTGTGACCTTGTTGGAGTGGGTGTGGTCTTATGGGAAGAAGTCTGTCACTGGAGGTGGGCTTTGAGGTTTCAAAACCCCATGCAATGCCCAATATCTTTTTTTTTTTTTCCTTCTGCTAGCAGATAAGGATGAAGCTCTCAGCTACTTTTTCAGCACCACTCCTGCCTGATGCCATGTTCTCTGACATGACAACAATGGATATAGAATTTGAAACCTTTCGCAAGCCTCCAATTAGATGTTTTCTTTTACAAAGTTGCCTTGATCATGATATCTCTTCACAGCAATAGAACAGTTACTAAGACAGGCATCTTATATATAATGTAAATGTTTTTAACTGGAAATTTTTTCTCTGAGTGTAGATTTAGCATTTAAAAAACTGTATTTATTTATTTTATGTATATGAGTATACTGTAGCTGTCTTCAGACACATGGGAAGAGGGCATCAGATCCCATTACAGATGGCTGTGAGCCACAATATGGTTGCTGGGAATTGAACTCAGAACCCCTGGAAGACCAGTCAGTGCTCTTAAACACTGAGCCATCTCTCCAGCCCCATAATGTATATTTTAGAGACTGGTAGAATAGAGCTTTACACATGAGGAACATTTTATAGAATAATCAAGTAGAACATGTACTGTACATAATTAGTATCCAAAAGAAGGTAGGGTAGGGCCTTTTACTTTATATGCATTCTATAGACTAGTGTAGTTCAGCCATTTACATGATGTAGGTTCCATAGAATGGTTAAATATGGTCTTACCAGGGCTTTATGCTATACAGAGCTGATGAAAAACATCTCAACATCAACATGGGAATCATGTGAGATAACTAAGAATAATGATATCACTGTAGCTTGCTAAATGTAATGCAAACAAATGAGATAGGAAATTCCAGAACTGTCCCTAGAGTTTTTATTTGCTTAGAAAAGGGCAGTGTTTGAGGAGCTGTCTCTTCATTTTCTGACTTCAATTTTATTTCAAACACAAAGCACAGGCCTCCCACTATGGGGTTCTTTCTTTCCTGTGTGGTCCAGGGTTGCACTGACTATTGACACCACTGTAGAACAGAAAGACCTTTGTTTCTAATTTAATTACATGAGTGATAAGAGCAAAACAAATAACCAAAGGGCTAGCAAGACAACTCAGCAAGTAAGGGCCTTTGCTGCACAAGCCCCAGTGTCCTGAGTTTTCTCCCTTAAACTCAAATGAAGATGAAAGAAGATAACTGACTTCTAAGTTGCCATATGAACTTGACAGGCTCACTCTAGCAGGTGTACTCCCACAATATACACATAAACACACTAATAACAAATAAAAATTTAAAGTAAACACAGTAAGATCTATTTATTTATTCATGTCTGCTTTATCTTTGACTGACTAGACTTAAAAAGAAAAAAGAAAAAAAACCCAAATGTTATAGTTACTTACTAGTTACAGTTGCAAACTAGTCATCCATGTTTTCACTGCACCAACACTGAGCTCTATTGTGTGTTTTTAGGTCATGTAGGAGAATAGTAATGAACACAGTAGATAAATCCCTCCTTTGTAAGTAAATGTGTGCAACTTCGGCAGCTGTCTATGCCTAGGAAATGTAGAGAGGATTAAAGGATCAGAAAGTTTGGCATGGATGGTAGTCATGAGTGTGATTTCAAATTGAGTGGTCAGATTAGCCTCACGGGAATGATGATATTTGAAGGATAGGCAGAATCTAATCCCATGCTACTCAAAGATGCGGATTTCTTAGAAGACGTGTGATTCAGTCACAACCAACCTTACAGAGTACATTACAAAACAGGTACATTTTTTAAAAACACATTAATATTAAATCACTATGTGAAGTAACTTTCATCGTTGTGGCATTTTTATTCATAGGTCCACCTCTTGAGGTGGTCATTGATGTAATCAAGGGGCAGAGTCAACACAAAATGTATGGACTGGAGGCTGGTATCATAGTGTAACATAACATAGTTTCCCAGTAAATGATTTCTCAAAAGCACAAAAGGTACTCTAAAATTAGATTATGGTTTACATAGACCAGTAGCATAGTCATTTATTAGCTCTACTGCTTGTGTACTTCTATAAATATATTTGCTTATAGAAAGATATTCCTCAGAGTTGAAGGAAAAGTGACAACAGTAACTGAAAACCCTGTGAAGACATCACTCTTACCAACTGAGTTCTCTCTGTTCTATACTCTATCTCATTTAATTACTGTAAGAAATAATTAGTGGCTCACAACCATCTGTAATGGGATCTGATGCCCTCTTCTGGTGTGTCTGAACAGCAACAGTGTACTCATATATATATAAAATAAGTAAATCTTAAAAAAAAAAAAAAAGACACTGGTCCTTTCCCTGGCACCATGCCTCCATGATCAAGTGATTTCCGTTAGGTCCCATCATCTTTAGGTCTAGTTCCCAATATGGAATGTCATACAGACCAATATCCAAGTCATAGCAGAAAGGTTACCAACATTGGAATATTAAGCTGGGAAAACTGGAAATTATGTAAAATTTATGTTTCAGAATTCATCTTTACAAGGGTAAAAGAGCCAAAATGTTTATCAATCTCTTTTTATCAGTCATTGATTGAGTAATGATCCCAAGATAGCTTAATTTTTTTTGCTACCACCTTCTGAGATTTGGGAAACTCCTCAGACTCTTGGAGGTCAGTTTGGATACATGTCAGCTGGAACAAGCTTGTTAGCTCCAGGCTTGTCCCTTCTCAGAGCTTTAAATTGTTATGTAAAATGAAACAAAAGATTTATGTCTTTTTGAAATTTTATTTTAATATACAGTTAGCAGAGACCATTTTTATGCTAACATACAATGTACCTTGAACATATCCCACACATATTCCATTTCTTCCCGTTAGTCCTCTTTGTTCTCTATATGGTTGTAATTCTACTTTCATGTCATCTATGCATATATGATGCTATATACATATACATCTATAGAGAAACACAGATGAGAGAAAACATGTAGTACTTATCTTTCTGATTGGCCCATGATGATCTCCACTTGCATTTATTTTCCTCCTAATGAAATAGCTCTATTCTTCATTGCTAAAAAATATTAATGGTGTATGCAAACTGTAACTTCTATATTTAAAAATACTTCTGATGTTATTCCAAGATTTATTCTATAATGTTATAGTGGTGTGTAAGTATTTCGGTGATATGTTAACTTGAAGACCTTTGGTAAATACTCAGAAAGTATAGCAGGGTCCTATGGTATATCTATTGCTAGTCCTTTAAGGAAGATCAATACTAACTTCCATAATAGCTGGACTAATTTGCATATCCTCCAGCAGCATATAAGCGTTACCATTTGTCTGTACTCTAGCTAGTACTTGTGTTTTTAGTCTCTGGTGACTGCAATTTTGCTGGGGTGAGATGGAGTTTTGGTATAATTTTTACTTGTGTTTCTCTTTTAGTAAATGAAAAGTAATTATTTTATGTTTACTGGACATTTGCTTTTCATTTAATAATGGGTTTAATAAAACTACAATCTTCGGGATAACAAAGAAAATAGGTAACTTAGAGAAAAGACAGCCTAAATACTAGGGAAAATCTTTGCTAGCTATATATCTGATAACACACACACACACACACACACACACACTGAAATATTAAAAATCCAATGCACTTCATCAATAGATGGGCTAATAAAATGAACAGACTTTCTCAAATGATAAAATAAAAAAGCATTTGATTGTCAACTGTCTTGGATCCATTAGGGCAGATAAGAACAGCACATGAACAGTGGGTTAAAGGTCATTAAGACAATATGAAGGAACATTTACATAATTTCCAAATAAACAAGGCAATGTCTCTGTGGTTGCTAAACTGCAATCATGAATGTCTAAGCCCACACTATTTAATGTAATGGATCTAATGTTGAACAGTAGAATAGAACATAAGAAGAACTGCTATGATTGACCTTGTGTTGAAAAAGTAAAATGAAATCGCTCTAGGAGAAAAGCACTTGCCCATGTAATGCAATTACACTCTTGTAGGGTACTGGCCACCAGCTGGCTATTGTTCCTTGGAAAGCATTTATAGGACTTTGTGTTCCCATTAGTATGGTTCATACTTATGACCATTTTTAGGAAGAGACATTGTAAGAGTTACTGGAAAATTACAAAAGTTAATATGTAAAGTTGTACCTATTGATAAAGATAATAAAACTGATTTTGAGGCTAGATCTTTCTAAAAGACCTAAAACTAAAAATAATTGTTCATGAGAATTAAGAGTGAATCGGGTATTCTAAGGTGCATATTCTTAGTCCTACTTACATTCAGGTAAATGTTAGCAAGTCTTTACAAGTGTTGAAATATTCTTAATTAGGAAGCAGTAAAGCGTGGATGGTTATTTGCTGGTTAGAAGCCTATGGCAGGATTTGAATTATAGTAGTAGAGGTTTGTTTGATGAGAATGTATCACTTTAGGTAGTTTACAATAATAGGACAATGTTCTTTCACATTGCCCATCCACGTTAACTGTGAAGTAAGAAGATGGTTTCAAAGTTAACAGTTCATATAAATGATGTACCTTAGGACATTATATTACCATTCTTTTATACAGTAGGGTAATAAGCCTTGAATTTGAGATATGGGTAAATTTAAGTCATTATTGTTATAGAAAGAACTCTTGTAGAGCTTTTCATGTCAGGGAAAGAAAGGGTCACATGCTTATTTCAAACACGGAGTGGCAGACAAGTAGTAGACTGTCTGTGTATCTAAAGGAATAAAGGGAACATAGTCAGGGATAGATGAAGAGTGAGCTTCTGTTGTTTGAATCGGAGACAGTAACCTCTTCTTTCCCATTTTGGATTGCCTAGTTGTTGAACCTGAGTTGTGTGGTGTCTGCCATATTCTAAGGAGAATATCAGGCTTCTCTATTCAATTTCTTCACATTCAGAATATTGTGTGTCTCAACTTTAAAGGACAACTTTCACATCTGGTCTCTGTGAATGGAACCTCCTGTAATGGTGAAGCCCAAAGTATGAATGTTATGTGGTGATTCCATTTTGTCCTTGATTTAGTTGAGACTTTGTAAAAGGGAAATACCATATCATGTACGTCAATATGTTTTGGATTCTTCTTCTCTTTCACATTGGTCTGAAAGACAAGTGTTATGCTTTCAAGATGTTTTTAAGAAAATGTATGTCATATGCTATTCACTGCTACAGTTGTGCAACACAGAATTCTTATCTTCTTTAATCAACAGCCCCATTAGGTATAGATTGTCTCATCTTTCCTATCCACAGACACAGGGAGTACAAGATAAATAAATCCAAATGTGCAGAAAAGACAATTCCTTTAAGAATTTTTATGTAAGAAAATGAAGAAAGGTAAGAATGGAATGTGTGACTTGACTGCATGTAAAGCAGAAGGGAAGCAATCTGGATGAAGATCAGTGGAGCTTAGCATGCTCAAAGGTTGGTGAGCCGAATTCTGTTAGAAGTAGGGAAAGGGCAAACATAGTTGACTGAACTGATTATTAATATTGTCAAGAAGAGTCATAGAAAGGCTAAAGTCAGGGTAGAATTTCTCTCTTCCAAGCCATCTTGACAGAGTTGCTGTAGAGACCTTCAGCAAAGAGGTCTTTATTTTTCCTGAATGTCATCTATCATGAGAAGCAAAGTGAGTAGATATGGTCAGGTCCCACAAATAAAACGAGACAAAACCAGACCATTAAAGTGGGTAAAGGCACAATTGAGAAGTGTAATTATAGTCTCTACAAAAATATCTAACCTGATGAATTTCTTTGGCCACATTGTTTTGGCAGCCCCAGTGTGCTGAAATGATTGTATTTGAAACTATCTTGTCCCTGGAAATGAATTATAAGTTACCAAAGATATTATACATAGATTCTTTCTTCTCAGCATTTTGTTATCTTGGCTTTTCCTCTTTTTGTCCTAATTTCCCATTGTACTGATGTTTCTATTCTGGAGCTTGGTAAGAAATAGATTTGTGTTGATATACCGATTTAGACTGGAGTTAAAATGAAAATTCATTTGCATATTTGAAATCTAACTTAATGGGAGAAAAATCAATGATAAAATTGCATCCTAAATGATGTTCACAGAAATGAACTTATAGTGAGCTAGTGAGGAAATGTCACTCCAAACTAGTGTGAAATATACGTACCCAGCCCTTACTTATCCTGTGCACTTCCCCTCCCCTTAAGATTTCTCCTATAAAATCTATTCTCTAAGTGACTTAGGAGGTATACTATTGTAGTATTCTACACAGACTCTTGTTCATTATAACAGTTCAAATTTGAGAAAAGATGTATTATAAATAAACATTGGAGGTAGATATGTACTATTTTGACTGTTATTTAGTTGTGGAATCAATCATGGTTTCTGTTATTTCTGTAGTCTTGCTATTCACATTACATATTAAAAGTGATACAACCACCGTTTTGTTTGTTTATGTATATTCACCAATGCTTGGAAAAGTAGCAAACTTTAAATCTTCACTTGTGATTACTTTCAGGACCCCTGAGACCATGACACTTCCAGTATTCTCTGTAGACTATTTTCAGCTATGTACTTTATGATAATTTCACTGATTACGTGTGGACATTATTCTTGTCTGTCTAGGTTTATTTGTTCCCGAAGTGCTTTGCTCAATTGAGCCTTGTAGAACATTAGCCTCTTTCTAGACATAGCCTTATGCGGTAATATTCTCCTATTGGTGTGTTAAAGAGGATACTTAATCTATGGTACTTACTTGTTAAGGAATTATTTAACATTTTAAAAGACACTATTCATAGGCATCTCAAAATGTATTAGGTCCTTGGCAATACACATTTGCAGTGAGGAAGAGCTTTGTCTAAATATATGTTGTGAAGGTGGGACTGGAGAGGAAAAGAGCAGGGGAGGATCAATGGAGGAAAATTGTCAAAAGAAGGAACCTTGGTTAGCTGAAGTTAAACAAAGATTCTAGGTCAATCAACAGAGCAAAATTCCGTCTGAAGATCAAGCATGACAATTAGAAGTCTACTTTGGGTTAGAGAAGGGTGGTCAGACATCAAGAGTAAAAAAACTTACTAAGTCACTTAGTGTGGTAGTTTTCTACAGTTGTGCACAGAGGGGTCTGTCTTACTCATAAAAGCCTAAGTACAGGAGTCTGAAGTAGATTTAGTCAAAGAATCTTATCTTCTTGTTCTTTTGATTTCTTTCTAGGATTCCTGAGTTGCCCTTGGGAAGAATCTATAACCTTCTTTTCTATTCCATGAAAGTATTCAGCCCTTCTTTCCTTCTAGAAAAGTGTCTCAGGAAAACTTCCTTTGGGGCCAGTTCCAGAGTGAACAGGAAATACAAGGCCATAGGAGAGGGCTACTTATTTTACATTTGTAATCTTGCCCTTTCTTTCCTTTCTTTCTATGGATGCTTTTAATAGCTCACAGCTGGGGTAATTTGAAAAGGCAGCTGATATTGTGACAGAAGTAGATAACGACTCTCAGTACTCTGTGGCCCTTCATGGAAAGTTATGTTGCAGGACACCAGCCACATTTAGCCTTCACCTGCTGTGATGTCTTTAATCTGAAACTGTCTGGTTTGGAATCTGTTATAAATTATGGGCACTAACCTTGAGATCTCTCTGCATGCAAAATCAATTTTTTATAATGTTTGGGACACTGGATTCCACGCTCTGTATGGACCCTTCCTAGCCGTGCAAGTTGACAAGCTGTCTTACTTCCTTCAAAAACTAACAATCACAGAACTCTGTTGTTTCCAGTTGCCATCATCCTGACCCAAATGGTGGAGCTAGTGGATAGTCTTTAAGAGCTGCCATATACTAGAAGATCAATAGAGAATATGGGACAAAGAGATGAGTGAAATGTGCTGAACACAACAGTAGATGTCTAGTATACTCTTGGTAACTATCTATGAAGACCTTTGTTGATACTCATTTGGTAGCCTTTCAATTGGATAGGGCTTGTTTTATACTGTTTAGAAGCTACCTCCTAGTTGTGGTACATGCAAGTAGGATATGCTGAAGAGATAGAGGCAGAAGGATTCTGAGTTCAAGGTTAGTCCAGTATACTCGTTTAAGGGTATGGGAAGAAGGCTTTAGAAGGTAAAGGTATTTTCTGTGCAAGACTAGGGATTCATGTACCCTCCCTATCCAAGACATGTAAAGTTAGAATGAAGGAACCAACTCCATGAAATAGCATGTCTTGGCATGTGTGCCTGTGTGTGTGCGCACCCCACTCCCACACTCATCCCACAGCCAAGTTAAACTTAGAAAACAGCATGAGAATTTCAAGCTTATTTTTCTATCTACTGGAGTATCCACTTCAGTTATAAACTATGGTCTTTAGAATATCCTTATTTATATAGCTCTTACATCATAATTTTGCTTCTGTAGCACCGAGGACATTCATTAGGTCATAAACAGCAGCAGATACAAGGCTTCATGTTTCATCTCCTATAATGTTCTCCACACACTGCACTGTTGTTACTGTGGTCCTGATGCAACACTAGTAGAACCGAGAAATCCAACTAGTAGTGATAACTACAGCTATACTCACCAATGTTCTCCAGGAAAAAAATATGTTTATTATATAGTATTTGGCCACAGATTATGAACATACAATTCTGATGAGGATTCATTTAAAAACTGAAGACTAAAAAAAAGACCAGTAGTATACCATCAACACCTGAGAATCAGAGCTAAAGGTGTGATTCCAGCTTAATCTCAGCCTAAAGCTCTGGGAACCTAAACTACAGAGGAAGGAGAAGATACATCTACTAGCTCAATAAACCAGGTAGAAACCAAAGCCCTTCTCTGCATTGTTTTTATTCTTTTCAGACACAGGTGGACTGGATGATGTAAAAGTGTATTGTTGAGACGCATTGGCTTTACTAAGTCTATGGGTTCACATGATAATATCATCTGGGAACAGTTTCATGAACACTGAGAAATATGAGTGAGCATTCTATAGTCTAATAAGAGTGATGAACCAAATTGGCATTTACTAATAATGTAGGTAACCTTTGCTTCATTCTTCCTATGTTGATACTACTTATAATAACTCCATGAGGATTATACTTTGGTAACCCCTATGTTTCTGGTGATGAAACAGGATGTAGAGAAGTATAATAAAAAAATTACCATTTTCTGACTGTAGCCAGTTATGTCTATCTTCAGAAGCTGCAATCACAATCCCAGGGCAATACTGCCCCCAGACTTCTAGTCTTCTATTATTCAGCATTTTTATTTAAGCACACTTGGTTTTACACAGCAATTCTTGAGATTTAAAGAATTATCTTACGTGACTGAGCTCTCTCAATGGCATGTATATTTTATGTGTTCTGTTTGAGAAGCCCGTGTGTCTGGCTTCAGTGACTGGAGAAGTGACTGCCTGGTTTGAGTTATTTCAGAGTCAGGTCAGAGTGGTCATTTAGTTTGTTTAGTAGAAAGACATTGGATTTTATTTTCCTTTTAGTAATTTGGTATTATTGAGTTTATTATGCTAGTGGGCAGCAAAAAGGAAAATGCCAAACAACAGAAACGAAGAGAATTGCTATAGTAAGCTTTTCAACTTTATTAAGACTAGACAGAGACCACGATGAGAAGGAAAGAAGAGTTAGCAGACACAGAACTGCAATACAGGACTCCACATGTGAAAGTGATTACTATTTCACTAAAATCTGGGGAGCATACAGCTCTGGGACCAGAACAATGAGTTTTGTCTAGACTTCAGTATATGCATTTGGAGAGCCTTGTCAGGGTGGAACTGTAACCCAGTAACATAATTGATAGTCAAAGGATCTTATTTGCCAAGAATTCCCAGATTTTTACTCCTTGAACTACTCAAGGAATGTTGGGAAACATTCATAGTTAAATTTTCATTGCAGATATTAAATCAGATTAGTATGTCCAAGAATAGACAACAAAAGTTTCATGTGGTTTTCTGGTGGCTATCTTCATGTTCTCAAAGAGTGTCAACAGAGTAAATGGAGTCTGAGATCCTGAATTCAAACATAAGAGAACAATAAGAACAATGAGGAAACATCTCAGGAAGAACTCAGTGCTTATTCTTCCTTCCTTCTTCCTTCCTTCCTTCCTTCCTTCCTTCCTTCCTTCCTTCCTTCCTTCCT
>NC_034592.1:119281195-119325101 GCF_900095145.1 Mus pahari | reverse complement strand
TCTCTCTCTCTCTCTCTCTCTCTCTCTCTCTCTCTCTCTCTCTCTCTTTCGCTCTCTTTTTCTTACCTTTCTTGTTTTTTCTTTCTTTCTTTTTTTGATTATATATTTGGTTTTGTGCATACTTAAGACATGCCATAAAATGAAAAGCTATGAATCAGTAAATCCCCAAATCAAGGGAACCAAAGCTTTTAAATCATTAGAGTGATTTTTGTTTTCATTAGCATATATTAGTTTTACAAAGTAATAGATTTCATTATGACATTTTCAGAGTTACTTGCTTATGTAAGACACTGTTATCATATTCAGCTCCATTATCCTCTCTCATATCTATCTCCATTATAACTAACAGCATTTTAAATTTCCTATTACTCTTAAAATTATGGTACACCATCCGGTTCTTGGGCTCTGAAATTCCATAAAACGTGGTAATAAAACCACAGACTTTTTTTTTTTTAAACATTTTTATTTATTTATTTATTTATTTATTTATTTATTTATTTATTTATTTATTTAATGTAAGTACACTGTAGCTGTCTTCAGACACTCCAGAAGAGGGCGACAGATCTTGTTATGGATGGTTGTGAGCCACCATGTGGTTGCTGGGATTTGAACTCGGGACCTTCAGAAGAGCAGTCGGGTGCTCTTACCCACTGAGCCATCTCACCAGCCCAAACCACAGACTTTTAAAAAGATTTTTATATTTATTTTATATGCTTGGATGTTTTACACACTCATATGAATTACAACACATACATATGTGGTACCTACAGAGACCAAAAGATAATACCATACCCCTTGGAACTGGAATTATAGAAAGTCATTATGTGAGCCATATGTGAGCCACCATTGAGTGCTGGGAACTGAAGCCAGGTCATCTGTAAGGGCAGCAACTGCTCTTAAACACTGAGATTCATACCAGCCTCAACATAACCATATTTCAATTCATGCTAGATGCTGTATTGTCTTTTATATATAATAAATGACTAATTATTGCCATCTCACTAATGAATAAAATTGTGACTGAAATAAGTTTAAAAATATAGAAAACTGTGCATTATTCAAGTATGTTTAAATATTTTCCATTGGATCAACTCTCATCTCCTAGCCTATGGTACCTTTTTATGACATGTGCCAACTTATTTCCTCTCTTCACCCCATGGCACTCTCTGTTTAATCTTCCTATGACCACATTTGCCATTCTTTCTACCTGGGTTGTCTTTGCCCAACAATTTGACTTGGGTAGTTCATTCTTGTCATTCAGATCTATTAATACTTCCAAGTTTGAAAAATGAGTATAATGACCACCCTTAAAGCAACAAACTAACCCAACATGTGGCTTCATTGTTATTTTATTTTAAATATATTTGGTATAACAACAGTTTCATTTTAGCCATCTAGTGACTGTGACAATACTTTATAGCATTCAAATATACATTTTTGTAATGACTAGTGATGCTTTGCATGCTTTTATGTGTTACTTGCTATTGATATTATTTTCCCTGGTAGAGTAGTTATTCGAATTTTTTACTCATTTTATGATGAGGCTTTAAGTACATGTTCTTTGATTATCCAACTTTGCACTGTTTCACTTGCTTGGGGATACATGTCACATTTAAAAGTTTGAAACATTCTTAAAGATAATAGTTTGAAAGAATATACTTATATTCAAATGTACATATGATCCTATACTTGTTTTGTTCTATGGGCATGAGTCATATGAGTCATACAGAGTCATACAGTTTTCACTACAGTGAAAATATTTGTCCCCTGGTTGTAGCTCCTAACTCATTGTTGAACTTGTTTGTCCACACATAAAAGGGACACCTTGCTCACACACACACACACACACACACACACACACACACACTGATATGCATGATGTACATTGATTAAGTTAACAGATTCTGCAGTTAACCAAATGCATACTGATAGAATTGCTATGGGCTCACCTAGCAATTTAGTTTGCACTAGATTGTTTTAATAATAATAATAATAATAATAATAATAATAATAAATGCCTTCTTCCCCTCCTTACTCCAAAATTATAAGAACCATCCATTTCATTTGGAAAATCAGCTATCTGTGTGAATATGAATATTTTAGTAGCATTTAAGAATTACTGAGTTGTCTTTGGAAAATGGCTGCAAGAAAAAAAGTGTGAAATATTATATAATGTCACTATGATAAGTATATTACAAGAAATGAAATTTGACATTTTGAGCCAGATTAATTTGCAGAGAGACTATCATTGGCCAGCACTTTTTAAAGAATCTGGTGTTCATTGTGTTCAATTTGAATATTCCATAGCCATTAAAAAAGCATCCAAGCAGTCCTTAGGCAGCACAGAATATGTAAAAGTTCTCAGAACATCATGGTATCTATACACGTAATTATGCCACTGCTGCTGCTAATGTGGGGCCAGATGTTTTTCTGTGAACTGACTTGCATAGTGCTTTGCAACTATTATTTCAACACCTCACTTCTGAATATGCAGCAGCCCTGTTTATATCTATATGTGCCTGACTCTAAACTTATGTGTTGGATAAATAGCTACATGTGTGTGATGAATATTAACTTTGCAATCTTACACTTACATATAGGAGGTAATAAAAGAATTTAGTCATCTATTAGTACATTGCAGAAATTGATTATTATCCTTTGAGCTAGTCAAAGACAGGGTCCATTTCACAACTAGGACATTTTAACAGGAGCTGGTTAAATTATTTGGAATTTGTCATGTCATGATAGAAGAAATACACATCAGTGCTGCTGGGTTGTCAAAAACAATCTGCCTTGTGCATACGCTTACCTAAGTGCAGACTCACACATTCCTGGACTGTTTTTCTGCTTCTCTGCTTGTGTTTTTCTCAGGAAGCAAGAGGGCATCCCTGGTGGCCCTCTAAGGGATATACTCTAGGGCCCTGCCCATGGGGATGTGGTTTAATTGATCTGCATCACATCAAAAACATTAGTGTTGTAGAGATCATTGCTGGTGGCTCAGGGCATCTCCAAACCCTACTGCAAAGGAGGAACAGAGAGGTACAGACAGTGAGGGAAAAGGAATGAGTCTGGGGAGGGTGTGGCAACAAACTTTAGCTAGGAATGGTAGAGCTTCTGACTAGGAAAATGCTTACAAAATAAAATGTCACCAGAGAGGTCAGTCAAATGCTGTAATAAGCTTTTTCAATGTTTTACAACCCTAGAGGGCAGAGGTTTCTCAGAGTAAAATCAGACCTTACAGATTTCCCAAGGGAACTTTCCAACAGGTAGTTGCACCTTGTGTTAGGTAAACCACAAACTTATATAAATCACCAAAATCTATATATTTAATTATTCGTACTAGGTAGTGAACATAAGTATCACACCAAACCTGTGATGTCACAAAGCTACATTCAATAGATAAGATTAAAATTTAAATATGAGTTTATTTGAAATTAGCTTAAATAAAATAGTACATTAGTGTACAAATATGTGAATGAAATAAGGTGTTATGTGAATAACTCATAATAAAAAACTGTTTCTTGGAGAATTTAATACATGTATACAGTGAAATATCATCATCACCATCACAATCCCCCCAATATCCCCTCTAACTGACTAATACTTTCCCAGTTCCCCTTCCAAAGTTTTCATTTTCTCATAACCCAATATATACAATTTGTGTGGCATATATATATGCATGGGTGTAGAGACAGTCGTTAGACCATGGACAACAACCTATCTGTGAACACACACCCAAAGAAAAATGATTTTCCTTCCCTTTGTAGCTACCAACTGCCAATGGCTGCTCAGTAAGGCTTGAGTGTGTCCCTCCATCCGTGGTGAAGTTTTGGTTGACTTGATCTTGTACAGATTTTCTTCAGGTAACCACAGCTGCTATGAACTCATAAGTTTAATAGTCATGTCTTGTTGAGATGTCACTATTTTATGACACCTCTCCCCATTCAATGGTTCTTACATTTTTTAATGGTCCCTAAACGTTGCTAGGAGGAAGCCCCAGGGTGGATGGCTGGATCAGGAAATGAGTCAATCTCTTTCCGTGCTGACTATTCACAGTAGCTTATTCTTTGACTATTTATGGATTTCTGTATTGATTACTTCTCACGTAAAAAGAAACCCCTAAGCAAGGCTAGGAGCAGCCTGACTCTGGAAGTATGAACACAAATATTTAGAAAGCAGCAAAATAACTTAAAATTACCGAGAATTGCTGAATCTTTTGAGATAAATTTTTTGTTTGTTTGTTTGTGTTTTATTTTTCATCTTGGTTCTGTTTCACGATTTTGAGACACAGTATCCCTGGGTTCTAGCTGGCCTAGAACTTTCTACGTAGACCAGGCTAGACTTGAACTTGCAGAGATCTGCTTGCCTCTGCTTCCAACTTCTAGAATTTAAGACATGCACTACCGTGCCTGGCAAAGAAAAGGTGACGGTTTTTTCATTGTTCTTTGTTTTTAAATCTTACAACTCATCCCCCCCCCACACACACACACATTTGGTAGTCTTTTCTTGGTTTCTGACAGAGAGATTTCTTAAAACCTTTGGGATAGCTCAAGTATCAGGGAAACACCTGAAATGCTGAAAACCCTGGGCCAAAAGCTCCCAGCTGTCTGTAGGATAAGGACTAGTATCCAGAGAGGCCAAACCATAGTCAGAAGTCATAGTCTTGAACTTTAATGCCCAGTCTCTCTTTCTCAGAAGGATCGAAATAGAAAAGAAGTCAGGCACCAAGACCACAGTCATGTTTGCTTAATGAAGCCCTCATATAAACACCATCTAGTGGTGATTGGGAGGCCTCTGAGTTGTAAGCACATTCCAGCATTTGGAGAGTGGTGCACTCCAGTATCATAGACACAAACTTGCATGCTGTGGAACTTTCCAGATTTCTTCCTATATAAATCTTTATTTGGATTATCAGTTGTGTCCTTTGAAATAAGCTGTAATCATTGGGGCTGGATAGAAAGCTAAATTCTTAGGAGCACATACTATTTTCCCCAAGGACTCAAGTTCAGTTCCCCATAGCACTCATGTTTGATGCTCACAGATACCTGTGATTCCAGTTCTAGGGGTTCAAATATTCTAGCCTGCACAGGGACCTACACACAGAGACACATTCATATGCTCATAGTTCATAGATTTTTTTTTATTAGACATTTCAAGTGCTATCCTGAAAGTTCCCTGTTCCCTCTCCCTGCCCTGCTCCCCTACCCACCCACTCTCACTTCTTGGCCCTGGCATTCCCCTGTACTGGGGCATATAAAGTTTGCAAGACCAAGAGGCCTCTCTTCCCAATGATGGCTGACTAGACCATCTTCTGCTACATATGCAGCTAGAGACACGAGCTCTGGGGGTACTGATTAGTTCATATTGTGCACTGGAAGTATATAGCTTATAGCTTAGTTTTTGACTTTACAAGGTCTCACTGTTAATAAATTGCTTTGAGTCTCAGAAAACACTGTGGAATTTTCAACAGCACTGGAACTGTAAAATTATGGGGACTTTCAAACTGGACATGCCCTGATGGAGCACAAGAGCAGAATGGTATGGCTTGAATGTGAATGTCCCATCCCACAGTCTCATGTATTTAAATAGTTGATCCAGAGCTGGGGCCATTATTTGGGGAGCTTCAAGCACTGAGGCCACACCTTGAGATTTATCCTCTTGCCTTGATTCTGACACCACCTCTGCCACATAATAAGCTGATGCCACATATCCCCTCCACCATGGTACCACCAATGATCATGCATTTCCTCACTAGGATGGAATGTTGCTCCTCCAATCACAAATCAAAACAAACCCTACTAAGATATTTCTGTTGGGTATTTGGTTGCAATGAGAAAGATAACTAACACAATACCATTGTCAGATAAGTGATTTGTGGATTTTTTTTTTCACAATTTGTGGGTGTCTTTTCACTCCTTAGATAGAGGTCTTTCAACAAAATCTTAAAATTGTGACGAAGGGAAATCTATCTGAAATGATCTATTTTTCTTTAGTTCTTTGTAATTATGGTGTGCTATACAAAGCTGAACTCAAGGTCCTGCAGATTTTTCTTATGTATATCTTATTCTAAGAGTGTTACAGTTTTACCTCCTAGATCAGTGTTTTCTTTGTTTTCCTGTTAAATTTTCTGTATGATGTGAAATAAAGAAGGTTAAATTCATTCCTTTGTTTGGGTATATTTAGCTGTCCTGACACCATTTTCAAAAATGCTGTTCTTTCAAAATTTATTTACCCTGGCAACTTTGTCAAATGAGTATTGACCATAGATACATATGGTATCTTCATGTATGCATGTATACTTGTGTTTCTGTGCATGTGTGTCTGTGTTTGTTTATGTGACTGTGTGTGTGTGTGTGTGTGTGTGTGTGTGTGTGTGTGTGTGTATGCTGTGTTTCTTATGTGGGGGTACACGATGAATCTCTGTGATGCTAAAGGGATGAAGGAGATGACCAGAGGTTCCTATTTTAGCTTTGTGTTCCATTTACTTTCATAATATAGAGATGCCAAGTTCTTCCAGTTGATGGGTGGTGCTTCACCTGGCCTAACTGGGAGTGTAGTGTTAAATGAGTCTTCAGCATTTGATGACTAGGTTTCCCCCAAACGACTGGGTGGTGCTTCACCTGGCCTAACTGGGAGTGTAGCGTTAAATGAGTCTTCAGCATTTGATGTCTAGGTTTTCCCAAAACGACAGCTGCTTGGCTGAGAGGGGGACTTGCTGGTTTCTGAAGAGTGTTTCCATTTATTTTAATGGGCACTTCCATAAAAGACAACTTCTGGCAGCTTATATTTCTCTTGAGGCTGATACTTTCATATAGATACATAATTGCATCTCGATTGACTGAGAAGTGGCTTAGAGAAATCATAGGTGCTGTGTTACATCAGCTTTTTTAACATACACTTGTGTGTTCATTTTGGAGAAGAGCTATTTAGGAGTTGAACGTGTTTACTGTTGCTTCTTCCTTTTTTTCCTTTTTTCTCCTGTTTTGGGGGTTATAAGTACATATTTCATATAAGAAGACCCTAGTTCTCCCCATATTCTCTTAAAAAAATGGCCATTTCACAAGGACTTCAGTACATTTCACTCAAATGCACTGTAATGTGCCCTTATATGCCATCTGTGACACCAGGCATGGAGGAGTAAGTAGGCACTGGTTTCCTGTAAAATGAGGTTCGTCATCTCAGGTACTCGCATCCATGACTCTGGGATGACAATGTCTTGATACTTGGTATTTTAAAAATTGGCTTCTCTTCCACTGTGTATTTTTTATATAATACTGTCAAAACTATTAGATGTAACCTTTTAATTAACATTTTATTGTAAAAATAAACTATAAAATATCACTATGATATTTCCATACTTTTATATCACTTATATCAATTATGTATGTCCATCTCTCTTATAATCTCTATTCCACTTAATGTCATTCATTTCTACACACACAAACACACACACACCAATTTTCATTCTGAGTTTGGTCTATTTATTTTACATACTTACTTCTTGTTTAATGCATTTTACTTAAAAATCACATAATTTCACTCTTCTGAATAAAATCCCAGTGTATAGATATTTTCTTTAAGCATTTATCTGTTGATGAGCATCTAGGCTGATTCTATATGTAGGCTGTTGCAAATAGAAACACACGATTCTTTCTGTGTCTTTGTTTTTCAACCATTTAAAAAGTTTTGGTGCCTTTACATAATAGTATCTTAAAATAAGGGTTTTATTTGTTTATTTTTAAACCCTTGTAATGCCTGTATATTTCTGTTGTTAACCTCACCTGCAGCACATTTTGTAATTTCTAATTTGCTTTGTACTCAGGAGTATTCTTAAATCTGAGTAATGAATGTGTAGGGTTAGGATGGCAAATGGCCTAGAAGATTCTCCTTCTTTCGTTCTTCTGTTGGTGACTAGTTAGGCATAAGCATTATTTTTATATAATGGGTTTATTTTCTCAATTGAGGTTCCCTCCTCTTGGAGGACTCTGTCTCATGAAGTTAGCAACAATAAAACAAACAAACAAACAAACAAACAAACAAAAACAGTCAGGGTCATCTGTTTCTGGTCATGGTCTTTTATCACAGCAATAGGAAAGTCAACAACCCTTAAACATGAAACATATTCATAGTCAAAGTTATAAAATGTTAAAATGTAAATTTGTCTTCCTACTCATTTATAAAGTTCCAACTTCTGGTGGGTAAGCAGTGTGAATTATATCTGGGGTCCCTGTAGACTCAGTGCCTGTTAAGCAGATATATCCACACACTAGCTCTTTCCTCCTGCTGTACAAGAAATCCACAGTGTGCATTGCTTATATGCCCTTCAGAGCCACTTGCCTTTGCTTGTCTATTCCAGTCACCGCTGCGTTCACCAGCTCATGATAGCCTCAAGCTCTTGTCTCACTGGCACAAGCTGGTACACATCACATGCTGTCTGAACCATATGCTGCTTGCCTCTTGCCCCTTGACTCTATACAAAGCATGGGACAATATGAGACATTTTTACATAAGACATTGTACATAGAAAAGGGAAAATAATGTCCCACAGGGCTACACTTTAACTAGTGGGAATCAGGATCCAAACAAAAAGTCCTTGTTACTTTTTCTTCTATACTGACTGACCTAAAGTAACTTCCTTATGGCTCTCAGAGAATAGTCACATGAGATCAGGGGAAGTCAGACATCTTTAGTAGAGACCATGCAAAGAATGTTTTTATAATGACCCTTTTCTTTAGAGATGCCTCATTCTTACTTCCCGAGATCATACTCTTGACAAAGCATCTATACTCAAACTTTCAGTATTTTCTCCTTTGTGGCATTTCAGTAGTCTTTAGTTTGATTTAATTTCACTTGTATTTATATAGTGTGTGTGTGTGTGTGTGTGTGTGTGTGTGTGTGTGTGTGTGTGTGTGTGACATCTCAAGCAATTAAACATGGGATGCTTTAATTCAAACCATAATTTTTATTAGTCTGATCTGTATGGTTTTACTATGTGTAGATACTGAATCAAAGATCTTGTCAATATATTTTGTGGCTGAAGATATGCTCAGTAAAGTGCTCATGAAACAAGCATGAGGACCTCAGTTTGGGTCCCCAGCACCCAAGTAGCCACACTTTCAATCCTAACACAGAGAAAGAAGAGAGAGACAGGAGGGCTGCATATATAAATTCTGAAATCTGTCATAGAAGATTTCAATATATTTATATTTTAACACATTTAAAACACAGAGTGGAACATTTAATAACAATTAAATGTTAATATATGAATGGGAATATTATAAACTATGAATAATACTGATTAGATGTTAGTGTAAATTAAATATTAATTATATTCAAATATTTAGTTCTGTAAAAATAAGATTCTTTTAGACAAGGCAGCTTTTTAAATTTTATTTTATTTCTTTGCATTCCAGTTGCTGCCCCCCCCAATCTGTCCCGTTCCCAAAGTTCCTCATCCCATTCCTCCTTCACCTTGCATCTGAGAGGGTGTCCTCCCTCCCAGAGACCTCCTCCTCCCTGGGGCCTCAAGTCTCTTGATGATTAAGCACATCTCTCACTGAGGCCTGACCAGGCAGACCTCTGCTATATTTGTGTCAGGGGCCTCGGACCAGCCAGGGTGTCGTGACAAGGCCACCTTTTAGACAAAGCTTCTTTGCGAGCTTCCTACTGGTTTGAATTCATGAAACTGTTTCATAAGAATCTAAACTTATATATTTATAGGCATGTGGTAGTTATGTGAATTTATATTAAAACATGGAGTTCATAGAACATATTTATGCATTTAATGTACATTTTAGAAGAATAATTTGCATGTACCATGCTAACTCCCTGAAAAGGTGTATGTTTCTGCCTAGTGTTCCTTTTCTCCTTCTTTTTGAATTTTCAGAAAGTGTCTTTATGTCACTTGCCTCCAGACTGACCCTCTGTAATGTATCTCATCTTATTCAGTGACCTCTGCGTCTGGAGATGGAGGCCTGATATACTACTACCTCTAACTCCCGACTTGAGGGAGGTTCATGTCAGGCCTCTAGTCAGCCATGTTTATGATGTTGGTTTCTTTAGAAAAGCAGTTTATAGCAGGTCGCCTGTTAAAATATACATTGGCTTCATAGAAAGCATAGTGTAGGAATAGCAAAGGTCATTAGGCCAGTATCAGCCATTTCAAGCACAGAGCAGTCAGAAGCAAGTCTACTACAAAGGAACAATAAACTCTTACTATACATTCAAACGACAGCTCTGGTGTTATTCCTTCGTTTCTTACTTGCTAATCATATTTTTCATTCTGTCAAAACTAGTTCTGCTTCAATCACAAGGTCTGAGTACAGCCTCTCTGTCATCCTGCTGGCATGGACTTCCAAAAGCTGGCTTAGTTTCATGGCAAGTAGTCACAAACACTGATGGGAGGTGTTTGGAAGTGGTGCTATTGCTAGCTTAAACTGAAACTTTAAAAACAAAAGTGACCTTTAACTGTACATTTAGAGCTCAATGCAAATCATTTGGTTGGAAAAGAAGGCTGCTAGAAATGTAAATGAGAGGGAACAGATAAAGTGAGTTATCTCCATGAAAATGAGAGCCTAGGAAGCAGTGTGGACCTCAGAGAGGCAGGGACTGTTGAGCTAGCCCAGAACTGATGTCAGATAACCCAGGCCCCAGGCCTGGAAGGACTAGAGAAGACAGCTCGATTTTGCAACTAGTCTATTCTTTTATTAATAGTACAGTAATTAAGCCTACACTTTGTAGTCTTCCCTCCCTTATATGTTTATAATAAATTTATGGATATGAAATCTCAGGGCTTTCATCTGTCACTTACACAGGTGACCCCTTTCTACAGGTGTCAGTCTTGTTCCTTTATTCTTTTACCTCCACAGAGGTCTCCATTTGAACCCGCTCACTCACCACATTCACTGTTTGTTCTGGCCGAATCTCCATTCCAGAAGTATTGTGGGAAAAACATTTACAAGAATGTTTCCAGATTATTACATTAATAAATCATTGAGCTACCTTGTTAAAAATGTCTATTTTAGGCTCCACAAAACATCCACTCCACATTCATTCCTGATCTTCAATGATCTCAGGGTGACATTTCACAACTGTGGTAGAGTTTTGGGTTGTAACTGTCTCAAGGCGTGGCTTCTATAAATCAAAGGAAAGCCTATGGGGTCTCCTAGGACATACCTCAGGGGGGATTGCTGGCATGGGACAGGACCTTCATTCTCATTTCTATGCTGCAACTGTACTACAGACTTGTCCCACATTTTAATTAAAATATTTCTGGCTATTTCTATATGTTATAAAATAATCCTATCTTGCTCATGTGTGTTTCATTTTAGGGATACAAACAATAAAAGGTAAAATAAATAACATTCGAAATAATAAGCAAATGATAGTTCTTTCATCTACTACACAGTCAAAAATTAAAAAAAAAAATAATATTGAGTAAACTTATATACTGGCCAAACCACCTCGCTTCAGACTTGAGACTGTTGTGTTATGGACAGTGCAGTGTTGAAAAGTTTTCTGCTCTGACAAAACACAACACTTTAATTATGAAAGGTAAAAGACTTTTAATGTTTTTTTAATATGTTCCTACAATGATTCTTCAATGTGTATCATATTTACATGTCTATGGATAGTATAGTGTTAGAATTTTTGTTTGTTCATGTTTCTCTTTGAGTTGTTGACTTGAATGTTATAAAACAGAAGTTACATGAAGTCTGGATTGGGACAGGACAGAGTGTCAAACAGCTTCTATACTGATCCCAACTATAATCTGCCATTTTGTAATATGAAAATGGTATCCTTGGTGTTGACAAATATAAAACCAAAATATCAATCAGCTTTGGAAAATGCCAAAGATGTTTTGCATCTAGCAATACTGAATATTCAGACAAGCTTTCTTTAATGCAAAATAAACAAGCATATTATCTCATTAGTACATGAATGAGCTTTCATCTTTAATAATTTGTTAAAATAGTGTATATAAAATATTTACTGGAGTATAAATGACATTATGGTATTTGATCAGTAAATGTTTGGTTTGCATATATGTCTACATCTTCAGTCATAAAAAATGCTTCACACACAAAAGGGTTGTGAAGAAGCAGCAGCACTGTGGGGAAGCCTGCCCTGCAGCATGACTGCTTTCCCTAGATACTCTTACTCATCTCCGTCGAGAACTTCCAGACGTTCCTATGTTGATGAATCCCTGTCCTCTGTCTTATATCTCAAAGAGAACTCCATGCTAAAGTCTACATGCTCACTCAAGTACTAGTGCAGGAGACAAATCAACACTAATCTATTTAAGTGGAGTGTTGAATTTCCCCCAGCCCTAGTCTCCTCCCACTCATACATAGCTGATAAAAATAAAGATAAAAATAAGAAGCACACAGTTGGTCTCAATGCAGACAGAGTCCTATGACAATTTCCAGCTCATCTGCTATTCCTATCTACGACCAAACGCTATGCTACTTCATCCATTTGCACAGTCCTGCACTTGACATCTAAACTCGGTGTAATTTCTTATCCATCCCCTGTATCAACTCTCATGGTGCTGTGCTTACCCACCAGTTCTGTTCTCCACTCTGTTTCCCTCACAATGGAAGGTCTTGTTTGCACACAGGTAGGATTGCTGTTACCACCCCACTTTCCATGCGTTGGTACTTTTCTCACCTATTTGGAAAAGTTTAAAATTTAAAGTTAGCTGTTTTCTGTTTCTCCAGCCTAGCGTTGGACTGAAGTTATTGTCATTGTCCTTCAGTTTCCCGGAAACAGAGTTTCACACTGGGGACATTGTCACTGCTATCTTCATATTCCCAGGCAACCTGGCTTGTTTTTAATCCCAGAGAACTCAGCTTATTGGCTACATTTTTATGGAGATCTTCAGACATCCCAATAGACATAAGTGTCTTCTCACTCCCCTTTCTGCTTGTGGTGGAGGAGTTTCAGTTGGTTGTGTTCAGCTCTGTTTACCTTCTTACAGAGAAGGTCTTGCCCTTCATGGACTCTTCTTGGTAAGGTCTACATCCCCAGAAGTTGCATCCATTCTTTACTTTTGATGTTTAAATCTCCAGAGCCTGGCTTCAGCATTTAGGTATTCGGTTAGTATTTGGCAAGACATGGAATGGTATTTACTAGGCCACTGCTTTCTGTAGCATAAAATCTGACATAGTATAAACATGTATACATTTAATGATTAAGTTATAGTGAAATCTCTAGCTAGGTATACACACTGTTAAAATGGGCCCATGATTGTTTTAAGGCTAATCGAACCCTTTCTGACTAGATATGAAGCATATTCCACAGAATACATGTCTGATACTGTAAACCTTCCCAAAAGCTTATAGCTGGGAGATCACAGGTCATTAAGAGTGCAAGTGGGAGGGATTACCACTGGTGGTTTGCTAAGTAGACATGGTGATGAACTGCCTTTCATATCCTGAGACTTTCAGCCTTGAACAGAGGCTTCCTTTAAATAAAGTTAATGCAGAGACTGGTCCTGATCAAAGTGGAAAGTGTACAACCACTCTGGAAATCAGACTGGCGGTTCCTCAGAAAACTGGTCATAGAATTACCTGAGGACCCAGCTATACCACTCCTGAGCATAGACCCAAAAGATGCTACAACTTATAACAAGGACACATGCTCCACAATGTTCATAGCAGCCTTATTTATAATAGCCAGAAGGTGGAAAGAACCCAGATGTCCTTCAACAGAGGGATGGATACTGAAAATGTGGTACACTTACACAATGGAGTACTACTCAGATATTTAAAACAATGACTTAATGTAATTCTTATGCCAATGGATGGATCTAGAAAATATCATCCTAAGTGTGGCAACCCAATCACAAAAGAACATAATCTAAAATGAATTCATTAGTAGGTCATGCAAAAGAAATCAGTCTTCATGCAGAGATCAAGACTGGTGGTATGTTTCCCATTGGGAAAAGCCACATATTGATAAACATTCCAAACTGCAAGAAATATACCAACTTTGGTTACATTTGTTTCTACACAGAAAGTGTTCATATAATTATGTCCATTCACATCAATTAAGAAGTATTCACCTGGTCAAGAAGATTGTTCTAAACAATCTCTGTGTATTTTTCTACTTGGGATTTAAATGACTTTAAAAATGGTGTATACCATTTGAAAATTATTCATGGTTATATCAATGAAAATGTGAAAATGCAAACTTAGGCTTCTTATAGATATCTTCATGTTCATCTTTCCAAGACAGAGGAACATGATGTGCTTATGTGCCCTTCTCCATTCTTAGCTCTCTGATGCTCTCATTTTGAGTTACTAGACTATGTTCTCTCATGGCCTCATGCTGGATTCTCTTGTGACCCTAGACCTCAACATTCAGCATGGCCTCAGCCTCTTTTCTCTAGCAAGCATCGTCTATGTTACCTGCCTGTTAGCCATCTGCCAGAAGCTCAGNTGAGTCACATTGAGTCATATGCTGTCTAGTTCCTAGAAGGAGTTCAGTTGCCAACTTCAGCTTGANCTGAGGTTAATTATATCTCCTGTAATCTCTGAGTTTCTCGCATAGTTTTGCTGTCTGCTGCCAGGGATCACTACGGTAATATGTACCAAATAGAAATGGAGCGCCAGTCATCTCTCATATGCTAATTTATTCTGCAGCTTTCTAGTCAAATATTTGTCTTTGAGTTTATTTCCTTGAAGTCTGTTATTATTAAATGGTCTCAAAAGAATTGCTTTCATTTAAGTCGAAGAGGTGTTCAAAGATGTGTCTGCTAGAAGTTACTGCTGTACTTAAAAGATTCATGGAAATTCTTGCTTAAATTCTTATGTAAAAGTCAGACCTTATATTACTCACAGCTGGAAAATAGTAGTTTCTACAGACATGTTCATGAAAAATCTCCCGAGCTATAGTGCTATTATAGAGCTGACTGCTAGAGGAAGTGTGTGTTTAGTCCAGGCTACAATTCCAAGTTTTCTGTTCACACTGATTATCAAGTTTCTTCCCAATACCCAGGAATGCTAACACCCAGCTTCTGTGTTTCCCTAACTGTACTTGGGCTGGAGCCTTTAAATACTTGTCACATCTGAATTTCTTTTTCCTGTAAAAATAAAGGGATGCAGAAATTATTTTCCAATGTTTATTAACTTATTCACTCAATGAGCAATGCATGCATTCACAGTGGGGATTTTAAAAAGGGGTCTTGTTCCAAAGATGTACTTATGATCTGATAGTGGAAACAAGGAGAAATATAAATAATAATTATATAGTGATGTTCCAGGATATAGAGAAGTTGAGGAATGATCAAAAGAAACAGAGCGAAGGACAAATGAGGGGATGCTGATTGCAGGCATGAAACTTTTTATGATTAATGTCAGAGTCCTGGCGCTACTGTTCTGGAACGCTGGGCGGCTTATCTCAGAGTCCAGGGTCCTCCTTAACAGCTCTAGGTGCTTGCTCAAGGCAAGGGTCAGCTGGTTCTCACTAGCAGCCTTGTGAAGGAGGGGGTGACTCGGCTCCCAACAAAGGACCATTTGGCTCTCAGATGGGAGCTGATGAAGGCCTGGTTACTCTCAGCCTGGTCTCCCACAAGTAGGGGCTTCTATAGAAAGTTGTCATCAGACAAGCCTTCTTTCTTTCTTTCTTTCTTTCTTTCTTTCTTTCTTTCTTTCTTTCTTTCTTTCTTTCTTTCCTACTGATTTGAGATCAGATGAGGCAAACTAGGATTTTAACAGAGTGGTTGATTATAGAGGCCAGGCTCCTTTTGTATGGTGCACCTGTCTTCTCTCTGCCCTGGGAAAGTGTTCTCTCTTTCTCTCTCTCTCTCTCTCTCTCTCTCTCTCTCTCTCTCTCTCTCTCTCTCTCTCTCCCTCCCTTCTCTGCTTCTGCTCAAAGTATAATTCATCTCTCCTGGGGGCCCTTTGAGTCTACTTGTTTCTCTTAACATGGAATTAATTAATTATATGGATCGTTTTACTTAATATAATCTAATATAAGCACTTAATTTATTCAATATAATTATAAATAATTAGTTCTGTGCATGCATGCCTGTGCGTGTAAGCAGTCATGTGCCATGGCATGCATGCCGAAATCAGGAGACAAGTTTAAGGAGTAAGTTGTGTCTTCCATCTTTATTGAGGTAAGGCAACTCTTGTTTCTGCTGTGTAGTGTACTCCAGAGTAGCTGACTTGATGATTCTAGAAAACTCTGTCTCCACTTACTACCTTTCAATAGGAATGCTGCAATTATGCACATGTGTCACTGCGATTAGATTCTATGGGTTCTAAGGGTCAAACTCAGGTAGTGAGAGTTGGGTGGCAAGCACTTTTATACCCACTGAGCCATCCCACCTGCCTTCCATTTGCTATTATATCTAAGCAAAATTGATTAACTTATTTGTATAAGGTGATTTAGGATGATATAATTCATATACTATACTTTTAAGTTATATATATATATATATATATATATATATATATATATATATATATTTCATAAGGTAATTGAAGGCCCAGATCTGGTTCTGTCCTTGGGTTGTTCAGGCACCATAATGAGGGCAGAATGAAATGAAGGAAGCTTGTCTGGGTGGGTGGATTCAAAAGAACTTGGTTCAGGGGCATGAATGGTGTTTGTGGGTAGAGGAGTTGGGGCTTCCCAAAGAAGGTTTTCCATGTTACAGCTCTCCTAGAGAGTATGCAGTGAAACAGCTCCTCTAGAAAGTATTCAGTGAGACAAATGTCCTTTATTCAGGTTGAACAGGGATGCATAAACCTTGGAGTGTGGGTAGGGGTTTTTAGGGAGAATGTGCCTCATTGGCTGGGGCTGAGGTGCTGGGAATGCTTCATTTACATGAAGAGGAATTCTAGGCTATTAAACCTGCAATTTGACCATGAAGTTACTCTACCTCAATGGTGGTGGTGGTGGGAGTCATAGGCTATGTGCCCCAGGACATGCAGGCACAGAATAAGGAAGGAGTCAACCTTTACTCCTGCTGGTCTCAAGATAGTATTTTCAGGGTTGAGACATGTCTTGACCTCACCCTTGTTCCAGGCCTGTCCCTGCTAGTCGCACTTGCCCCAAAGGTGATCTTTAAATAGTTCAATCTTATTTTTCTCAGAGTGTGCATATACATGTGTGAGTGTATGTTCCTGTGTGCTGCCCAGGGAGCCCTGAAAAGAGCATTGGATTCCCAGAGCTAAGTCACAAGTAATTCCAGCAAGTGCCGGAAACTGAACTCAGGTCTTCTGGATGGACAATAAACACTTGTAGCTGCTGAGTCATTGTCCCTCCAACCCACTAGGGAAGTGGTTCTGTGGGTCACACCACCTTTGGGAAATCACATATCAGATATCCTGAATGTCAGATATTTATATTATGATTCATAACAGTAACTATCAAATAGCAAGGAAGTAACTTTATAGTTGGGGGTTACCACAACATAAAGAATTGAATTAAGGGGTTGCCCCAGGGTGACAGCCCCTATGATGCTTATATGTGACCTTGTACCAAACTCTAGAGGTTATCCCATCCTCTCCTTGAACCTGGGATAAATTCAGGAGAGCATTTGCCTTCTCTTAGAACTCCAGCTCTTTCCCTTCTGGACCAACATACATGGAAACATGAAAGTATCCACTTGTGCCTCAAGCCATACTTAGGTTCATCATGATCTTCTGAGTTTTTGGAAGGTTTAGTTTCCAGAGTTCATAATAATCACTATGAGTACTAATAACTGTTATTAAGTCACGGGACTTAAGTCTGAATCCTACTTGGGGGAAGATCTGAAAACGTGGCTTCGTGGAAAAGTTTCCCCTTGAAAGATTTGAGTTTTAGGGGAGCTCTTAAACTCAAAGAACAAACACCCCTGCCTTAAGAGCACTGTTTCACTGAATTGTGAGGCTTTTGATGTACACTTGGAAGGGAAGAGTGTCTCCATAATTATCTGTCCGCAAGAAATACAACTTTGACAGCTACTAGAAGCAAAAATGTCAGCTGTTTGGATTTAGGAGTTCTGATTTAGGCAATAAACTTTGTTGCATACAGTGCGCTACAGAGGAAACACAACAGCCCACAATTCAATTCACTTAGTCTAAATGGAACTGAAAACTCCTGTTATAGCTCAGCTAGGAGCTTCCCTAAGGCCATGCCAGGAGAACAGAGTGTTGGCTGTAAGCAGAGAGCAGAGACAAGGAAAGGAAACCATTTCCATGAGGGTTTTTCTAAGGTAACAATCCACTTTCTCTATTCATCCACTCAGCAGAGCCTTGTATCTGCTTCCTCTCATTCTTGTGGTTCTGTAGGAGATAGTGCTGTAGGTTCTCTGTCCTCAGCTCTGTTCAGCTGAAGGCAGTCAGCAGCTTGGGGTTTGAGTGGAGATGGGGGAGAAGGTCATCTTGACTTGAATTTAGAGCTTCTCTGGGGCTGTATTGCCTGGAGAATGTCCTCGGACAAACCTTTTAGAAATCTGTCAGGGTGAGATGTCAGTGGGTCTGTTGGGACCTGATGTTCATCAATGAGAGATTCTTGCATTTCCATAGGATGCACATTTTGATGATGCCTTGGTTGAGATGCTTTCGTGATTCTCAGTTTAATGTCTTATATTTTTTTGTGCATTAGCATTGAAGCTGTGGTCATGGCTGTGATTAAACCTACTGTTAGTGTTCACGGCTACAAGATCAAACTCAGTAAAGCTAATGCTGTCTCTAATCTATGTATGTTTAGAGAAAATAAACAAAAATTATTATTTTTATTTTCTACAAAGACTGACTTCAATATATATATATTACATATACACATACTGGAAAGATATAACCAAATTTTATCCAATTTTAAATATGACTATTAAATACAGCTAAATAACCTTAGTGAGGTAACCCAATCACAAAAGAAGTCACTAGATATGCACTCACTGCTAAGCGGATATTAGCCCAGAAACTTAGAATACCCAAGATACATTTTGCAAAACACAAGAAAACCAAGAAGGAAGACCATCGTGTGGATACTTCATTCCTCCTTAGAATAAGGAACAAAATACTCATGAAAGGATATAGGTACAGAGACAAAATTTAGAGCTAAGATGAAAGGATGGACTGTCCAGAGACTACCCCATCCGGGGATCCATCCCATCATCAGCCACCAAACCCAGATACTAAGGCACATGCCAGCAAGATTCTGCTGAAGGGACCCTGATATAGCGGCCTCTTGTGAGGCTATGCCAGTGCCTGGCAAACACNNAAGTNGATGCTCACAGTCAGCTANTGGATGGANCACAGGGNCCCCAATGGAGGAGCTAGAGAAAGTACCCAAGGAGCTGAAGGGGGATGCAACCCTGTTGGTGGAACAACAATATGAACTAACCTGTACCCCCTGAGCTTGTGTCTCTAGCTGCATATGTAGCAGAAGATGGCCTAATTGGCCATGATTGGGAAGAGAGGCCCCTTGGTCTTGCAAACTTTATATGACCCAGCACAGGGCAATGCCAGGGCCAAGAAGTGGGAGTGGGTGGATAGGGGAGCAGGGGCGGGGGGAGTATAGGGAATTTTCAGGATAGCATTTGAAATGTAAATGAAGAAAATATCTAATAAAAAAGAAAATATGGCAATGTAGATCTTGCACTTAAAATAAAATGAATAGTATAGAATTGCTCTTAGAAACATAAAAAAAAAGTTTTACTAGAAGGCAAAGTGGCAAGTAATTAAAACTCATTTTCTCATTTATTTTATGTTGTTGATGTTTACATCTGCTGCAACTGTGTGGGAGCTTCTTACATTTTCACAGACAAGTTAAAAAGAAAAATGTAGCATTTGTTCCTGAATTCTTTTCACGTAATGAGCTGACCACCTCTGTAAAGGATTTCATTATTTTTGTGAATGAATATTCTGCTTCATGTATGTACACATTTTCTTAAGCTATTTGTCTCCTCAGAGACATGTTGGCTGGCTGCATATCTTGAAGACAGAATGTGTGGCTATAGAGCTAGTCCCAAATCTGCATTTAGTGGTACAAAGGCTTTTCTTTCTTTTTGCTTTTCTTTCGTAAAGCCACTCAAACATGAAAGCATATATGTATGCTCCCAGGTACATTCATGTAACCAAACCTTTAAGGTCATGCAAGGAATGTGCCCTTGTGCATGCATGTGATAAATCCCGCCATGCAGGGAATGTGTCAGTCCTGAAAAAGTTTGAGAGACTCAGCCTCTCCACCCATCCCTTTCATGCTTTGGCATTCTCCAAGTAAGCATGGGAGTAGCTCACTGACTGGCTGTCTGATACCAGAGGGTCAGCTCTGAATGCAGACAAACAAGTACCGTATAGAGACTGAGAAAGGTCTGGAATTGTATGCATGTGGTCAATTAGTGAAAAACCGAGGCCATCTATTTGTAGGAGAACCAGGAGGGGTACACGGGAAAAGGCGAAATGATGTAATTATAATCTCAAAAATTAAAAGAAAAAAAAAAACTTTTTGAAGAAGCAAACATTGGCAGTGATCAGGAACTCTGACTCTATATTGGAAGAGAATTACAGAACAAATACTTAAAAGAAATGAGAGAAGGCAGCCATGTGAAAATCAAGAGGCCAAGCATTCCAGGCAGAGAGGTCACCCAGAGGTGGGGCCCTGCTGTTAGCAAGCTTCCTTAGGGCCTCAAACAGGGAAGAAGGGAGGAAGGCAGGCCTAAACCCTGTTTTTGTGACACCAGATAATACACTTCACCTTTCTATACCATACTTTCTGTCATCTTTCGCTTGTTTCACTTCATGTTCAGAGCAAAACTGTGTGAATTTACTGTGTTAAATACAGCCACTAAAGCTAAACTGTCATTTGGCTCAACCTATGGCCCCTTCTTTTATCTTAAATATAAGGTTAGAGGAATTTTTCTTGCGTTCCTCACCAGCTGTATGAATGAAGGAATACAAAATGCTTAAATACATCCATATAAGTAGCTTTCAGCCTATTTAAAACCCACGGTGTGGGACAGGCTAAGCATATCTAACATTGCTTGCACCTGGCATTTACATTTTCCCCAAATCTATCATTTCTCTGTGTTAGGAACCTTCAGGGTCTTCTAGTCATTTTGAGATGTGTCATCAATGGCTGATGGTACTATAGGATGCCATAGCTGCTTCACCAATTTAACTCTTCTGGGAACCTGTAATCTAACCTCATTCTTTCCCCATCTCTGTTACCTTTCTCCTTTCCCAATCCTAGTGACTACCACTCACTTCTTCTGTGAGCTCACTTTTTACATTTTCACAGACAAGTAAAAAAAAAAAAATTGTAGCATTTGTTCCTGAATTCTTTTCACGTAATGAGCTGGCCACCTACCTCTGTAATGGATTTCATTATTTTTGTGAATGAATATTCCGCTTCATATATGTACACATTTTCTTAAGTTATCTGTCTCCTCAGAGACATGTTGGCTGGCTGTATATCTTGAAGAGACAGTCTTACTGATATTACCTACTGATACATTTGGGTCTTGCATTATTTCTTCTTCCTGGAATGGGCCATGGCTCCTGGAAGCAGGTGGGAAGACTTACAGTCGTGGTATGACAAAGGCCCAGGCAGTGAGAATGGAGCATGGATGAAAAGGAAGAATAAAGTCTTCTAGCCCAGTGCTAATCGCTGGTCATGTTGCTACTGGTTCATAGCTGGAGCAGACCAGCATGTATAAAGATGATAATAAATATTCTGTACATATTAATTAATGTTGGAAATTAATATGGAAGCAGTTATTTCTTAACCAACTAGTACCCCAAATAACAACACGAAGACCTTTTAGTCTTTCAAAACATAGCTCTTGGTTGAGCAGACTCCCACTTAGCTCATTTAAGACCACCTAGCTCCATCCACGTGGGAGTTGTACCTTCCAGGCCTTTAGTCATGTCCATCTCTTCACATGTCTCCTGGCAAAAACGGCCTTCCTTCTTCTTGCCATAGTTCCTTTCTTTCTCCCAGGAAGTCCACCTTCTTCTTCCTGCCCAGCTAATTTAATTAAGCCATCAAATCTTTCTTAAAGCCAATCAGAGAATGCCTTAGGTAGGTAAAGCAGGACAGAGAAACAAATTTACAATGCATGCCTCAACAAGTATGTTATAGGCCACCTCTAAATGCTCTCCTGAAAACTTACCTTGTAGTCATTTTACACCACTATCCGCAGACACACTACTTTAAGGGTTACCTACATGTTAATTGTGGTGTGCTTAATGCACCATGGCAAGCAACAGCACAAGACTGAATATGTCAAAGTCTTGTTGATTGCTGACCTTGTCAAAGTCACGGGCAGCAGGATTTTCATGGTTTGGTTTTAATGCTTTTACTTTATTCTCATGTTCCTTAGTCTTTTCTTCTGCCCTTGAGAGAGTAATCATTGATTGGTCTCCTAGTTTGAGAATGTCTCTATAAAGTGAACCATTTTCAACATGTCCATACCTAGAGACAGCATTTTATCTTCACTTGAAGTCTTGATAACTTTCCAAGGAGCTATAAACACAGGGAAATAGGGGGACTGGAAAGAATTTGAAGTTGAAAAGCTAGCAAAACAAATTTTGTGATTCTTTCAGTCATTAGCACATTTTATCATAAGTGTCTCCAAAGTGTGACATTACAATTCTTGGCTTCATGGCATTTGTCACCAACATTTACTCTGTTTGCATTTTGTTAGAATTGTGCATGTCATGTATGAATGTAAGAATGCATAGTGGTAATTCAAACAATGGCATGGAGTCATTAATCATCCAACATTGAAGAGGGAAATTAATTCAAATTTTTTAGTAATTATCTAATAATTTTCATCTTTCCTTTGACAATTAATGTCAATAATTCCATGTTCATGAGATACAGACTGGAAACGCAGCTAGTCACTATAATATTTGGGAAAAGCAATAACTTGATATGTGTGTTTCAAAACCAGAAGAAAATATGTCAGCTGGCCTCTATCAAGAATAATACAAAGACTTGTTGAATGACTAGAAAGAGGGCACTATATCAAAATGAAGAAAATACCTCTCTTTGCAACTAAATTCAATGTGTTTCATTTGGTCACGTTGGGTCAAATTATTCCTTTATTTAAATATACAGAGAACAGAGCTTAGGCAAGGACGACTTAATAGTGATGTGTCTGCATGTGTCTGAGTTTCTTCTCTTGATTTTTCCATATAACCCTGTCTTCTGTTTCACAGAGAATGCAGCAGGCTTATGTACATATATATTCGGAATTCGTTCTGATTTGTGCTTTAAACTATTAGTAAAGAACATATTTTTGTAATTATTTCGGCTTATATGCATTGCTATATTCGCCCTTTGATGCCAGCAAAAATCGGAGGCCTTTAGTATATAACCTTTTACTGATAATACTAGCCAATATCTTTGGTTGTAATAATAAAAAGTGACTTCAAGGAAGCTACTAAAATATTAACTAGAGTATTAAAACTATATTGAGCATAGTAAAAACATAGAAGGAAAAATATTATGGGGCACAGTAAGCTCCACAGTCACCCAACTGGTGTTAAGTTCTTAGACAGGACAGTGTTATAATCTACTCATGTCAAAATACCAATCAAGAGGCAAATATAATTTTATGAACTATGTAATCTGATTCCAGAATGGATCTTGTAAATGAAATGCTACAGCAAAATAGTGGTGTAAAAACTAGTCTTACAACATATCAGAATATTTCATAATAATTTTAAAAAGGGAAGCAAAGTGTGTTGTGTCTATATGATGTATATCTACTTCTATGAGTCAGCATCATGGTTTCATACAGGAAATCAGGGCAAGAAACAATTGGAGGATGCGAGGGGAGTTTAGAAGGGGTTGTGATGCTCTCTGAATCAATGTAAGTGGTGGTTACAATAGAATCCACTAAAACTATTCACTTAATTATACATGTGTATTGGATGTCCATTTCTATGTGTATTTTAAACTTCACAATAGATAGAGAGAATTCTGTGGTCTAGCCACAGAAATAAAACAATATATCAGTTGAAAGAGCATACACAGGCAGGCCTTACAATTAGTGAGGAGAAGGTGGGATTATCAAATATATGAGGCAACTCTACATAGAGAGATTATTCATGCCTTGTGCCTTATTCCATGTACCAAGTGAAAAGTCGAACTAAGCTACTAAAAGTTATCTGTATGTTTACCTATACCCCCTCTCATCTATCTATACATACATACATACATACATACATACATACATACATACATACATATATATGTACATACATCTACCTAAACGACAACACTGGAGACTTTACTCATAACAATGTGAAATTAGCTATGAACATGAAAGATGGAAGATGTTAAGACAATCTCAAACCTTGGCACATGTTTCTTAAGTGTTCTCCTCAGGAGGTTGAGGCAGGCAAACACAACTTTGAGGTGGGCCTGAGTTTGTGTAGGGAATTTGTGTGTATGTAGCAAGACCAGTCCGAGCAACTTTGTGAAACCCTATCTCAAATAAAAATTACAAACTTGGCCTTGCAAAGGCTACGTTTGGGTTCAATTCTTAGCATCATCTAAATATTTAATATGGGAATCTGAAGAGGGGGGCTAAGCACTTAATAAGGGCATCGTGCTTCAGTGGACCTAACTTCTGTTTCCCCCATCACAGGGTGGCTCACAACTGTCTATAACTCCAGTGTCAGAGAATGGAATACCCTCAGGAGGTGCCTGCAATGTGTGCCCCCCTTCACATGCACATCATTAAAAAAATAAATAAATCTTTTTTGAAATTGCTCAAATCTCAGCTCATTACATTAAAAATAAATATTAACCCAATTGGAGTAATTTCTGTTAATAGCTTAACTAACAGTTATGTAATTAGAAATTAGGATGTAAATGTATTTATGAGGTAACTGTTAGTCTATCTGCAAGCACTGGTCATGAATTCCCTCATTGTTAAGCACACAGAACTTCAAGCAATCTTCTCCCAGGGCATAGAAGAACCATCCTATGTTGCCATGGTGTAGAAAATCCCATTCTGATCTAATTTCTTATCTTTTAGACCTACTTGAGCATCTTTATTTCATGTGCTCAATCCTTTTCATAGGCCTTTCCCATGCTTGTGCATGTATAAATTATGTCTCCCTTCTGAGAAGTGGGTCAGCACCATCAGTGGTCCTGTTATGCCCATGTTAATTTTGCCAACATTTCTGTTCCTTTTTTCTAGACAATATTTTGAGGAAGATTTAATCATATGGTTCTACATCCTATTCACTACTCTATCTTACTCTAATTGGGCTTTGGTTTCACCCCTGATTTTATCAAGGAAGCAGCTACTTCCATGTTTCCAAAGCTAATGAACACCCTTCTTTTCTCTTTCTTCTTGTCTTTAGTGAAGTGCCTCAGAGATATCCTGCCTGCCCTGAGGCTTGACACCATACCTCAGACTGTATCACTTTTCTGTTTCCTTCAGTCCTTTGTTTCTTAGTATATCTTATAACATTAGTTTATGATAAGTATATTCTTGTCTACTTAATGATATTAGGAAAATGACAATCAAACTTATTGGCTTAAAATAGTAAGCAGGTTTAAATCCCATAATTAGGCTGAACCAGTGATTCAAAACAACTTAGATCCACATTTCTAGTCCAAGTTCTTCTGAGTGTGTAGTCAAGAGATTTACTGACGACCTGACTCCAGCTCTGGAAGAGAAACCTTTTTCAGACTTATTCACATGGCTATTGGAAGAAGTCTCATTCCTCTACCTAACTGGCCTCTTGAGAGGGCTGCAGAAGTGTTCTCCAAATGTTAGGTAATTTCCCCTTCTGATAATAATCCAAGAGAGTGAGTAAGAGACAAAGTTGAAGTGTGTTGAGACCTAGTCCCAGAAGTGACATACCATCTTTGCTTTATGTGCTACCAAAGAATCACTAACTCCAATCCATATATAGAGGTAGGGATATTAAGCCATACTCGTTGAAAATAGAAACGTCAAAGAATGTGTAGAAGTAAATCCACTATGCTCAGCAATAGAACACAATCTCAACACAGTGCAAGGAATGGGCAGCTACTAAAACCTGGGTCATTAGTGCTTAAAAGAGACGGCTCCTTATAAATGCAGCGGGATGAGTACACCAGTTGATTTCTCTCTCAGGCAACAAAGATACTCATTATTGAATTCACTGGCCAGGGGATGGAATTCTGATTTTCCTTTTGCCAGCTCTGAGCTTTGGAAATGTTCGTTTATGTGAGCCTCAGTTTCTTCGTCTGCCACCCAAGATATAGTAAGTACATACTTCACAGGGTGCTGCAAGAGTTCTGTCTGATTACACATGTGAAGCCATTCAGGTGTTCTGCACAAGATAAACATGCAAATTCTAGATCTGGTGAATCATTTTCTTTTCATTTTCCCTGAGTACTCTTTACAAACTCCATTTCTTTACTAGGTATTATGAAACACTTAATTTTAACCCTTAGTACAATAAACTACTTATGTTCATAACTTATATTTTGAAGAAAATTCAACTGGCATTATTTGCAAAACATTTTTATGTAGCTATATAGGCTTTTAGATCTGTCGAGCTGATTTTAATATGTACTCATGCTGAAAAGTCAACAGACATGCCAGGTAGAAATAACTTTGAGTTGAAAGAAGAAATGCAACTTAGACTCAATATTCTGTCTAAAGAAATATATAAGGTGACACTCTTATATATTCTAGAAGGAACCTTGAAGTTTTGCTGTGCTTTAACATGTAACCAAGAGAAATGACAGCACTGTAGATTTGGAAAATTATTCAGTACACAGAAAGCAAAGCCATGTGGACGCTGTTCATGAAATAGCACCTCTCAGCAACTTTAGTTAAACGGGAAGCTACAACAAAGAATTTACCCAGAAGCCCTCATGTCATAATGAATTCTCTGATGAATTTATTTTCCTTTAAAGAAAATTATGTATAATTTACACTAAGTTGAAGGCAGAAATTAAAGTTATATAGTTGCATGCATTTCTGCAAATGAATACATATGTATAACCATGCACAAAGACAAAACATTTATGTCACCCTAAAATATTCCCCATGGCTTCTTCCAATTATACATTGTTACCTCCAAGGCAACGACTGATCTGACTTCTGCCTATTTTAATTAATTTATTCAGTTCTAGAGAATGTGTACTGCTGTAGTTAATGGTATACTGCAGAGAGTCATTGTTAGCAAATGCCTTTCTCTGTTGTTTGGTAAGTAATATAACAGGGTGTAACTGTACAGATTATAGAGGCTGAGTTTCCCTAATGTGAAAACCTGAAACTCAGAATGCTTCAAAATCCAAACCACTTTGACTGACAATATCAAAGTACACGTTGAAAAGTTCACAAACAGGTCATATCAAAATGATGAGCTTGTATAAGATTACCGTCAGACAATATATATACAGTGCATAAAAATACATAAACACATTTTGTACTCAGGCTTGAGTCCTGACCCAAAGGAGGTGTGTCTCTATGTGTGTTTGTGTGTGTATGTGTGACTGTGTGTTGTGTGTATTTGTGTGTGTGTGTGTGCATGTGTGATAGTACACTAGAGAAAAAGGGATTATTAAAGAAGATGAAGAAATTTTAAGGAGAAAGAGAGAAAAGAAATGGTAATGACGTGTGCCATGAAAGCAGAAGGAAGATTTCTCTGGTGCAAGACAGTAGCCAGTCAGGGAGAGCAGAAGACACAATGGAAGTCAGTGGAGGATGAGATGAGAGGAAGATGAAGTAAAAAAAAAAAAAAAAAAAAAAAAACCACCCCAAAACAAACAAACAAAAAACACCAAAATACCACAAATTCCATTGCTTTAATATGTTAACTTTAAAAAATAATATAAAGAGAAAAAAGAATGAACAGAAAGAATATTATCCTGCATACAAGTTTTTGATTTTATAAATGAAGCCCATATGACCATCTTACACTCTTTATGGCCTTTGGGCAACACTGCTGGGTAACAGAGCCGATGAACCCTCATGTAATCCCACCACTGCTACACGAGCTGCCCAGTTATTCCACGTCACCTGCGAGACAGGGAGGTGTCTTTTTATATTTAGGTGGGCTGGTGCTGTGAGGTGATGTCTCGGACTTCCTCTCTGACATTAGCATGCATGTTGCCATTTTCTCCAACTGCAGTTTTTCCCCTTTAGTTTTAAAAGAGAAATACTGGGACCCTCTCTGTTTCTCCTTCTCGAACTCTTAGTAGAGAGGGTTTGCACTGTCAGACATGATACAGTGAAGAATAGGGTTCCCTCCAGGCTGGCTCTTCAGCCACTAGCACTTTCTCAACCTTGCTACAGCCTTAGCATTTGTAAATCTGTAGGTGAGCAGTTCTGAAAGTTGCTCCTGCGTGTGTGTGTGTGTGTGTGTGTGTGTGTGTGTGTGTGTGTGTGTGCTCTATAACTTCTTCAGGCTGGTTTTGTTTCTAGCTATTTATAATGGAAATATAGCTCTCCCTGGTTTTCGGTGTACTATAGAGGTACGAAAGCAAGAGAGCAGGCTTGTGTTCTTCACTCACAGTGAGTGGTTGGCACACATGCCACCACTTACTGATGTTCACCTTAGACTTAATCTAAAGCCTGCCTTTTTCAGCTGCAAAATGGGACTTCATTAAACTTGTAACGCTACTGTGACAATTAGAGGATAGCCACATGTAACTGAGGGATCCAACTCTGCAGTCCATTAATTGTCATCTCTTCGCGTGCCCTGCTCTTGTTTCTCTTACTACTGTGTTCTCTCCTTCCGTATCGTTTTATGAGTGTGTCATCTACTCATCCATTTCAATCTAAGACACAGTTGACTTAGGCCTTCTCTTGTTCATGCTCAAATGTAGTTATAAATGTGGCCTCCAGACCGATGGGAGAAGACATTAAGATGAAATTGGCTGACTCCCTTGCAATTAACACTTATGCATAACAGAGCTTACGAGGTCAATACATGGCAGAGCCACGCCTCTTTTGTCTTTGTGGCATGGAATAAGATGCACTCATAGGAGTTCAGCTTATGCATAGGCCCAGATAGGTGACTTTCTCTATTTTATCATTGTTATGGCTTTGGTTTGAGTTTGAAGGGCGAGAGGAATGTGGATTTTCAGAATACTGTCTTTCTTAGCTTGAGCTTCCTCACAAGCAGGCCCTCTTTTTCAATACTCCCTGAGTCTTAAGTGCAGAAGTGTCTTGTAGATGTATCCATTGGAACTGGGCTTTGCAACTCTGCATTGTAATTGGTTATGAGGCCTCTGTTGTAAGGAAAAATTTCCTTGATGGGAGATAATACACACGGGAAGTGTTATATGGATTCAACAGTTGTATTTGGAAATATATGTATATACAAATACATATATGAATGCAATAACAATTAATGAAAAATGCCATGAATTTGATGGAGAGTGGGGAGGGATATATGAGAAATTTGATGGGAGAAAGGGGAGGGGAAAAACATTGTAACCATATTAAAATCTAAAAAAATAAAATTAAGCAGCCCTTTCCCAAGACTCACAGAAAGGTAATGCATGTCTCAGTTTACCCACTGTGAAGTGAGGAAATTAGGATATTTTCAACCTGCTCCTGTTTTGTAAAAGGCTGCTTCTGTGATCTTAACTCCAGTTCTTCCATCTTCTCGTGCTCACAAGCTAAGCAGTTCCACTGACTTTTTGAGAAAAGTCTCTAGGGCAGAGCCAAAGAATATTCATGTTCCTGCAATCATTTACCTTATTATTTTGTAAATATGAGCTCACATTAACTATGTCCGTAAAATAAAGACAATAATGTATGGAAGGCAATAGGCTGATGTATCAATGTACAATAGAAACACGAACTCTAAGAATTTCATGTATATGTCCTTGGTTGGGGACAGCGTTTCGTTCAGGTCATATCCTAACAAGAAGTCAAATTATAATCTTGAGATCTGAGATATGAGGAATTTCAGAGATGGAGGCCTGTGCTTTCCTGCAAATGTCATTGAAATCCAATAGCATCTTCTAAAGAAGGTGGGGATATTCGCCTATGGGAAATGGGTGGAGACTTCAGCATTGCCAGCTGTGTAACTGGTTTGTTTTGGTTTGTTTTGATCCACACCTTGCTGGCCATTCTCATGCTTCCCTTAAGTAGTATAATTCCTTATCCGTAAGCATTGTGTTTATAATCATAATCCACTTATGCCCCTCCTGGGTCACCTTACTTTGAGGGTTGGTAATAATCCTGTTCACACTGTGACAGCCACTCTGACCTGTTATTTTAAATTTTTTAATTATCATTACTCCTTAAAGGCAAACTCCAGTTTCAGTAGATTTTGTTGTTGTTGTTGTTGTTACTCAGCCTCTGCACACATTTCCTGGATAAAATTTAGAAATTTAAGGAGGAACACGTAGGCAATAGTTTATTTTGAAATCCCTATTTCTTGGCATATTGCTATAAAAGAAAGAGAACTGGCATGTATAAGTTGAGATTCACGAAATTAGCAACACTTCACCATTTTTATACCTTTGCAATGTCAATTTTAAGTGGCTCAACCACCATAAAGAGAATAGCATTCCCAACTGAAAAGTGACCAAAGTTCTGTATTATACCTGTGGTTGCTAAGCAAACCTTCCTGCCCTTTCAAATCTCAGCTTTTCACCTATAAATTGGGGTTGGTTAGAAAAATTCTAGAACTTTCTAACAGTAACAGTCTTGAAGTGATTATTTACATGTTATTTACATTCTGTTGTTGAAATGGTTTCCATGAGAAATCTTCCCTGGGTTTCCTTTTTCCCTAGAAGTTTTATGTCTTTAAACAAAAGGGGAGGGGTCCTTATGTATTCCTAGCTGGCCAGGAACTCTATGTGAATCAAGCTAGCTTTGAATTCACAGAGATCTGCATATATCTTCCTCCCACATGCTTTGCCCTGTGCCTTTTAATAATCTCTTCCTTCCTTCCTTCCTTCCTTCCTTCCTTCCTTCCTTCCTTCCTTCCTTCCTTCCTTCCTTCCTTCCGTCCTTCCTTCTTTCCTCCCTCCCTCCCTCCTTCCTTCCTTCCCTCCCTCCTTCCTTCCTTCCCTCCCTCTTTCCTTCATTTCTTTTTCTTTCCCTTTTTTTTTCCCACTGCTGAGATTTAAATCCAGAACACCATGTGCACTTTGTGCAAGCATTCTTTCATGGAGTTGCTTTATTAGAATCTTGCCTTATCAGAAAAGTTACCTTCAGCTCTTGTGTGTGTGTGCTGTTCCCATGACAGCCATAGCAATGGAATGAGCATCTCTGCTCTATACCCATCCTTGACCACTCTCCATCCACACATAGCCCTATGTGGAGGCAGGAGTCATTTCCTCTATGAATCCTTATGTTCAGTCCTGTTAGTGTTTCACCTTTAACAGTTCTACAGTTCTCTGTGACTTGATGTCCATGGATCTCAACTACCTTTTCATTGCCCCTTGGGCCTCTTATAACCTGTGCCAACTCAGGTTCATGTCTCCAAGTTTGGTTAGTTCTCTTCTCCACATATTTTCTCTCTTCCTTCTTGTGTTAACTGGGCAAGACTCTAATCTTGGTTTTGTTCAATCCTTCTCCCATGCTGTGCTCACACTCTCCCAGTTAATGGCAGATGGAGAAATGCTTTGCATTCAGGGCCACAGTCAACTCTGGGTGCCTAGGGCTGCTGCTCAGCTCAGCATGTTTCTACGTCCACTCGCTCTGCTGATCCCTAATTAGTCACCATACAGCCTCCCATCTCTTCTATTCCCAGTTTCAGTGAAAGTTCTCACTCTTTGCTTTAGAAAGTAAAATGATGCTAGCAGAATGGGATACAGTCATGCCTGACATATGATCATCCTTTCATTGGTACCCCACTCTCTGCCTTCATCCCTTTTGCTCAGAATGCACCATCTCGGCTCCTTGTGAGTCCAAAGCTTCTTGTGATGTCCACTGTCAACCTGTCCTGCGTCTGCAAAGACCTCACTCTGACTATGCTTCTTCTTACACCACCATTGTTATGGCATAGTCTTAGTTTTTCTCCTAACAAAGACATTCTCTTCACAACTCTAGCCCTCTCTACCCACCGCCCCAGTTTCCTCCTACCCTTTAGAAAAAATTCAAAAGACACATTCATACATCTCAGTAGGATCACACCATCCCACAGCCTCCTGGTCCTACATTCTCCCACTAAATGATATCATTTACCCCATCTCATTTAGAAGAAGTCCTCCTTCTATATTTCATTTCAGTACCAGAGGTCACATGAGATAGGGAATGTCTGGTCACTGGCTTGAAACAATTTAGCGTATGTGGGGGAAAGTGGACAGATATTTGGAGGGCAGATAAGGTCACTCCATTCTATCATCTTCGCTGAAGCATTTGAATTTACTCCATGCCTTAGATCTGCTTACTAGCCCACAACTGAGCTAAAGGTACATTAAGCCTGTCTAACTGGCCTTGAAGAAAAGCATGGGACCATTTGTTCTCTTAAATCTCTTACATTTGCAATTGTCAGTTTCAGTTTTGAGGGGAAGGGTTCAAAGTGTCACTGAAAACAAAAACAGAAAATAGAAAGGAGATAGGAGAGAGAGAGAGAGAGAGAGAGAGAGAGAGAGAGAGAGAGAGAGAGAGAGAGAGAGAGAGAGAGAGCTACAGCCAGAGCTGATACATCACGTCATCATCCTCAGCCTGTGGCATTTTTGCAGAGAAGTATTTTTAATTGTGATGGCTAAAGAGGCGAACATGTCACAGGGACAACTGTGTGCTTATACAGCCAGGCAAGGATGAAGAGGAGCTGTTAAAATTCCACTGTCACTTTCTATGGCATGTTTTCCTCCACAGACAGACTAGAGCTAACACTTACTGCACTGATTAAGATAAGCTACATCTTCATCTCCACACTTGGAAATATGCCCTACTTCAGCCTCAACTGATCCATACTCCTCCTAGGTTATGCTGTGCTCCTGTTCACCAATGTTTTCACATATCTGGTGGATATTAATTAAAGCAGATGTGCTACCCTGTGTTAGTGACATCCAAGCTTCGTGAGTCTTCAGTCTCATTGTATAAATGGGATGTTGCCTATTGTGTTCTTTTGAAAGTACTCAAATGTTATGGCTAGAGGGTTTTTTAATGAATTTTTTATTAGATATTTTCTTTATTTACATTTCAAATATTATCCCCTTTTGTAGTTTCCTTTCCAAAAATCCCCTATTCTCTTCCTACTTCCCTTGCTCCCCAACCCACCCACTCCCACTTCCTGGCTCAGGCATTCCCCTACACTGGGGCATAGAATCTTCACAGGACCAAGAGCCTTTCCTCCCATTGATGACCAACTAGGCCATCCTCAGTTACATATGCAGCTAGAGTCATGAGTCTCTCCATGTGTTTTCTTTGATTTGTGGTTTAGACCCAGGGAGCTATGGGGGTATTAATTAGTTCATATTGTTGTTCCTTCTAGGGGGCAGCAAACCCCTTCAGCTCCTTGAGTACTTTCTGTAGCTCCTTCATTGGGGACTCTGTGCTCTGTCTAATGGATGACTGTGAGCATCCACTCCTGTATTAGTCGGGCACTGGCAGAGCCTCTCAGGAGACAGCTATATCAGCCTCCTCTCAGCAAGCTCTTGTTGGCATCCACAATAGTGTCTGGGATTGGTGGTTGTTTATGGGATAGATCCCCAGGTGGGGCAGTTTCTGGATGGTCATGCCTTCAGTCTCTGTTCAGAACTATGTCTCTGCAACTCCTTCCATGGGTATTTGGTTCTTGCTTCTAAGAGTGTATACACTTTGGTCTTCCTTCTTCTTGAGTTTCATGTGTTTTGCAATTTGTATCTTGGGTACTCTGAGCTTCTGTTTATCAGTGAGTGCACATCATGTGTGTTCTTTTGTGATTGGGTTACCTCACTTAGGATGATATCCTCCAGATCCATCCATTTGTCTAAGAATTTCATGAATTCATTGTTTTTAATAGCTGAATAGTACTCCATTGTGTAAATGTACCACATTTGCTGTATCCATTCCTCTGTTGAGGGACATATATATTACCAGCTGTAAATGATGAATCATTTATGACCACTTAAAATTCTTTTATAAAGACAGACAGTGCAATCAGATAGCAGAACTGATAACTGTACATAAGTTTGAAGGTAGAACTGGGTGAGAGTTATTCCCTCGAATCTCAAATACAAGCAAGAAAGGGGGACCTTCCAGCAGGATACGCCTTTATGGTCTGAGTAGAGTAACAGGAGGTAAAGGCAAGAAACAGGGTGACTGGAGAATCAAAGAAGAGGCTCTTAAACAAGCTAGCAGTAATAGAACACTAACATTGTCTGTACACCCTCTCTGTGTTCTTTGTTTCCTTGTTTAAAACTGTGCATGAATTCTACTTTGCCACACCTAGTTTCAGACAGTAGGGAGGCCACCTTCAGTGAGATGGAAAATCCAGTATTCTGGAAGGGAAACAGGATGTTCAAGTGTGATTTCACATGCTAGATAGAAATGTACAGTGGAACGGAAGAGGTATGGGAGGAGAAACTGCCCATTCTTGAAGAGGAGGCATCTGAGAGCAAGCAGGTGAGTGTGCCCTGCAGAACTGATTTAATATACTAAGAATAACTTCCTTGAAAATTATTTACCCTAACAGCCACTCCACCTTGCAATTCTTTCAATATTTTTCATTGGAGTGAAGCATGCCTTCATCTCTAGTCAGAGTCATTTTAATGACTTTTAATTTAACAAAAATAGCCCATATTCCTTCTAAAAGAGAAGGTCCAGAGGAGGTTTCAAAATGAGAACACTCGCTCAACTGAGTACTAACTCTCTTTGCACCAATGTTAGCCTGTTGAGTTTCACTCATACTGACATAGCTAATGCAGGCTGCCACAGTGCATCTGCATCCCACACAACTTTATTTTAATGTAGGAAGAAAGAGAAAAGCTACTCTCTTTTGTGTGTCTCTATCTCAATTTCTTATTGTCTTAATTAGGGTTTTACCACTGTGAACAGACACCATGACCAAGACAACTCTTATAAGGACAACACTTAATTAGAGTTGGCTTACAGGTTCAGAGGTTCAGTTCATTATCAAGGAAGGAACATAGAAACATCCAGGCAGGCATGGTACCAGAGGAGCTAAGGGTGCTACATCTTCATCTGAAGGTTGCTAGCAGAATACTGACTTCCAGGAAGCTAGGATGAGGGTCTTAAAGCCCACACTCACAGTGACACACCTACTGTAACAAGGCCACACCTTCTAATAGTGCACTATTAGAAACATATACAAACCATCACACTTACCATGGATATGACACCCATTTCTGATTTCTGTGGGCACCTGCATTCTTGCACACACACACACACACACACACACACACACACACACACACACATTTTAAAAATCTAAATAATTATTTTAAAAATTTTTAACAAAGAAAATTGCAACATTTAAAAATATGTATTAAATGATATATTTGTTCAGAATGAATATTTCCAGCATCCTGATGGAGAAGCAGGATATAATTAGGACTCATAAGTCTCCCATATGCCCCATTTCAACTTCTACCTTCTTTTACTCATTACGTGAGTGAGACCCACTGTGTATTATTTGGAAATTATTCTCTTTGCTATATAGTACTTCACTGTCTATTCTCCGATGGCTGTGCATTTGAACACTGAATAGTGAGTGCTACAATACATATTTGAGTACCTATCTTGTACTGATCACATATACATGTTTCCTTTAGAACATATACAGTTTTAAGAGAGAGAAGCCTATTTTAGATCTTACTTCTAATTTTTTCTCAATTACTCTCTGTCAGTCTTAAGTCAAATGCTCACTTTTATTAGCAACAGAAATTCAAGAGGAGACAGCCAGATATCCTCTGTTGACTATTACCAGCCAGCTTTGTAGTTGGCAGGAGGTAGGACAGAGGGACAAGAGGACTGAGTTACAGCATGTAATATTTCCTTGGTGCAAACACTTTGTGATGACCAGATGACCAGGTATAAGCTGCAGAGCCTAACTAGACAGCTTAAAACAACATCTCTGTGAGCCTTAACCTTCAGCTTCAACATAAATTGAGGAGAGCTAGCAAATAAGGAGAAACATACATACATACGTACAATCATATATATATATATATATATATATATATATATATATATATGCCTTCATTTATATATGTATACATTATACATTTCATAACATGCTTTAATCATACATATGTAGGGAGATTATGTTGAATAGTTTGCAGCCATTATTTATCCATCACTTTATAATGTAGTAACATGATACAGTTAATAACTCACCATACCGAATCAAAGATGGTTCTTAGAAAATTCAGATCATTGATGAAGATAAAAACTGCCTTTGGCAGACTGCTACTGTGGCAATAACCTCAGAGCCCAGCAGCTTGAAAGAGCTCATTTCACTCATGCCAAGTCCTTGGCAGGTCAAGCAGCCCTCTAGCCTAGCTGTTGCCACAGTGACTCAGCAGCCTGACAGCATCCGTGTTGTGGCTCTTGATTTCATCTCTCAGTGTTTATAGTTATGACAAAAGTCAAAGGAGAAGCTGAGGGTCTTGCAGGGTGTGTAGACGATCCTCAGCATGGTGATTTATCAGTTCTATTCTTGCGTTACTGGTTAGGACTAGTTTTTTGTCACTGCAGTTCCAAGGACAACCGATACAAGGGAAAACATAGGGAGATTTTGTATAATACAAGTATTTCCACCACAGAGACGGTCACTTAGAGCCATATGTTATTTTCCCACACACTTGCACACATCTGATTGTTCCTGAAAATAGCTAATATCCACGGGCAATGATGTATCATTAAGCAACAACAAGATCAGTCCTATTATTATCCTGTAGAGTGTTAATAAGTTCTTAAACTGTAATCTCAGACTAGCAAATACAGCTTATTTCAATACCACCACCATAATAATCGATCCAGGAAAAGCCATTAATACTAAAAGAATTTAGACAGGAAAATAGTCCTGCCGAAGACGGACCTCACTTGGGTCCTCGATCCACGGGCAAAACTCAGGTTCGGTTACAGGCGGGCAAAGAGTCCGTATATACATATATGAATGCAGGTCATTTAAATGTTCAAATAAACACAGCACAGAGGCACACAGAGAGTGATAGTGGCCATAGGCATATCCATTACCTTGTAAATTTTCCACTGTCCCAACTCTATTGTTATATGCCTAAGTAAAGAATGATTATCATAAGATGTACTCCCAGCAAACTCTAATCATGCAAAACAGTGCTGTTAGCTGTAGGTTCTGTAGCCTGGAGAGTATCCATCTCAACTATCTCCCCCTGTACTAAATACTTCTGTGTTACTGTAACAAATCAGCTTAATGGAGGAGATTTATTTCAGAAGCTTTGCCCCGTGGTTTCTTGGTCCCAAGAACTTGAGCAGAGTATCACAGTAACAGGGGCAGCAGAAGGGTGGCTGTTCACACCACCATAGCAAAAAACTAGACAGGACACACTACCAGGGATAGTACCAAGAGAATTCTTTACCTAGTTCCACCTTACCATATAGGTACACAGAAGTCTCTACAGCTACCTTGTGGAAAGCAAGTCAATTAATGGACCCACAGGGGAAATTTCTTAGCAAACTATACCTCTCATCTCTCCTCTTGCAGCCTCTGGAAGCCAAAATTCAACTGTCTGCTTCTATGAGTTCAAGAACTCTGTGAGTAAGGGAAATCATATAGCATTTGATGTTCTCTTGGGCTTAATTCACTTAGCCAAAAGGTGAACAAAAGTCCATTGTAAGTGTACCTTGTGTTTTCTTTATCCCTTCCAGCACACTGGGCACTTAGGTTGTTTCTGTACAATGGGGACAACGCTGTGGTGAATACAGGAGAATAGACATTGCTTTGAGGTCCTGATTTAAATTCCTTTGGATAAATAGTTAGAAACCAGAATGTTGGACCATATGGTGGTTGTATTTTTAATTTTTAAAAGAGCCTCCAGACTGTTTCCTAGGACAGCTGAAACAATTTACATTCTTCCAATGTTATCCAAAGGTTTCTTTCTCTTACGTCCTTCTCAGCACATAAAACAGTATTTCATTATAATCATTTTCTTGCAGGGTTGGAAGGGGTTGTGATCCTGTTACAATTTCCAGGCTGCTCTTGAATTCATGTGCTCACAAATTTTCCTACCTCTGCCTCCTGAAAGACTGGAACTATAAGAATAACATGAAACTGTGGAACTTATCACTTGCGTTTCTCTGATGACCACTAATATTGAAATTTTATTTTTATATCTGTTATCCAGTTGCATTTATACTGTTTTGCATGTGTATGTGTGCGATGCATTTGGGCATGTTTGTCTATTTGTGGACATGTGTGTATGTGGTATATGTGTATACAAAAGGTTGTGGAGGCCTGATGCTTGCATTGGAGTTTCACGGTTGTTTTCCATCTTATATATGGAGGAAAAGTCTCTTATTAAACCCAGAACTTACTGATTTGACCAGTTACACTTGCTCAGGACATTCAATGTCTAAGTCTTCCCATGCCAGGACTTCCAGAAGGCATCCATACCCACACAATTTTGCATGGATGCTAAGGATATAAGCTCCAGTAATAAGCTTATACACCAAACACTATTCATTGGGCAATCTCCTTAGGCTCTGTTTGTAGAATTTTAATATATATAGATTTTTTTTTTGTTTTTAGATTATTTCTGTGAAAAATAGTCAGGTTACTTGTTTTTAGAATATGTCTATGATAAATAACAAGGAGAAAAGAAGGTAAAGAGACTCCCATTTATTAGCTTAGATTAGTCAGGGGGGTCATAGCCAAAATTATGAATGAGGGTATCATTGAATAATTCTGAAGTGTCACCAGTGATGCTTTATATGCCTGGGCTACTAAAGGAGATAGCTGCATAATCTGTGGGGTGGAATGGTAGAACTGTATTTCTAGAACAGGCCCTGTAATTCTGTGATGAGTGTCTCAGTATGGAATAAACTGGCAAAGTGAACTTCACAAAGAGACCTGCACTGTGATGTGCATTTCCCCTAAGCCATCCAAAACCTGAAATTCTCTGCTGGTAACTGCTCCATCATTTCTGGTTATTCAGTTAGAAGCCAATGGATGGGGTTTGTAGAACTATAGGTATTTACCTTGCCTTTTGTAAAAGTTCATATCTTAATGAGAAAAAATATGAGGTAGCTTTGCCCAAAATGTAACAGGAACTGTTGGTATTTCATTTTTCTCAGATGGACTATTGATCAAATTAATCATCCAAGTCTCTACCCTGGATCTCCTTGTGAAGAACTTGAAAAAAACAACTGATAATATTTTAAGATGCTTCATCGTGTTTTCACACCTCTCAAAGTTTTGGATTAACTTTTTGGTTGTTTGTTTGTTTGTTTTTATTTTTCAGAGACAGGATTGCTCTGTGTAGCCCTGGCTGTCCTGGAACTCACTCTGTAGACCAGGCTGGTCTCGAACTCAGAAATCTGCCTGCCTCTGCCTCCCAAGTGCTGGGACTAAAGGTGTGCACCACCACTGCCTGGTCTGGATTAACCTTTTAAGACACTCCTTCCACCCACCTTCTTTCATTCTGTCCATTGACACTTTTGCAAGTAGAACAAGGTATCACAGCTTGGCAGCCCAAGCTACTCCACAAAATTGTATAGGACCACATATACTATGTTTGACTTGATTATAAATATTTAAATGCTTTCAACACATATCGCAGAAATAATGAGGGCATCAATGGTGGACCTTAAAAGGAACTTGAACACAAATAATTATGCATTTTCTCTACACCACCCAGTACCTGAAGCCACAGGGGTTCAGGGGTATCAGGTGACTAAAATGTGAATCAGTATACTGAACCTTAAAGGCTTTATTTAACTAAATATTTTATAGGTGTATAGTAAAAGGAGAAGATGAGTTCAAGAGAATGGATATCCCAAATGGAGTCTTATATACATAGCTTTGAATAATTTCTCCAAGTCTTATAACATTCTCTCACCAAGACCAAAATTCCCATCACTGGCAATGTTATCTTCTTCCCAAGGGAATTATTCCCCAGCTGTGATTAACAACATATTTTAATAGCACTGCTGGTGGGCGTATCATAATACCCTAGTATATATGCAGGATAACTCTTTTTTGAAATATGTACAATGGATATCATCTGTTCTTACATTTTTGAAAGTATTATGTTCTATAAGGCAGGACAACACAAAGCAAAGTTCATTAGCCTCACCTGCACCTTGAAACCTAGGAAAGAAAACAATACATGACTCCCACGTAATCACTTAATCTTAAGAATCCCTGGTTAATTCTGTGAAAGAAACAACCTCGGCTTTCTAATAGAAGTGAGGCAACAATCACACCTAACTGAACATTCTGCAGAGACAATTGTGATAGTTTTCACCCTGCCAGATGAAAGTTATTTCCTAAATGCATCCATGAGAACACCTATCTACAGGATGCAACTTAACAAGCAGATTCTTGCAACTTTATTGTACTCTGAGGTAATTTTCCTCAAATGTAGTACCATTACCAGACCTTTAGCAGTGAACAGAGTGAGGAAAAGAAAGTTAGATCTAGATCCTCCAGGATCCTGTGCAAATCCACTGTCATTTGTTTATTTATTTATTTACTTACGAACTTCCTTCCTTACTTATTTCCTCTGGATGCTCCTGTTGTCTTATTGGGACACAGTGCTCAGTAAACACTTCCGTATTCAAATTTCCAAAGTTATTTTCAATCTGGGTGTTTATTTATTCTCTCAGTAAGAATTGTCAGAAACAAAGGAGAGACTACATTCTTGTGTCAATCCTCAAGGAACAGAGTTGTGACTGAAACAATAAGGGACTTGCTCCTTTTTCCAAAGTAGAAAAGGAGGCCTGAAATTGATCATGATGCTAAAACTTCTCTGTCTTTTATTCCCTTAGACCTGAACTTGGGCAACAGAATAACTAATAATTACTAGAGCATGGAGTATATGGAATACACAGAGGCATGCCCTATGTTTATTATTATAGAAGATGCTTCTTTCGTGGACATGTTAGAACTTGGAACATTCTATTTTGGTGTTTTGCTATTTTTCTTTCTCCACATTTAGAATTCTGCTGTTAAATGTCTCACCACCTACTGTCTAAAAATGGGAAAGTCCTGAATTTTAGCATTAGATAATTCTAAATTTTTTTATTCATTATTATATTTATTACATTTCAAATGTTATCCCCCTTCCTAGTTTCCCCTCCACAACCCCCTTAACACACACCCCTACCCTTGCTTCTACAAGTGTGCTTCCCTACCCAGACACCCATCCTGCCTCAGCCTCCTATCATTCCCCTACCCTGCAAGCCTTCACAGGACCAAAAGCCTATCCTCCCAATGATGCCCCACAAGACCATCCTCTTCTACAGATGTGGTCCCTCTATGTGTATTCTTTGCTTGGTAGTTAAGTCTCTGGGAGCTCTGAGGGGTCTGGTTGGTTGATATTGTTGTTCTTCCTATGAGGCTGCAAAACCCTTCAGGTCCTTTAGTCCTTCCCCTAACTCCTCCAATGGGGTACTGTACTCATTCTGATGGTTAGCTGCAAGCATCTGCATCTGTATTGATAAGGTTCTGCTACAGCTTCTCCGTTGACATCCATGTTAGGCTCCTGTCAGCAATCACTTCTAGGCATCAGCAATAGTGAGTGTGTTTGGTGGCTGCTTATGGGATGGATCCCCAGGTGGGGCAGTCTCTGGATGGCCTTTCCTTCAGTCTCTACTCCACTCTATGTCCCTGTATTTCCTTTAGACAGAAGCAATTCTCGATTAAAATTTTGAGAAGTGTGAGTGACCCCATCCTTCAACGGGGGGCCAGGCCCAAACTCTGGCTATAGACTTAAATATCATGCATGGCCTGATAAGCTACCAAAAGTTGCTGCTACAGTGGAGCTGAGATAAGAAGTATTCAGCGACAGATTGCTACTATTCTAGCTGGCTTAGTAGACCACAACATTCACTTCTAGGCCCCCTCCTGTGATGAGGAAGGATGAGAATTCGATTACCCCATAGAGTGTATCAAGAGGAAAAAGCAACTGCATCTGTACTTTTTGGCTACTTTATCTGGTTCTTTTTTTCTACAACCCTTCTCCACCCCAATCCGTTTCAAATGCCTCAACACTAGGTACGCAAGAAAGAAGTTTAAAAGGAAAAACACTACTTCCTACTGAGTAGGGGCTACAAATTCCTAGGGTCAAGTCCAATCTTTGTCCTCAGAATACCTCTAACAAGCAACCAGTAGTCCAGCAACCAGCAAAAGCTACAGCAGTAACCAGCAACAGGAGGGGCAGCAGCCACTATAGCCTCTTGGGACTCTGACATTTTTATACCCATTCAAGATTCCCCAGAATTCCAAACGTAAACTAACTTCAGCTAGCAGAATTACACCCTTTCCAGAGCTGGGTTTTTTTAAGAAACCAAAGTTCTCACTGCAAAGAACCATTGTTGGAATAGGCCGTGTGGGAAGGAGGCAGGTCTATGGTATTGAGTACATGAAAAACTACTCAGGTTTGAGCCTCCTCTTTTCCAAGCTAATGCACTGGACACCATGAGCTTAGCATTGTTGCTTTATGTTTCTTTTACCAGGCCAAGGAGTTGGCCAGAATGCTCAAGTTTAGAAATAACACCCCTACCCTGATCAGATTTTACATAAAGAACTTTTCAGCACTCTTATTCCAACTAAGCCTGCCCCAAGAGGGAACAGTACACAGGTAGTTTGGATTTCCCTTGAAAAGCTCTTATATATATTTTCTCTTGAGAGAGACTGTAAGAGAGATTGCAATCTAAAAGAGGCTATAAAGATGCATCAGGGACAGCAGCATGACTTTAGGAGGAAACCTAAAGTTAAAGAATCCTAAAAAGAATCCTTTTATTTACTAAGAGCAACAAACATCCATATCTGATTTTTTTTTCCCCATGAAAGTCAATGCTAGGTTGTTTTTGTCACCATGGGCCTGAAGTTTGAAGGACAGTAATGATGGCTTACTATACGGTACCAAAGCTCTATAACTATGGATTATTTTACGATACCAATGAGCAGTTTTGTTTTATCTGGGGAACTTAGTCTATTATTGCCATCAACCTATTTGGAATGAAGAGGAAAGAATTCACTTGGGGGAGAGGGAAGGTCAGTGAGACTGTAGATTAAATGCTCTAGACTCCAGATGTGGAAAGCTTGCTTCATTAGTATATACATTAATTTACTTAGTTCTTGAAGTCAGGTCAGTTTATGGAGGAGAAAACTATGTACCACTAAGCTAAAGTTTCTAACCCACGTTGAGGCATAACAAAGCCCTTCTTGGACTGCAGAATCTCTGAATTGTCTTTTAAAGACTCAGAATAATTTTAAAATATGGAAGAAGTATAATAGTTTCTCAAAGACTGAGATGAATTTAATCCAGTGAGATATCAGGTAAGAAGGTTCTATATGAGATTTGATGGTATTTTAATTTTGTATTTTCTTTCCATATTCACACTTTATTTTCAATCTTTCTTGGATAAAACAAAGCAGTCAGCCTGGAAAGTCGTAGGAATAGCTCCGTGATTCAGCTTTAAGAAGTCATTAGGTGTATGAAGACCTGAAATGGCGCCTCCTGACAGATTAAAACACATGGTCAGTAGGTGGTTTTTTTCTTCCTTACTGTCTTAATTTGGGTTCTATAGGCAGCTGACAACTAGAAGATTCTAAAACAAGTACTGTTTCCTGGGAAAGCAGTGATCGGAAGTCCTCCCCCTAAAGAAGACAAGTTATATAGGAAGAACTTAGTTCAGGAAGAATATCGATTTTAACTCTCTGTGCACATGTGGCCAGACCCCAACACATGCCAAATACACATGTGGATGGCAGAGGATAATTATGTAAAGTTTGTATTTTTGTATCTTCACGTGGATTCTGGGGATTAATTTCAGGTTTTCTGGACTTACCAAGTGTACTGGATAGCTTTGTGTCAACTTGACACA